>NC_084669.1:40604169-40908297 GCF_028389875.1 Rhea pennata | reverse complement strand
CCCATGCCCGGGACAAACTGCGAGCAGGTGCCTCGCTTGCGCTTCTATGTGCCGAGACTTGGAGCTGGCCAGCGCGCACCTTCCCGCTGTGTGTGCTGCTGTCCGCAAACAGCCTCCAAACAAAGCAGGGCGCTAAGGCAGGAGAAGCAAGCGCCCCAGGAGGGAATCTGCCTGCGAGGGAAGCTGTGCAGCACATCCCTTGTTCCGCTCGCCAATTCCCTCACTCGTAGGCAAAGCCCATCTCAGCTTGCTTGTAGGCGTGCCTCTGTGCTCAGAAGAAGCCCCGTGGCAGGCAGGACAGAGCGGGATGTCTTCTGGGCACGCAGCATGCTGCTTCCCATGCCCGGGACAAACCGCGAGCAGGTGCCTCGCTTGCGCTTCTATCTGCCGAGACTTGGAGCTGGCCAGCGCGCACCTTCCCGCTGTGTGTGCTGCTGTCCGCAAACAGCCTCCAAACAAAGCAGGGCGCTAAGGCATGAGAAGTAAGCGCCCCAGGAGGGAATCTGCCTGCGAGGGAAGCTGTGCAGCACATCCCTTGTTCCGCTCGCCACTTCCCTCACTCTTAGGCAAAGCCCATCTCAGCTGGCTTGTAGGCGTGCCTCCGTGCTCAGAAGCAGTCCCGTGGCAGGCAGGATACAGCGGGATGTGTTCTGGGCACGCAGCATGCTGCTTCCCATGCCCGGGACAAACTGCGAGCCGGTGCCTCGCTTGCGCTTCTATCTGCCGAGACTTGCAGCTGGCCAGCGCGCACCTTCCCGCTGTGTGTGCTGCTGTCCGCAAACAGCCTCCAAACAAAGCAGGGCGCTAAGGCAGGAGAAATAAGCACACCAGGAGGGAATCTGCCTGCGAGGGAAGCTGTGCAGCACATCCCTTGTTCCGCTCGCCACTTCCCTCACTCTTAGGCAAAGCCCATCTCAGCTGGCTTGTAGGCGTGCCTCCGTGCTCAGAAGCAGTCCCGTGGCAGGCAGGATACAGGGGGATGTGTTCTGGGCACGCAGCATGCTGCTTCCCATGCCCGGGACAAACTGCGAGCAGGTGCCTCGCTTGCGCTTCTATGTGCCGAGACTTGGAGCTGGCCAGCGCGCACCTTCCCGCTGTGTGTGCTGCTGTCCGCAAACAGCCTCCAAACAAAGCAGGGCGCTAAGGCATGAGAAGTTAGCGTCCCAGGAGGGAATCTGCCTGCGAGGGAAGCTGTGCAGCACATCCCTTGTTCCGCTCGCCACTTCCCTGACTCTTAGGCAAAGCCCATCTCTGCTGGCTTGTAGGCGTGCCTCCGTGCTCAGAAGCAGTCCCGTGGCAGGCAGGATACAGCGGGATGTGTTCTGGGCACGCAGCATGCTGCTTCCCATGCCCGGGACAAACTGCGAGCCGGTGCCTCGCTTGCGCTTCTATCTGCCGAGACTTGCAGCTGGCCAGCGCGCACCTTCCCGCTGTGTGTGCTGCTGTCCGCAAACAGCCTCCAAACAAAGCAGGGCGCTAAGGCATGAGAAGTAAGCGCCCCAGGAGGGAATCTGCCTGCGAGGGAAGCTGTGCAGCACATCCCTTGTTCCGCTCGCCACTTCCCTCACTCTTAGGCAAAGCCCATCTCAGCTGGCTTGTAGGCGTGCCTCCGTGCTCAGAAGCAGTCCCGTGGCAGGCAGGATACAGGGGGATGTATTCTGGGCACGCAGCATGCTGCTTCCCATGCCCGGGACAAACTGCGAGCCGGTGCCTCGCTTGCGCTTCTATCTGCCGAGACTTGGAGTCGATCAGAGCGCACCTTCCCGCTGTGTGTGCTGCTGTCCGCAAACAGCCTCCAAACAAAGCAGGGCGCTAAGGCAGGAGAAGTTAGCGTCCCAGGAGGGAATCTGCCTGCGAGGGAAGCTGTGCAGCACATCCCTTGTTCCGCTCGCCACTTCCCTCACTCTTAGGCAAAGCCCATCTCAGCTTGCTTGTAGGCGTGCCTCCGTGCTCAGAAGCAGTCCCGTGGCAGGCAGGACAGAGCGGGATGTCTTCTGGGCACGCAGCATGCTGCTTCCCATGCCCGGGACAAACTGCGAGCAGGTGCCTCGCTTGCGCTTCTATCTGCCGAGACTTGGAGCTGGCCAGCGCGCACCTTCCCGCTGTGTGTGCTGCTGTCCGCAAACAGCCTCCAAACAAAGCAGGGCGCTAAGGCAGGAGAAATAAGCACACCAGGAGGGAATCTGCCTGCGAGGGAAGCTGTGCAGCACATCCCTTGTTCCGCTCGCCACTTCCCTGACTCTTAGGCAAAGCCCAGCTCAGCTGGCTTGTAGGCGTGCCTCCGTGCTCAGAAGCAGTCCCGTGGCAGGCAGGATACAGGGGGATGTGTTCTGGGCATGCAGCATGCTGCTTCCATGCCCGGGACAAACCGCGAGCAGGTGCCTCGCATATGCTTCTATCTGCCGAGACTTGGAGCTGGCCAGCGCGCACCTTCCCGCTGTGTGTGCTGCTGTCCGCAAACAGCCTCCAAACAAAGCAGGGCGCTAAGGCATGAGAAGTTAGCGTCCCAGGAGGGAATCTGCCTGCGAGGGAAGCTGTGCAGCACATCCCTTGTTCCACTCGACTCTTCCCTGACTCTTAGGCAAAGCCCATCTCAGCTGGCTTGTAGGCGTGCCTCCGTGCTCAGAAGCAGTCCCGTGGCAGGCAGGACAGAGCGGGATGTCTTCTGGGCACGCAGCATGCTGCTTCCCATGCCCGGGACAAACTGCGAGCAGGTGCCTCGCTTGCGCTTCTATCTGCCGAGACTTGGAGCTGGCCAGCGCGCACCTTCCCGCTGTGTGTGCTGCTGTCCGCAAACAGCCTCCAAACAAAGCAGGGCGCTAAGGCATGAGAAGTAAGCATCCCAGGAGGGAATCTGCCTGCGAGGGAAGCTGTGCAGCACATCCCTTGTTCCGCTCGCCGCTTCCCTCACTCTTAGGCAAAGCCCAGCTCAACTGCCTTGTAGGCGTGCCTCCGTGCTCAGAAGCAGTCCCGTGGCAGGCAGGATACAGGGGGATGTGTTCTGGGCACGCAGCATGCTGCTTCCCATGCCCGGGACAAACTGCGAGCAGGTGCCTCGCTTGCGCTTCTATGTGCCGAGACTTGGAGCTGGCCAGCGCGCACCTTCCCGCTGTGTGTGCTGCTGTCCGCAAACAGCCTCCAAACAAAGCAGGGCGCTAAGGCAGGAGAAGCAAGCGCCCCAGGAGGGAATCTGCCTGCGAGGGAAGCTGTGCAGCACATCCCTTGTTCCGCTCGCCAATTCCCTCACTCGTAGGCAAAGCCCATCTCAGCTTGCTTGTAGGCGTGCCTCTGTGCTCAGAAGAAGCCCCGTGGCAGGCAGGACAGAGCGGGATGTCTTCTGGGCACGCAGCATGCTGCTTCCCATGCCCGGGACAAACCGCGAGCAGGTGCCTCGCTTGCGCTTCTATCTGCCGAGACTTGGAGCTGGCCAGCGCGCACCTTCCCGCTGTGTGTGCTGCTGTCCGCAAACAGCCTCCAAACAAAGCAGGGCGCTAAGGCATGAGAAGTTAGCGTCCCAGGAGGGAATCTGCCTGCGAGGGAAGCTGTGCAGCACATCCCTTGTTCCGCTCGCCACTTCCCTCACTCTTAGGCAAAGCCCATCTCAGCTGGCTTGTAGGCGTGCCTCCGTGCTCAGAAGCAGTCCCGTGGCAGGCAGGATACAGCGGGATGTGTTCTGGGCACGCAGCATGCTGCTTCCCATGCCCGGGACAAACTGCGAGCAGGTGCCTCGCTTGCGCTTCTATCTGCCGAGACTTGCAGCTGGCCAGCGCGCACCTTCCCGCTGTGTGTGCTGCTGTCCGCAAACAGCCTCCAAACAAAGCAGGGCGCTAAGGCAGGAGAAATAAGCACACCAGGAGGGAATCTGCCTGCGAGGGAAGCTGTGCAGCACATCCCTTGTTCCGCTCGCCACTTCCCTCACTCTTAGGCAAAGCCCATCTCAGCTGGCTTGTAGGCGTGCCTCCGTGCTCAGAAGCAGTCCCGTGGCAGGCAGGATACAGGGGGATGTGTTCTGGGCACGCAGCATGCTGCTTCCCATGCCCGGGACAAACTGCGAGCAGGTGCCTCGCTTGTGCTTCTATCTGCCGAGACTTGGAGCTGGCCACCGCGCACCTTCCCGCTGTGTGTGCTGCTGTCCGCAAACAGCCTCCAAACAAAGCAGGGCGCTAAGGCATGAGAAGTTAGCGTCCCAGGAGGGAATCTGCCTGCGAGGGAAGCTGTGCAGCACATCCCTTGTTCCGCTCGCCACTTCCCTGACTCTTAGGCAAAGCCCATCTCAGCTGGCTTGTAGGCGTGCCTCCGTGCTCAGAAGCAGTCCCGTGGCAGGCAGGATACAGGGGGATGTGTTCTGGGCACGCAGCATGCTGCTTCCCATGCCCGGGACAAACTGCGAGCCGGTGCCTCGCTTGCGCTTCTATCTGCCGAGACTTGCAGCTGGCCAGCGCGCACCTTCCCGCTGTGTGTGCTGCTGTCCGCAAACAGCCTCCAAACAAAGCAGGGCGCTAAGGCATGAGAAGTAAGCGCCCCAGGAGGGAATCTGCCTGCGAGGGAAGCTGTGCAGCACATCCCTTGTTCCGCTCGCCACTTCCCTCACTCTTAGGCAAAGCCCATCTCAGCTGGCTTGTAGGCGTGCCTCCGTGCTCAGAAGCAGTCCCGTGGCAGGCAGGATACAGGGGGATGTATTCTGGGCACGCAGCATGCTGCTTCCCATGCCCGGGACAAACTGCGAGCCGGTGCCTCGCTTGCGCTTCTATCTGCCGAGACTTGCAGCTGGCCAGCGCGCACCTTCCCGCTGTGTGTGCTGCTGTCCGCAAACAGCCTCCAAACAAAGCAGGGCGCTAAGGCAGGAGAAGTTAGCGTCCCAGGAGGGAATCTGCCTGCGAGGGAAGCTGTGCAGCACATCCCTTGTTCCGCTCGCCACTTCCCTCACTCTTAGGCAAAGCCCAGCTCAACTGCCTTGTAGGCGTGCCTCCGTGCTCAGAAGCAGTCCCGTGGCAGGCAGGATACAGGGGGATGTGTTCTGGGCACGCAGCATGCTGCTTCCCATGCCCGGGACAAACTGCGAGCAGGTGCCTCGCTTGCGCTTCTATGTGCCGAGACTTGGAGCTGGCCAGCGCGCACCTTCCCGCTGTGTGTGCTGCTGTCCGCAAACAGCCTCCAAACAAAGCAGGGCGCTAAGGCAGGAGAAATAAGCGCCCCAGGAGGGAATCTGCCTGCGAGGGAAGCTGTGCAGCACATCCCTTGTTCCGCTCGCCACTTCCCTCACTCTTAGGCAAAGCCCAGCTCAGCTGGCTTGTAGGCGTGCCTCCGTGCTCAGAAGCAGTCCCGTGGCAGGCAGGATACAGGGGGATGTGTTCTGGGCATGCAGCATGCTGCTTCCATGCCCGGGACAAACCGCGAGCAGGTGCCTCGCATATGCTTCTATCTGCCGAGACTTGGAGCTGGCCAGCGCGCACCTTCCCGCTGTGTGTGCTGCTGTCCGCAAACAGCCTCCAAACAAAGCAGGGCGCTAAGGCATGAGAAGTTAGCGTCCCAGGAGGGAATCTGCCTGCGAGGGAAGCTGTGCAGCACATCCCTTGTTCCACTCGACTCTTCCCTGACTCTTAGGCAAAGCCCATCTCAGCTGGCTTGTAGGTGTGCCTCCGTGCTCAGAAGCAGCCCCGTGGCAGGCAGGACAGAGCGGGATGTCTTCTGGGCACGCAGCATGCTGCTTCCCATGCCCGGGACAAACTGCGAGCAGGTGCCTCGCTTGCGCTTCTATCTGCCGAGACTTGGAGCTGGCCAGCGCGCACCTTCCCGCTGTGTGTGCTGCTGTCCGCAAACAGCCTCCAAACAAAGCAGGGCGCTAAGGCATGAGAAGTTAGCGTCCCAGGAGGGAATCTGCCTGCGAGGGAAGCTGTGCAGCACATCCCTTGTTCCGCTCGCCACTTCCCTCACTCTTAGGCAAAGCCCAGCTCAACTGCCTTGTAGGCGTGCCTCCGTGCTCAGAAGCAGTCCCGTGGCAGGCAGGATACAGGGGGATGTGTTCTGGGCACGCAGCATGCTGCTTCCCATGCCCGGGACAAACTGCGAGCAGGTGCCTCGCTTGCGCTTCTATGTGCCGAGACTTGGAGCTGGCCAGCGCGCACCTTCCCGCTGTGTGTGCTGCTGTCCGCAAACAGCCTCCAAACAAAGCAGGGCGCTAAGGCAGGAGAAGCAAGCGCCCCAGGAGGGAATCTGCCTGCGAGGGAAGCTGTGCAGCACATCCCTTGTTCCGCTCGCCAATTCCCTCACTCGTAGGCAAAGCCCATCTCAGCTTGCTTGTAGGCGTGCCTCTGTGCTCAGAAGAAGCCCCGTGGCAGGCAGGACAGAGCGGGATGTCTTCTGGGCACGCAGCATGCTGCTTCCCATGCCCGGGACAAACCGCGAGCAGGTGCCTCGCTTGCGCTTCTATCTGCCGAGACTTGGAGCTGGCCAGCGCGCACCTTCCCGCTGTGTGTGCTGCTGTCCGCAAACAGCCTCCAAACAAAGCAGGGCGCTAAGGCATGAGAAGTAAGCGCCCCAGGAGGGAATCTGCCTGCGAGGGAAGCTGTGCAGCACATCCCTTGTTCCGCTCGCCACTTCCCTCACTCTTAGGCAAAGCCCATCTCAGCTGGCTTGTAGGCGTGCCTCCGTGCTCAGAAGCAGTCCCGTGGCAGGCAGGATACAGCGGGATGTGTTCTGGGCACGCAGCATGCTGCTTCCCATGCCCGGGACAAACTGCGAGCCGGTGCCTCGCTTGCGCTTCTATCTGCCGAGACTTGCAGCTGGCCAGCGCGCACCTTCCCGCTGTGTGTGCTGCTGTCCGCAAACAGCCTCCAAACAAAGCAGGGCGCTAAGGCATGAGAAGTAAGCGCCCCAGGAGGGAATCTGCCTGCGAGGGAAGCTGTGCAGCACATCCCTTGTTCCGCTCGCCACTTCCCTGACTCTTAGGCAAAGCCCATCTCAGCTGGCTTGTAGGCGTGCCTCCGTGCTCAGAAGCAGTCCCGTGGCAGGCAGGATACAGGGGGATGTATTCTGGGCACGCAGCATGCTGCTTCCCATGCCCGGGACAAACTGCGAGCAGGTGCCTCGCTTGTGCTTCTATCTGCCGAGACTTGGAGCTGGCCAGCGCGCACCTTCCCGCTGTGTGTGCTGCTGTCCGCAAACAGCCTCCAAACAAAGCAGGGCGCTAAGGCATGAGAAGTTAGCGTCCCAGGAGGGAATCTGCCTGCGAGGGAAGCTGTGCAGCACATCCCTTGTTCCGCTCGCCACTTCCCTGACTCTTAGGCAAAGCCCATCTCAGCTGGCTTGTAGGCGTGCCTCCGTGCTCAGAAGCAGCCCCGTGGCAGGCAGGACAGAGCGGGATGTCTTCTGGGCACGCAGCATGCTGCTTCCCATGCCCGGGACAAACCGCGAGCAGGTGCCTTGCTTGCGCTTCTATGTGCCGAGACTTGGAGCTGGCCAGCGCGCAGCTTCCCGCTGTTTGTGCTGCTGTCCGCAAACAGCCTCCAAACAAAGCAGGGCGCTAAGGCAGGAGAAATAAGCACACCAGGAGGGAATCTGCCTGCGAGGGAAGGTGTGCAGCACATCCCTTGTTCCGCTCGCCACTTCCCTGACTCTTAGGCAAAGCCCAGCTCAGCTTGCTTGTAGGCGTGCCTCCGTGCTCAGAAGCAGCCCCGTGGCAGGCAGGATACAGCGGGATGTGTTCTGGGCACGCAGCATGCTGCTTCCCATGCCCGGGACAAACTGCGAGCCGGTGCCTTGCTTGCGCTTCTATCTGCCGAGATTTGGAGCTGGCCAGCGCGCACCTTCCCGCTGTGTGTGCTGCTGTCCGCAAACAGCCTCCAAACAAAGCAGGGCGCTAAGGCATGAGAAGTAAGCGCCCCAGGAGGGAATCTGCCTGCGAGGGAAGCTGTGCAGCACATCCCTTGTTCCGCTCGCCACTTCCCTGACTCTTAGGCAAAGCCCATCTCAGCTTGCTTGTAGGCGTGCCTCCGTGCTCAGAAGCAGTCCCGTGGCAGGCAGGACAGAGCGGGATGTGTTCTGGGCACGCAGCATGCTGCTTCCCATGCCCGGGACAAACCGCGAGCAGGTGCCTGGCTTGCGCTTCTATGTGCCGAGACTTGGAGCTGGCCAGCGCGCACCTTCCCGCTGTGTGTGCTGCTGTCCGCAAACAGCCTCCAAACAAAGCAGGGCGCTAAGGCAGGAGAAATAAGCACACCAGGAGGGAATCTGCCTGCGAGGGAAGCTGTGCAGCACATCCCTTGTTCCGCTCGCCACTTCCCTCACTCTTAGGCAAAGCCCAGCTCAGCTTGCTTGTAGGCGTGCCTCCGTGCTCAGAAGCAGTCCCGTGGCAGGCAGGATACAGGGGGATGTGTTCTGGGCACGCAGCATGCTGCTTCCCATGCCCGGGACAAACTGCGAGCCGGTGCCTCGCTTGCGCTTCTATCTGCCGAGACTTGGAGCTGGCCAGCGCGCACCTTCCCGCTGTGTGTGCTGCTGTCCGCAAACAGCCTCCAAACAAAGCAGGGCGCTAAGGCATGAGAAGTAAGCATCCCAGGAGGGAATCTGCCTGCGAGGGAAGCTGTGCAGCACATCCCTTGTTCCGCTCGCCACTTCCCTGACTCTTAGGCAAAGCCCATCTCAGCTGGCTTGTAGGCGTGCCTCCGTGCTCAGAAGCAGTCCCGTGGCAGGCAGGATACAGCGGGATGTGTTCTGGGCACGCAGCATGCTGCTTCCCATGCCCGGGACAAACTGCGAGCAGGTGCCTCGCTTGCGCTTCTATCTGCCGAGACTTGGAGCTGGCCAGCGCGCACCTTCCCGCTGTGTGTGCTGCTGTCCGCAAACAGCCTCCAAACAAAGCAGGGCGCTAAGGCATGAGAAGTTAGCGTCCCAGGAGGGAATCTGCCTGCGAGGGAAGCTGTGCAGCACATCCCTTGTTCCGCTCGCCACTTCCCTGACTCTTAGGCAAAGCCCATCTCAACTGCCTTGTAGGCGTGCCTCCGTGCTCAGAACCAGTCCCGTGGCAGGCAGGATACAGGGGGATGTGTTCTGGGCACGCAGCATGCTGCTTCCCATGCCCGGGACAAACCGCGAGCAGGTGCCTGGCTTGCGCTTCTATGTGCCGAGACTTGGAGCTGGCCAGCGCGCACCTTCCCGCTGTGTGTGCTGCTGTCCGCAAAGAGCCTCCAAACAAAGCAGGGCGCTAAGGCAGGAGAAATAAGCACACCAGGAGGGAATCTGCCTGCGAGGGAAGGTGTGCAGCACATCCCTTGTTCCGCTCGCCACTTCCCTCACTCTTAGGCAAAGCCCAGCTCAGCTTGCTTGTAGGCGTGCCTCCGTGCTCAGAAGCAGTCCCGTGGCAGGCAGGATACAGCGGGATGTGTTCTGGGCACGCAGCATGCTGCTTCCCATGCCCGGGACAAACTGCGAGCAGGTGCCTCGCTTGCGCTTCTATCTGCCGAGACTTGGAGCTGGCCAGCGCGCACCTTCCCGCTGTGTGTGCTGCTGTCCGCAAACAGCCTCCAAACAAAGCAGGGCGCTAAGGCATGAGAAGTTAGCGTCCCAGGAGGGAATCTGCCTGCGAGGGAAGCTGTGCAGCACATCCCTTGTTCCGCTCGCCACTTCCCTGACTCTTAGGCAAAGCCCATCTCAACTGCCTTGTAGGCGTGCCTCCGTGCTCAGAAGCAGTCCCGTGGCAGGCAGGATACAGGGGGATGTGTTCTGGGCACGCAGCATGCTGCTTCCCATGCCCGGGACAAACTGCGAGCAGGTGCCTGGCTTGCGCTTCTATGTGCCGAGACTTGCAGCTGGCCAGCGCGCACCTTCCCGCTGTGTGTGCTGCTGTCCGCAAACAGCCTCCAAACAAAGCAGCGCACTAAGGCAGGAGAAATAAGCAACCAGGAGGGAATCTGCCTGCGAGGGAAGCTGTGCAGCACATCCCTTGTTCCGCTCGCCACTTCCCTCACTCTTAGGCAAAGCCCATCTCAGCTGGCTTGTAGGCGTGCCTCTGTGCTCAGAAGCAGCCCCGTGGCAGGCAGGATACAGCGGGATGTCTTCTGGGCACGCAGCATGCTGCTTCCCATGCCCGGGACAAACCGCGAGCAGGTGCCTGGCTTGCGCTTCTATGTGCCGAGACTTGGAGCTGGCCAGCGCGCACCTTCCCGCTGTGTGTGCTGCTGTCCGCAAAGAGCCTCCAAACAAAGCAGGGCGCTAAGGCAGGAGAAATAAGCACACCAGGAGGGAATCTGCCTGCGAGGGAAGGTGTGCAGCACATCCCTTGTTCCGCTCGCCACTTCCCTCACTCTTAGGCAAAGCCCATCTCAGCTGGCTTGTAGGCGTGCCTCCGTGCTCAGAAGCAGTCCCGTGGCAGGCAGGATACAGGGGGATGTGTTCTGGGCATGCAGCATGCTGCTTCCCATGCCCGGGACAAACTGCGAGCCGGTGCCTCGCTTGCGCTTCTATCTGCCGAGACTTGGAGCTGGCCAGCGCGCACCTTCCCGCTGTGTGTGCTGCTGTCCGCAAACAGCCTCCAAACAAAGCAGGGCGCTAAGGCATGAGAAGTAAGCATCCCAGGAGGGAATCTGCCTGCGAGGGAAGCTGTGCAGCACATCCCTTGTTCCGCTCGCCACTTCCCTGACTCTTAGGCAAAGCCCATCTCAGCTGGCTTGTAGGCGTGCCTCCGTGCTCAGAAGCAGTCCCGTGGCAGGAAGGATACAGCGGGATGTATTCTGGGCACGCAGCATTCTGCTTCCCATGCCCGGGACAAACTGCGAGCCGGTGCCTCGCTTGCGCTTCTATCTGCCGAGACTTGGAGTCGATCAGAGCGCACCTTCCCGCTGTGTGTGCTGCTGTCCGCAAACAGCCTCCAAACAAAGCAGGGCGCTAAGGCATGAGAAGTTAGCGCCCCAGGAGGGAATCTGCCTGCGAGGGAACCTGTGCAGCACATCCCTTGTTCCGCTCGCCACTTCCCTCACTCTTAGGCAAAGCCCATCTCAGCTTGCTTGTAGGCGTGCCTCCGTGCTCAGAAGCAGCCCCGTGGCAGGCAGGACAGAGCGGGATGTCTTCTGGGCACGCAGCATGCTGCTTCCCATGCCCGGGACAAACCGCGAGCAGGTGCCTGGCTTGCGCTTCTATCTGCCGAGACTTGGAGCTGGCCAGCGCGCACCTTCCCGCTGTGTGTGCTGCTGTCCGCAAACAGCCTCCAAACAAAGCAGGGCGCTAAGGCAGGAGAAATAAGCACACCAGGAGGGAATCTGCCTGCGAGGGAAGCTGTGCAGCAAATCCCTTGTTCCGCTCGCCACTTCCCTGACTCTTAGGCAAACCCATCTCAGCTGGCTTGTAGGCGTGCCTCCGTGCTCAGAAGCAGTCCCGTGGCAGGCAGGATATAGCGGGATGTGTTCTGGGCACGCAGCATGCTGCTTCCCATGCCTGGGACAAACTGCGAGCCGGTGCCTCGCTTGCGCTTCTATCTGCCGAGACTTGGAGCTGGCCAGCGCGCACCTTCCCGCTGTGTGTGCTGCTGTCCGCAAACAGCCTCCAAACAAAGCAGGGCGCTAAGGCATGAGAAGTAAGCGCCCCAGGAGGGAATCTGCCTGCGAGGGAAGCTGTGCAGCACATCCCTTGTTCCGCTCGCCAATTCCCTCACTCTTAGGCAAAGCCCAGCTCAGCTGGCTTGTAGGCGTGCCTCCGTGCTCAGAAGCAGTCCCGTGGCAGGCAGGACAGAGCGGGATGTGTTCTGGGCACGCAGCATGCTGCTTCCCATGCCCGGGACAAACCGCGAGCAGGTGCCTTGCTTGCGCTTCTATCTGCCGAGACTTGGAGCTGGCCAGCGCGCACCTTCCCGCTGTGTGTGCTGCTGTCCGCAAACAGCCTCCAAACAAAGCAGGGCGCTAAGGCAGGAGAAATAAGCACACCAGGAGGGAATCTGCCTGCGAGGGAAGCTGTGCAGCACATCCCTTGTTCCGCTCGCCAATTCCCTCACTCTTAGGCAAAGCCCAGCTCAGCTGGCTTGTAGGCGTGCCTCCGTGCTCAGAAGCAGTCCCGTGGCAGGCAGGATACAGGGGGATGTGTTCTGGGCACGCAGCATGCTGCTTCCCATGCCCGGGACAAACTGCGAGCAGGTGCCTCGCTTGTGCTTCTATCTGCCGAGACTTGGAGCTGGCCACCGCGCACCTTCCCGCTGTGTGTGCTGCTGTCCGCAAACAGCCTCCAAACAAAGCAGGGCGCTAAGGCATGAGAAGTTAGCGTCCCAGGAGGGAATCTGCCTGCGAGGGAAGCTGTGCAGCACATCCCTTGTTCCGCTCGCCACTTCCCTGACTCTTAGGCAAAGCCCATCTCAGCTGGCTTGTAGGCGTGCCTCCGTGCTCAGAAGCAGTCCCGTGGCAGGCAGGATACAGCGGGATGTGTTCTGGGCACGCAGCATGCTGCTTCCCATGCCCGGGACAAACTGCGAGCCGGTGCCTCGCTTGCGCTTCTATCTGCCGAGACTTGGAGCTGGCCAGCGCGCACCTTCCCGCTGTGTGTGCTGCTGTCCGCAAACAGCCTCCAAACAAAGCAGGGCGCTAAGGCATGAGAAGTAAGCGCCCCAGGAGGGAATCTGCCTGCGAGGGAAGCTGTGCAGCACATCCCTTGTTCCGCTCGCCACTTCCCTGACTCTTAGGCAAAGCCCATCTCAGCTGGCTTGTAGGCGTGCCTCCGTGCTCAGAAGCAGTCCCGTGGCAGGCAGGATACAGGGGGATGTCTTCTGGGCACGCAGCATGCTGCTTCCCATGCCCGGGACAAACTGCGAGCCGGTGCCTCGCTTGCGCTTCTATCTGCCGAGACTTGCAGCTGGCCAGCGCGCACCTTCCCGCTGTGTGTGCTGCTGTCCGCAAACAGCCTCCAAACAAAGCAGGGCGCTAAGGCAGGAGAAGTAAGCGTCCCAGGAGGGAATCTGCCTGCGAGGGAAGCTGTGCAGCACATCCCTTGTTCCGCTCGCCACTTCCCTCACTCTTAGGCAAAGCCCAGCTCAGCTTGCTTGTAGGCGTGCCTCCGTGCTCAGAAGCAGTCCCGTGGCAGGCAGGATACAGGGGGATGTGTTCTGGGCACGCAGCATGCTGCTTCCCATGCCCGGGACAAACTGCGAGCAGGTGCCTCGCTTGCGCTTCTATGTGCCGAGACTTGGAGCTGGCCAGCGCGCACCTTCCCGCTGTGTGTGCTGCTGTCCGCAAACAGCCTCCAAACAAAGCAGGGCGCTAAGGCAGGAGAAGCAAGCGCCCCAGGAGGGAATCTGCCTGCGAGGGAAGCTGTGCAGCACATCCCTTGTTCCGCTCGCCACTTCCCTGACTCTTAGGCAAAGCCCATCTCAGCTGGCTTGTAGGCGTGCCTCCGTGCTCAGAAGCAGTCCCGTGGCAGGCAGGACAGAGCGGGATGTCTTCTGGGCACGCAGCATGCTGCTTCCCATGCCCGGGACAAACCGCGAGCAGGTGCCTGGCTTGCGCTTCTATGTGCCGAGACTTGGAGCTGGCCAGCGCGCACCTTCCCGCTGTGTGTGCTGCTGTCCGCAAACAGCCTCCAAACAAAGCAGGGCGCTAAGGCAGGAGAAGTTAGCGTCCCAGGAGGGAATCTGCCTGCGAGGGAAGCTGTGCAGCACATCCCTTGTTCCGCTCGCCACTTCCCTCACTCTTAGGCAAAGCCCAGCTCAGCTGGCTTGTAGGCGTGCCTCCGTGCTCAGAAGCAGTCCCGTGGCAGGCAGGATACAGGGGGATGTGTTCTGGGCATGCAGCATGCTGCTTCCATGCCCGGGACAAACCGCGAGCAGGTGCCTGGCTTGCGCTTCTATCTGCCGAGACTTGGAGCTGGCCAGCGCGCACCTTCCCGCTGTGTGTGCTGCTGTCCGCAAACAGCCTCCAAACAAAGCAGGGCGCTAAGGCATGAGAAGTTAGCGTCCCAGGAGGGAATCTGCCTGCGAGGGAAGCTGTGCAGCACATCCCTTGTTCCACTCGACTCTTCCCTGACTCTTAGGCAAAGCCCATCTCAGCTGGCTTGTAGGCGTGCCTCCGTGCTCAGAAGCAGTCCCGTGGCAGGCAGGACAGAGCGGGATGTCTTCTGGGCACGCAGCATGCTGCTTCCCATGCCCGGGACAAACTGCGAGCAGGTGCCTCGCTTGCGCTTCTATCTGCCGAGACTTGGAGCTGGCCACCGCGCACCTTCCCGCTGTGTGTGCTGCTGTCCGCAAACAGCCTCCAAACAAAGCAGGGCGCTAAGGCATGAGAAGTAAGCATCCCAGGAGGGAATCTGCCTGCGAGGGAAGCTGTGCAGCACATCCCTTGTTCCGCTCGCCACTTCCCTCACTCTTAGGCAAAGCCCAGCTCAGCTGGCTTGTAGGCGTGCCTCCGTGCTCAGAAGCAGTCCCGTGGCAGGCAGGATACAGGGGGATGTGTTCTGGGCACGCAGCATGCTGCTTCCCATGCCCGGGACAAACTGCGAGCAGGTGCCTCGCTTGCGCTTCTATCTGCCGAGACTTGGAGTCGATCAGAGCGCACCTTCCCGCTGTGTGTGCTGCTGTCCGCAAACAGCCTCCAAACAAAGCAGGGCGGTAAGGCATGAGAAGTTAGCGTCCCAGGAGGGAATCTGCCTGCGAGGGAAGCTGTGCAGCACATCCCTTGTTCCGCTCGCCACTTCCCTGACTCTTAGGCAAAGCCCATCTCAGCTTGCTTGTAGGCGTGCCTCCGTGCTCAGAAGCAGTCCCGTGGCAGGCAGGACAGAGCGGGATGTGTTCTGGGCACGCAGCATGCTGCTTCCCATGCCCGGGACAAACTGCGAGCAGGTGCCTCGCTTGCGCTTCTATCTGCCGAGACTTGGAGCTGGCCAGCGCGCACCTTCCCGCTGTGTGTGCTGCTGTCCGCAAACAGCCTCCAAACAAAGCAGGGCGCTAAGGCAGGAGAAATTAGCACACCAGGAGGGAATCTGCCTGCGAGGGAAGCTGTGCAGCACATCCCTTGTTCCGCTCGCCACTTCCCTCACTCTTAGGCAAAGCCCATCTCAGCTGGCTTGTAGGCGTGCCTCCGTGCTCAGAAGCAGTCCCGTGGCAGGCAGGATACAGGGGGATGTGTTCTGGGCACGCAGCATGCTGCTTCCCATGCCCGGGACAAACTGCGAGCAGGTGCCTCGCTTGTGCTTCTATCTGCCGAGACTTGGAGCTGGCCACCGCGCACCTTCCCGCTGTGTGTGCTGCTGTCCGCAAACAGCCTGCAAACAAAGCAGGGCGCTAAGGCATGAGAAGTTAGCGTCCCAGGAGGGAATCTGCCTGCGAGGGAAGCTGTGCAGCACATCCCTTGTTCCGCTCGCCACTTCCCTGACTCTTAGGCAAAGCCCATCTCAGCTGGCTTGTAGGCGTGCCTCCGTGCTCAGAAGCAGTCCCGTGGCAGGCAGGATACAGCGGGATGTGTTCTGGGCACGCAGCATGCTGCTTCCCATGCCCGGGACAAACTGCGAGCCGGTGCCTCGCTTGCGCTTCTATCTGCCGAGACTTGCAGCTGGCCAGCGCGCACCTTCCCGCTGTGTGTGCTGCTGTCCGCAAACAGCCTCCAAACAAAGCAGGGCGCTAAGGCATGAGAAGTAAGCGCCCCAGGAGGGAATCTGCCTGCGAGGGAAGCTGTGCAGCACATCCCTTGTTCCGCTCGCCACTTCCCTGACTCTTAGGCAAAGCCCATCTCAGCTGGCTTGTAGGCGTGCCTCCGTGCTCAGAAGCAGTCCCGTGGCAGGCAGGATACAGGGGGATGTATTCTGGGCACGCAGCATGCTGCTTCCCATGCCCGGGACAAACTGCGAGCCGGTGCCTCGCTTGCGCTTCTATCTGCCGAGACTTGCAGCTGGCCAGCGCGCACCTTCCCGCTGTGTGTGCTGCTGTCCGCAAACAGCCTCCAAACAAAGCAGGGCGCTAAGGCAGGAGAAGTTAGCGTCCCAGGAGGGAATCTGCCTGCGAGGGAAGCTGTGCAGCACATCCCTTGTTCCGCTCGCCACTTCCCTCACTCTTAGGCAAAGCCCAGCTCAACTGCCTTGTAGGCGTGCCTCCGTGCTCAGAAGCAGTCCCGTGGCAGGCAGGATACAGGGGGATGTGTTCTGGGCACGCAGCATGCTGCTTCCCATGCCCGGGACAAACTGCGAGCAGGTGCCTCGCTTGCGCTTCTATGTGCCGAGACTTGGAGCTGGCCAGCGCGCACCTTCCCGCTGTGTGTGCTGCTGTCCGCAAACAGCCTCCAAACAAAGCAGGGCGCTAAGGCATGAGAAGTTAGCGTCCCAGGAGGGAATCTGCCTGCGAGGGAAGCTGTGCAGCACATCCCTTGTTCCGCTCGCCACTTCCCTCACTCTTAGGCAAAGCCCAGCTCAGCTGGCTTGTAGGCGTGCCTCCGTGCTCAGAAGCAGTCCCGTGGCAGGCAGGATACAGGGGGATGTGTTCTGGGCATGCAGCATGCTGCTTCCATGCCCGGGACAAACCGCGAGCAGGTGCCTCGCATATGCTTCTATCTGCCGAGACTTGGAGCTGGCCAGCGCGCACCTTCCCGCTGTGTGTGCTGCTGTCCGCAAACAGCCTCCAAACAAAGCAGGGCGCTAAGGCATGAGAAGTTAGCGTCCCAGGAGGGAATCTGCCTGCGAGGGAAGCTGTGCAGCACATCCCTTGTTCCACTCGACTCTTCCCTGACTCTTAGGCAAAGCCCATCTCAGCTGGCTTGTAGGCGTGCCTCCGTGCTCAGAAGCAGTCCCGTGGCAGGCAGGACAGAGCGGGATGTCTTCTGGGCACGCAGCATGCTGCTTCCCATGCCCGGGACAAACTGCGAGCAGGTGCCTCGCTTGCGCTTCTATGTGCCGAGACTTGGAGCTGGCCACCGCGCACCTTCCCGCTGTGTGTGCTGCTGTCCGCAAACAGCCTCCAAACAAAGCAGGGCGCTAAGGCATGAGAAGTAAGCATCCCAGGAGGGAATCTGCCTGCGAGGGAAGCTGTGCAGCACATCCCTTGTTCCGCTCGCCACTTCCCTCACTCTTAGGCAAAGCCCAGCTCAGCTGGCTTGTAGGCGTGCCTCCGTGCTCAGAAGCAGTCCCGTGGCAGGCAGGATACAGGGGGATGTATTCTGGGCACGCAGCATGCTGCTTCCCATGCCCGGGACAAACTGCGAGCAGGTGCCTCGCTTGCGCTTCTATCTGCCGAGACTTGGAGTCGATCAGAGCGCACCTTCCCGCTGTGTGTGCTGCTGTCCGCAAACAGCCTCCAAACAAAGCAGGGCGCTAAGGCATGAGAAGTTAGCGTCCCAGGAGGGAATCTGCCTGCGAGGGAAGCTGTGCAGCACATCCCTTGTTCCGCTCGCCACTTCCCTCACTCTTAGGCAAAGCCCAGCTCAGCTGGCTTGTAGGCGTGCCTCCGTGCTCAGAAGCAGCCCCGTGGCAGGCAGGACAGAGCGGGATGTCTTCTGGGCACGCAGCATGCTGCTTCCCATGCCCGGGACAAACTGCGAGCAGGTGCCTCGCTTGCGCTTCTATCTGCCGAGACTTGGAGCTGGCCAGCGCGCACCTTCCCGCTGTGTGTGCTGCTGTCCGCAAACAGCCTCCAAACAAAGCAGGGCGCTAAGGCAGGAGAAATAAGCACACCAGGAGGGAATCTGCCTGCGAGGGAAGCTGTGCAGCACATCCCTTGTTCCGCTCGCCACTTCCCTCACTCTTAGGCAAAGCCCATCTCAGCTGGCTTGTAGGCGTGCCTCCGTGCTCAGAAGCAGTCCCGTGGCAGGCAGGATACAGGGGGATGTGTTCTGGGCACGCAGCATGCTGCTTCCCATGCCCGGGACAAACTGCGAGCAGGTGCCTCGCTTGTGCTTCTATCTGCCGAGACTTGGAGCTGGCCAGCGCGCACCTTCCCGCTGTGTGTGCTGCTGTCCGCAAACAGCCTCCAAACAAAGCAGGGCGCTAAGGCATGAGAAGTTAGCGTCCCAGGAGGGAATCTGCCTGCGAGGGAAGCTGTGCAGCACATCCCTTGTTCCGCTCGCCACTTCCCTGACTCTTAGGCAAAGCCCATCTCAGCTGGCTTGTAGGCGTGCCTCCGTGCTCAGAAGCAGTCCCGTGGCAGGCAGGATACAGCGGGATGTGTTCTGGGCACGCAGCATGCTGCTTCCCATGCCCGGGACAAACTGCGAGCCGGTGCCTCGCTTGCGCTTCTATCTGCCGAGACTTGCAGCTGGCCAGCGCGCACCTTCCCGCTGTGTGTGCTGCTGTCCGCAAACAGCCTCCAAACAAAGCAGCGCACTAAGGCAGGAGAAATAAGCAACCAGGAGGGAATCTGCCTGCGAGGGAAGCTGTGCAGCACATCCCTTGTTCCGCTCGACACTTCCCTCACTCTTAGGCAAAGCCCATCTCAGCTGGCTTGTAGGCGTGCCTCTGTGCTCAGAAGCAGCCCCGTGGCAGGCAGGATACAGCGGGATGTCTTCTGGGCACGCAGCATGCTGCTTCCCATGCCCGGGACAAACCGCGAGCAGGTGCCTTGCTTGCGCTTCTATCTGCCGAGACTTGGAGCTGGCCAGCGCGCACCTTCCCGCTGTGTGTGCTGCTGTCCGCAAACAGCCTCCAAACAAAGCAGGGCGCTAAGGCATGAGAAGTAAGCGCCCCAGGAGGGAATCTGCCTGTGAGGGAAGCTGTGCAGCACATCCCTTGTTCCGCTCGCCAATTCCCTCACTCGTAGGCAAAGCCCATCTCAGCTTGCTTGTAGGCGTGCCTCTGTGCTCAGAAGAAGCCCCGTGGCAGGCAGGATACAGCGGGATGTCTTCTGGGCACGCAGCATGCTGCTTCCCATGCCCGGGACAAACCGCGAGCAGGTGCCTGGCTTGCGCTTCTATGTGCCGAGACTTGGAGCTGGCCAGCGCGCACCTTCCCGCTGTGTGTGCTGCTGTCCGCAAAGAGCCTCCAAACAAAGCAGGGCGCTAAGGCAGGAGAAATAAGCACACCAGGAGGGAATCTGCCTGCGAGGGAAGGTGTGCAGCACATCCCTTGTTCCGCTCGCCACTTCCCTCACTCTTAGGCAAAGCCCAGCTCAGCTTGCTTGTAGGCGTGCCTCCGTGCTCAGAAGCAGTCCCGTGGCAGGCAGGATACAGGGGGATGTGTTCTGGGCACGCAGCATGCTGCTTCCCATGCCCGGGACAAACTGCGAGCCGGTGCCTCGCTTGCGCTTCTATCTGCCGAGACTTGGAGCTGGCCAGCGCGCACCTTCCCGCTGTGTGTGCTGCTGTCCGCAAACAGCCTCCAAACAAAGCAGGGCGCTAAGGCATGAGAAGTAAGCGCCCCAGGAGGGAATCTGCCTGCGAGGGAAGCTGTGCAGCACATCCCTTGTTCCGCTCGCCACTTCCCTCACTCTTAGGCAAAGCCCATCTCAGCTGGCTTGTAGGCGTGCCTCCGTGCTCAGAAGCAGTCCCGTGGCAGGCAGGACAGAGCGGGATGTGTTCTGGGCACGCAGCATGCTGCTTCCCATGCCCGGGACAAACCGCGAGCAGGTGCCTGGCTTGCGCTTCTATGTGCCGAGACTTGGAGCTGGCCAGCGCGCACCTTCCCGCTGTGTGTGCTGCTGTCCGCAAACAGCCTCCAAACAAAGCAGGGCGCTAAGGCAGGAGAAATAAGCACACCAGGAGGGAATCTGCCTGCGAGGGAAGCTGTGCAGCACATCCCTTGTTCCGCTCGCCACTTCCCTCACTCTTAGGCAAAGCCCAGCTCAGCTTGCTTGTAGGCGTGCCTCCGTGCTCAGAAGCAGTCCCGTGGCAGGCAGGATACAGGGGGATGTGTTCTGGGCACGCAGCATGCTGCTTCCCATGCCCGGGACAAACTGCGAGCCGGTGCCTCGCTTGCGCTTCTATCTGCCGAGACTTGGAGCTGGCCAGCGCGCACCTTCCCGCTGTGTGTGCTGCTGTCCGCAAACAGCCTCCAAACAAAGCAGGGCGCTAAGGCATGAGAAGTAAGCATCCCAGGAGGGAATCTGCCTGCGAGGGAAGCTGTGCAGCACATCCCTTGTTCCGCTCGCCACTTCCCTGACTCTTAGGCAAAGCCCATCTCAGCTGGCTTGTAGGCGTGCCTCCGTGCTCAGAAGCAGTCCCGTGGCAGGCAGGATACAGCGGGATGTGTTCTGGGCACGCAGCATGCTGCTTCCCATGCCCGGGACAAACTGCGAGCAGGTGCCTCGCTTGCGCTTCTATCTGCCGAGACTTGGAGCTGGCCAGCGCGCACCTTCCCGCTGTGTGTGCTGCTGTCCGCAAACAGCCTCCAAACAAAGCAGGGCGCTAAGGCATGAGAAGTTAGCGTCCCAGGAGGGAATCTGCCTGCGAGGGAAGCTGTGCAGCACATCCCTTGTTCCGCTCGCCACTTCCCTGACTCTTAGGCAAAGCCCATCTCAACTGCCTTGTAGGCGTGCCTCCGTGCTCAGAAGCAGTCCCGTGGCAGGCAGGATACAGCGGGATGTGTTCTGGGCACGCAGCATGCTGCTTCCCATGCCCGGGACAAACTGCGAGCAGGTGCCTGGCTTGCGCTTCTATGTGCCGAGACTTGCAGCTGGCCAGCGCGCACCTTCCCGCTGTGTGTGCTGCTGTCCGCAAACAGCCTCCAAACAAAGCAGCGCACTAAGGCAGGAGAAATAAGCAACCAGGAGGGAATCTGCCTGCGAGGGAAGCTGTGCAGCACATCCCTTGTTCCGCTCGACACTTCCCTCACTCTTAGGCAAAGCCCATCTCAGCTGGCTTGTAGGCGTGCCTCTGTGCTCAGAAGCAGCCCCGTGGCAGGCAGGATACAGGGGGATGTCTTCTGGGCACGCAGCATGCTGCTTCCCATGCCCGGGACAAACCGCGAGCAGGTGCCTTGCTTGCGCTTCTATGTGCCGAGACTTGGAGCTGGCCAGCGCGCACCTTCCCGCTGTGTGTGCTGCTGTCCGCAAACAGCCTCCAAACAAAGCAGGGCGCTAAGGCATGAGAAGTAAGCGCCCCAGGAGGGAATCTGCCTGTGAGGGAAGCTGTGCAGCACATCCCTTGTTCCGCTCGCCAATTCCCTCACTCGTAGGCAAAGCCCATCTCAGCTTGCTTGTAGGCGTGCCTCTGTGCTCAGAAGAAGCCCCGTGCCAGGCAGGACAGAGCGGGATGTCTTCTGGGCACGCAGCATGCTGCTTCCCATGCCCGGGACAAACCGCGAGCAGGTGCCTGGCTTGCGCTTCTATGTGCCGAGACTTGGAGCTGGCCAGCGCGCACCTTCCCGCTGTGTGTGCTGCTGTCCGCAAAGAGCCTCCAAACAAAGCAGGGCGCTAAGGCAGGAGAAATAAGCACACCAGGAGGGAATCTGCCTGCGAGGGAAGGTGTGCAGCACATCCCTTGTTCCGCTCGCCACTTCCCTCACTCTTAGGCAAAGCCCAGCTCAGCTTGCTTGTAGGCGTGCCTCCGTGCTCAGAAGCAGTCCCGTGGCAGGCAGGATACAGGGGGATGTGTTCTGGGCACGCAGCATGCTGCTTCCCATGCCCGGGACAAACTGCGAGCCGGTGCCTCGCTTGCGCTTCTATCTGCCGAGACTTGGAGCTGGCCAGCGCGCACCTTCCCGCTGTGTGTGCTGCTGTCCGCAAACAGCCTCCAAACAAAGCAGGGCGCTAAGGCATGAGAAGTAAGCATCCCAGGAGGGAATCTGCCTGCGAGGGAAGCTGTGCAGCACATCCCTTGTTCCGCTCGCCACTTCCCTGACTCTTAGGCAAAGCCCATCTCAGCTGGCTTGTAGGCGTGCCTCCGTGCTCAGAAGCAGTCCCGTGGCAGGCAGGATACAGCGGGATGTATTCTGGGCACGCAGCATTCTGCTTCCCATGCCCGGGACAAACTGCGAGCCGGTGCCTTGCTTGCGCTTCTATCTGCCGAGACTTGGAGTCGATCAGAACGCACCTTCCCGCTGTGTGTGCTGCTGTCCGCAAACAGCCTCCAAACAAAGCAGGGCGCTAAGGCATGAGAAGTTAGCGCCCCAGGAGGGAATCTGCCTGCGAGGGAAGCTGTGCAGCACATCCCTTGTTCCGCTCGCCACTTCCCTCACTCTTAGGCAAAGCCCATCTCAGCTTGCTTGTAGGCGTGCCTCCGTGCTCAGAAGCAGCCCCGTGGCAGGCAGGACAGAGCGGGATGTCTTCTGGGCACGCAGCATGCTGCTTCCCATGCCCGGGACAAACCGCGAGCAGGTGCCTGGCTTGCGCTTCTATGTGCCGAGACTTGGAGCTGGCCAGCGCGCACCTTCCCGCTGTGTGTGCTGCTGTCCGCAAACAGCCTCCAAACAAAGCAGGGCGCTAAGGCAGGAGAAATAAGCACACCAGGAGGGAATCTGCCTGCGAGGGAAGCTGTGCAGCAAATCCCTTGTTCCGCTCGCCACTTCCCTGACTCTTAGGCAAAGCCCATCTCAGCTGGCTTGTAGGCGTGCCTCCGTGCTCAGAAGCAGTCCCGTGGCAGGCAGGATATAGCGGGATGTGTTCTGGGCACGCAGCATGCTGCTTCCCATGCCCGGGACAAACTGCGAGCAGGTGCCTCGCTTGTGCTTCTATCTGCCGAGACTTGGAGCTGGCCACCGCGCACCTTCCCGCTGTGTGTGCTGCTGTCCGCAAACAGCCTCCAAACAAAGCAGGGCGCTAAGGCATGAGAAGTTAGCGTCCCAGGAGGGAATCTGCCTGCGAGGGAAGCTGTGCAGCACATCCCTTGTTCCGCTCGCCACTTCCCTGACTCTTAGGCAAAGCCCATCTCAGCTGGCTTGTAGGCGTGCCTCCGTGCTCAGAAGCAGTCCCGTGGCAGGCAGGATACAGCGGGATGTGTTCTGGGCACGCAGCATGCTGCTTCCCATGCCCGGGACAAACTGCGAGCCGGTGCCTCGCTTGCGCTTCTATCTGCCGAGACTTGGAGCTGGCCAGCGCGCACCTTCCCGCTGTGTGTGCTGCTGTCCGCAAACAGCCTCCAAACAAAGCAGGGCGCTAAGGCATGAGAAGTAAGCGCCCCAGGAGGGAATCTGCCTGCGAGGGAAGCTGTGCAGCACATCCCTTGTTCCGCTCGCCACTTCCCTGACTCTTAGGCAAAGCCCATCTCAGCTGGCTTGTAGGCGTGCCTCCGTGCTCAGAAGCAGTCCCGTGGCAGGCAGGATACAGGGGGATGTGTTCTGGGCACGCAGCATGCTGCTTCCCATGCCAGGGACAAACTGCGAGCCGGTGCCTCGCTTGCGCTTCTATCTGCCGAGACTTGCAGCTGGCCAGCGCGCACCTTCCCGCTGTGTGTGCTGCTGTCCGCAAACAGCCTCCAAACAAAGCAGGGCGCTAAGGCAGGAGAAGTAAGCGTCCCAGGAGGGAATCTGCCTGCGAGGGAAGCTGTGCAGCACATCCCTTGTTCCGCTCGCCACTTCCCTCACTCTTAGGCAAAGCCCAGCTCAACTGCCTTGTAGGCGTGCCTCCGTGCTCAGAAGCAGTCCCGTGGCAGGCAGGATACAGGGGGATGTGTTCTGGGCACGCAGCATGCTGCTTCCCATGCCCGGGACAAACTGCGAGCAGGTGCCTCGCTTGCGCTTCTATGTGCCGAGACTTGGAGCTGGCCAGCGCGCACCTTCCCGCTGTGTGTGCTGCTGTCCGCAAACAGCCTCCAAACAAAGCAGGGCGCTAAGGCAGGAGAAGCAAGCGCCCCAGGAGGGAATCTGCCTGCGAGGGAAGCTGTGCAGCACATCCCTTGTTCCGCTCGCCACTTCCCTGACTCTTAGGCAAAGCCCATCTCAGCTGGCTTGTAGGCGTGCCTCCGTGCTCAGAAGCAGTCCCGTGGCAGGCAGGACAGAGCGGGATGTCTTCTGGGCACG
The DNA here is from genome assembly GCF_028389875.1 of Rhea pennata. Classification (NCBI taxonomy): domain Eukaryota; kingdom Metazoa; phylum Chordata; class Aves; order Rheiformes; family Rheidae; genus Rhea; species Rhea pennata. The sequence goes on along the minus strand of NC_084669.1, from coordinate 40,884,462 downwards.
CAGCATGCTGCTTCCCATGCCCGGGACAAACCGCGAGCAGGTGCCTGGCTTGCGCTTCTATGTGCCGAGACTTGGAGCTGGCCAGCGCGCACCTTCCCGCTGTGTGTGCTGCTGTCCGCAAACAGCCTCCAAACAAAGCAGGGCGCTAAGGCAGGAGAAATAAGCGCCCCAGGAGGGAATCTGCCTGCGAGGGAAGCTGTGCAGCACATCCCTTGTTCCGCTCGCCACTTCCCTCACTCTTAGGCAAAGCCCAGCTCAGCTGGCTTGTAGGCGTGCCTCCGTGCTCAGAAGCAGTCCCGTGGCAGGCAGGATACAGGGGGATGTGTTCTGGGCATGCAGCATGCTGCTTCCATGCCCGGGACAAACCGCGAGCAGGTGCCTCGCATATGCTTCTATCTGCCGAGACTTGGAGCTGGCCAGCGCGCACCTTCCCGCTGTGTGTGCTGCTGTCCGCAAACAGCCTCCAAACAAAGCAGGGCGCTAAGGCATGAGAAGTTAGCGTCCCAGGAGGGAATCTGCCTGCGAGGGAAGCTGTGCAGCACATCCCTTGTTCCACTCGACTCTTCCCTGACTCTTAGGCAAAGCCCATCTCAGCTGGCTTGTAGGCGTGCCTCCGTGCTCAGAAGCAGTCCCGTGGCAGGCAGGACAGAGCGGGATGTCTTCTGGGCACGCAGCATGCTGCTTCCCATGCCCGGGACAAACTGCGAGCAGGTGCCTCGCTTGCGCTTCTATCTGCCGAGACTTGGAGCTGGCCACCGCGCACCTTCCCGCTGTGTGTGCTGCTGTCCGCAAACAGCCTCCAAACAAAGCAGGGCGCTAAGGCATGAGAAGTAAGCATCCCAGGAGGGAATCTGCCTGCGAGGGAAGCTGTGCAGCACATCCCTTGTTCCGCTCGCCACTTCCCTCACTCTTAGGCAAAGCCCAGCTCAGCTGGCTTGTAGGCGTGCCTCCGTGCTCAGAAGCAGTCCCGTGGCAGGCAGGATACAGGGGGATGTATTCTGGGCACGCAGCATGCTGCTTCCCATGCCCGGGACAAACTGCGAGCAGGTGCCTCGCTTGCGCTTCTATCTGCCGAGACTTGGAGTCGATCAGAGCGCACCTTCCCGCTGTGTGTGCTGCTGTCCGCAAACAGCCTCCAAACAAAGCAGGGCGCTAAGGCATGAGAAGTTAGCGTCCCAGGAGGGAATCTGCCTGCGAGGGAAGCTGTGCAGCACATCCCTTGTTCCGCTCGCCAATTCCCTCACTCTTAGGCAAAGCCCAGCTCAGCTGGCTTGTAGGCGTGCCTCCGTGCTCAGAAGCAGTCCCGTGGCAGGCAGGACAGAGCGGGATGTGTTCTGGGCACGCAGCATGCTGCTTCCCATGCCCGGGACAAACCGCGAGCAGGTGCCTTGCTTGCGCTTCTATCTGCCGAGACTTGGAGCTGGCCAGCGCGCACCTTCCCGCTGTGTGTGCTGCTGTCCGCAAACAGCCTCCAAACAAAGCAGGGCGCTAAGGCAGGAGAAATAAGCACACCAGGAGGGAATCTGCCTGCGAGGGAAGCTGTGCAGCACATCCCTTGTTCCGCTCGCCAATTCCCTCACTCTTAGGCAAAGCCCAGCTCAGCTGGCTTGTAGGCGTGCCTCCGTGCTCAGAAGCAGTCCCGTGGCAGGCAGGATACAGGGGGATGTGTTCTGGGCACGCAGCATGCTGCTTCCCATGCCCGGGACAAACTGCGAGCAGGTGCCTCGCTTGTGCTTCTATCTGCCGAGACTTGGAGCTGGCCACCGCGCACCTTCCCGCTGTGTGTGCTGCTGTCCGCAAACAGCCTCCAAACAAAGCAGGGCGCTAAGGCATGAGAAGTTAGCGTCCCAGGAGGGAATCTGCCTGCGAGGGAAGCTGTGCAGCACATCCCTTGTTCCGCTCGCCACTTCCCTGACTCTTAGGCAAAGCCCATCTCAGCTGGCTTGTAGGCGTGCCTCCGTGCTCAGAAGCAGTCCCGTGGCAGGCAGGATACAGCGGGATGTGTTCTGGGCACGCAGCATGCTGCTTCCCATGCCCGGGACAAACTGCGAGCCGGTGCCTCGCTTGCGCTTCTATCTGCCGAGACTTGGAGCTGGCCAGCGCGCACCTTCCCGCTGTGTGTGCTGCTGTCCGCAAACAGCCTCCAAACAAAGCAGGGCGCTAAGGCATGAGAAGTAAGCGCCCCAGGAGGGAATCTGCCTGCGAGGGAAGCTGTGCAGCACATCCCTTGTTCCGCTCGCCACTTCCCTGACTCTTAGGCAAAGCCCATCTCAGCTGGCTTGTAGGCGTGCCTCCGTGCTCAGAAGCAGTCCCGTGGCAGGCAGGATACAGGGGGATGTATTCTGGGCACGCAGCATGCTGCTTCCCATGCCCGGGACAAACTGCGAGCCGGTGCCTCGCTTGCGCTTCTATCTGCCGAGACTTGCAGCTGGCCAGCGCGCACCTTCCCGCTGTGTGTGCTGCTGTCCGCAAACAGCCTCCAAACAAAGCAGGGCGCTAAGGCAGGAGAAGTAAGCGTCCCAGGAGGGAATCTGCCTGCGAGGGAAGCTGTGCAGCACATCCCTTGTTCCGCTCGCCACTTCCCTCACTCTTAGGCAAAGCCCATCTCAACTGCCTTGTAGGCGTGCCTCCGTGCTCAGAAGCAGTCCCGTGGCAGGCAGGATACAGGGGGATGTGTTCTGGGCACGCAGCATGCTGCTTCCCATGCCCGGGACAAACTGCGAGCCGGTGCCTCGCTTGCGCTTCTATCTGCCGAGACTTGGAGCTGGCCAGCGCGCACCTTCCCGCTGTGTGTGCTGCTGTCCGCAAACAGCCTCCAAACAAAGCAGGGCGCTAAGGCAGGAGAAGCAAGCGCCCCAGGAGGGAATCTGCCTGCGAGGGAAGCTGTGCAGCACATCCCTTGTTCCGCTCGCCAATTCCCTCACTCTTAGGCAAAGCCCATCTCAGCTGGCTTGTAGGCGTGCCTCCGTGCTCAGAAGCAGTCCCGTGGCAGGCAGGACAGAGCGGGATGTCTTCTGGGCACGCAGCATGCTGCTTCCCATGCCCGGGACAAACTGCGAGCAGGTGCCTGGCTTGCGCTTCTATCTGCCGAGACTTGGAGCTGGCCACCGCGCACCTTCCCGCTGTGTGTGCTGCTGTCCGCAAACAGCCTCCAAACAAAGCAGGGCGCTAAGGCATGAGAAGTAAGCATCCCAGGAGGGAATCTGCCTGCGAGGGAAGCTGTGCAGCACATCCCTTGTTCCGCTCGCCACTTCCCTCACTCTTAGGCAAAGCCCAGCTCAGCTGGCTTGTAGGCGTGCCTCCGTGCTCAGAAGCAGTCCCGTGGCAGGCAGGATACAGGGGGATGTATTCTGGGCACGCAGCATGCTGCTTCCCATGCCCGGGACAAACTGCGAGCAGGTGCCTCGCTTGCGCTTCTATCTGCCGAGACTTGGAGTCGATCAGAGCGCACCTTCCCGCTGTGTGTGCTGCTGTCCGCAAACAGCCTCCAAACAAAGCAGGGCGCTAAGGCATGAGAAGTTAGCGTCCCAGGAGGGAATCTGCCTGCGAGGGAAGCTGTGCAGCACATCCCTTGTTCCGCTCGCCACTTCCCTGACTCTTAGGCAAAGCCCATCTCAGCTTGCTTGTAGGCGTGCCTCCGTGCTCAGAAGCAGTCCCGTGGCAGGCAGGACAGAGCGGGATGTCTTCTGGGCACGCAGCATGCTGCTTCCCATGCCCGGGACAAACTGCGAGCAGGTGCCTCGCTTGCGCTTCTATCTGCCGAGACTTGGAGCTGGCCAGCGCGCACCTTCCCGCTGTGTGTGCTGCTGTCCGCAAACAGCCTCCAAACAAAGCAGGGCGCTAAGGCAGGAGAAATAAGCACACCAGGAGGGAATCTGCCTGCGAGGGAAGCTGTGCAGCACATCCCTTGTTCCGCTCGCCACTTCCCTCACTCTTAGGCAAAGCCCATCTCAGCTGGCTTGTAGGCGTGCCTCCGTGCTCAGAAGCAGTCCCGTGGCAGGCAGGATACAGGGGGATGTGTTCTGGGCACGCAGCATGCTGCTTCCCATGCCCGGGACAAACTGCGAGCAGGTGCCTCGCTTGTGCTTCTATCTGCCGAGACTTGGAGCTGGCCACCGCGCACCTTCCCGCTGTGTGTGCTGCTGTCCGCAAACAGCCTCCAAACAAAGCAGGGCGCTAAGGCATGAGAAGTTAGCGTCCCAGGAGGGAATCTGCCTGCGAGGGAAGCTGTGCAGCACATCCCTTGTTCCGCTCGCCACTTCCCTGACTCTTAGGCAAAGCCCATCTCAGCTGGCTTGTAGGCGTGCCTCCGTGCTCAGAAGCAGTCCCGTGGCAGGCAGGATACAGCGGGATGTGTTCTGGGCACGCAGCATGCTGCTTCCCATGCCCGGGACAAACTGCGAGCCGGTGCCTCGCTTGCGCTTCTATCTGCCGAGACTTGCAGCTGGCCAGCGCGCACCTTCCCGCTGTGTGTGCTGCTGTCCGCAAACAGCCTCCAAACAAAGCAGGGCGCTAAGGCATGAGAAGTAAGCGCCCCAGGAGGGAATCTGCCTGCGAGGGAAGCTGTGCAGCACATCCCTTGTTCCGCTCGCCACTTCCCTGACTCTTAGGCAAAGCCCATCTCAGCTGGCTTGTAGGCGTGCCTCCGTGCTCAGAAGCAGTCCCGTGGCAGGCAGGATACAGGGGGATGTATTCTGGGCACGCAGCATGCTGCTTCCCATGCCCGGGACAAACTGCGAGCCGGTGCCTCGCTTGCGCTTCTATCTGCCGAGACTTGCAGCTGGCCAGCGCGCACCTTCCCGCTGTGTGTGCTGCTGTCCGCAAACAGCCTCCAAACAAAGCAGGGCGCTAAGGCAGGAGAAGTTAGCGTCCCAGGAGGGAATCTGCCTGCGAGGGAAGCTGTGCAGCACATCCCTTGTTCCGCTCGCCACTTCCCTCACTCTTAGGCAAAGCCCAGCTCAACTGCCTTGTAGGCGTGCCTCCGTGCTCAGAAGCAGTCCCGTGGCAGGCAGGATACAGGGGGATGTGTTCTGGGCACGCAGCATGCTGCTTCCCATGCCCGGGACAAACTGCGAGCAGGTGCCTCGCTTGCGCTTCTATGTGCCGAGACTTGGAGCTGGCCAGCGCGCACCTTCCCGCTGTGTGTGCTGCTGTCCGCAAACAGCCTCCAAACAAAGCAGGGCGCTAAGACAGGAGAAATAAGCGCCCCAGGAGGGAATCTGCCTGCGAGGGAAGCTGTGCAGCACATCCCTTGTTCCGCTCGCCACTTCCCTCACTCTTAGGCAAAGCCCATCTCAGCTTGCTTGTAGGCGTGCCTCCGTGCTCAGAAGCAGTCCCGTGGCAGGCAGGATACAGGGGGATGTGTTCTGGGCACGCAGCATGCTGCTTCCCATGCCCGGGACAAACTGCGAGCAGGTGCCTCGCTTGTGCTTCTATCTGCCGAGACTTGGAGCTGGCCAGCGCGCACCTTCCCGCTGTGTGTGCTGCTGTCCGCAAACAGCCTCCAAACAAAGCAGGGCGCTAAGGCATGAGAAGTTAGCGTCCCAGGAGGGAATCTGCCTGCGAGGGAAGCTGTGCAGCACATCCCTTGTTCCGCTCGCCACTTCCCTGACTCTTAGGCAAAGCCCATCTCAGCTGGCTTGTAGGCGTGCCTCCGTGCTCAGAAGCAGCCCCGTGGCAGGCAGGACAGAGCGGGATGTCTTCTGGGCACGCAGCATGCTGCTTCCCATGCCCGGGACAAACCGCGAGCAGGTGCCTGGCTTGCGCTTCTATGTGCCGAGACTTGGAGCTGGCCAGCGCGCACCTTCCCGCTGTGTGTGCTGCTGTCCGCAAACAGCCTCCAAACAAAGCAGGGCGCTAAGGCAGGAGAAATAAGCGCCCCAGGAGGGAATCTGCCTGCGAGGGAAGCTGTGCAGCACATCCCTTGTTCCGCTCGCCACTTCCCTGACTCTTAGGCAAAGCCCATCTCAGCTGGCTTGTAGGCGTGCCTCCGTGCTCAGAAGCAGCCCCGTGGCAGGCAGGACAGAGCGGGATGTCTTCTGGGCACGCAGCATGCTGCTTCCCATGCCCGGGACAAACCGCGAGCAGGTGCCTTGCTTGCGCTTCTATGTGCCGAGACTTGGAGCTGGCCAGCGCGCACCTTCCCGCTGTTTGTGCTGCTGTCCGCAAACAGCCTCCAAACAAAGCAGGGCGCTAAGGCATGAGAAGTAAGCGCCCCAGGAGGGAATCTGCCTGCGAGGGAAGCTGTGCAGCACATCCCTTGTTCCGCTCGCCACTTCCCTGACTCTTAGGCAAAGCCCATCTCAGCTGGCTTGTAGGCGTGCCTCCGTGCTCAGAAGCAGTCCCGTGGCAGGCAGGACAGAGCGGGATGTCTTCTGGGCACGCAGCATGCTGCTTCCCATGCCCGGGACAAACCGCGAGCAGGTGCCTGGCTTGCGCTTCTATGTGCCGAGACTTGGAGCTGGCCAGCGCGCACCTTCCCGCTGTGTGTGCTGCTGTCCGCAAACAGCCTCCAAACAAAGCAGGGCGCTAAGGCAGGAGAAATAAGCACACCAGGAGGGAATCTGCCTGCGAGGGAAGCTGTGCAGCACATCCCTTGTTCCGCTCGCCACTTCCCTCACTCTTAGGCAAAGCCCAGCTCAGCTTGCTTGTAGGCGTGCCTCCGTGCTCAGAAGCAGTCCCGTGGCAGGCAGGATACAGGGGGATGTGTTCTGGGCACGCAGCATGCTGCTTCCCATGCCCGGGACAAACTGCGAGCCGGTGCCTCGCTTGCGCTTCTATCTGCCGAGACTTGGAGCTGGCCAGCGCGCACCTTCCCGCTGTGTGTGCTGCTGTCCGCAAACAGCCTCCAAACAAAGCAGGGCGCTAAGGCATGAGAAGTTAGCGTCCCAGGAGGGAATCTGCCTGCGAGGGAAGCTGTGCAGCACATCCCTTGTTCCGCTCGCCACTTCCCTCACTCTTAGGCAAAGCCCATCTCAGCTTGCTTGTAGGCGTGCCTCCATGCTCAGAAGCAGTCCCGTGGCAGGCAGGACAGAGCGGGATGTCTTCTGGGCACGCAGCATGCTGCTTCCCATGCCCGGGACAAACTGCGAGCAGGTGCCTCGCTTGCTCTTCTATCTGCCGAGACTTGGAGCTGGCCAGCGCGCACCTTCCCGCTGTGTGTGCTGCTGTCCGCAAACAGCCTCCAAACAAAGCAGGGCGCTAAGGCAGGAGAAATAAGCACACCAGGAGGGAATCTGCCTGCGAGGGAAGCTGTGCAGCACATCCCTTGTTCCGCTCGCCACTTCCCTCACTCTTAGGCAAAGCCCATCTCAGCTGGCTTGTAGGCGTGCCTCCGTGCTCAGAAGCAGTCCCGTGGCAGGCAGGATACAGGGGGATGTGTTCTGGGCACGCAGCATGCTGCTTCCCATGCCCGGGACAAACTGCGAGCAGGTGCCTCGCTTGTGCTTCTATCTGCCGAGACTTGGAGCTGGCCAGCGCGCACCTTCCCGCTGTGTGTGCTGCTGTCCGCAAACAGCCTCCAAACAAAGCAGGGCGCTAAGGCATGAGAAGTAAGCGTCCCAGGAGGGAATCTGCCTGCGAGGGAAGCTGTGCAGCACATCCCTTGTTCCGCTCGCCACTTCCCTGACTCTTAGGCAAAGCCCATCTCAGCTGGCTTGTAGGCGTGCCTCCGTGCTCAGAAGCAGTCCCGTGGCAGGCAGGATACAGGGGGATGTATTCTGGGCACGCAGCATGCTGCTTCCCATGCCCGGGACAAACTGCGAGCCGGTGCCTCGCTTGCGCTTCTATCTGCCGAGACTTGCAGCTGGCCAGCGCGCACCTTCCCGCTGTGTGTGCTGCTGTCCGCAAACAGCCTCCAAACAAAGCAGGGCGCTAAGGCAGGAGAAGTTAGCGTCCCAGGAGGGAATCTGCCTGCGAGGGAAGCTGTGCAGCACATCCCTTGTTCCGCTCGCCACTTCCCTGACTCTTAGGCAAAGCCCATCTCAACTGCCTTGTAGGCGTGCCTCCGTGCTCAGAAGCAGTCCCGTGGCAGGCAGGATACAGGGGGATGTGTTCTGGGCACGCAGCATGCTGCTTCCCATGCCCGGGACAAACTGCGAGCAGGTGCCTCGCTTGCGCTTCTATGTGCCGAGACTTGGAGCTGGCCAGCGCGCACCTTTCTGCTGTGTGTGCTGCTGTCCGCAAACAGCCTCCAAACAAAGCAGGGCGCTAAGGCAGGAGAAGCAAGCGCCCCAGGAGGGAATCTGCCTGCGAGGGAAGCTGTGCAGCACATCCCTTGTTCCGCTCGCCAATTCCCTGACTCTTAGGCAAAGCCCATCTCAGCTGGCTTGTAGGCGTGCCTCCGTGCTCAGAAGCAGTCCCGTGGCAGGCAGGACAGAGCGGGATGTCTTCTGGGCACGCAGCATGCTGCTTCCCATGCCCGGGACAAACCGCGAGCAGGTGCCTGGCTTGCGCTTCTATGTGCCGAGACTTGGAGCTGGCCAGCGCGCACCTTCCCGCTGTGTGTGCTGCTGTCCGCAAACAGCCTCCAAACAAAGCAGGGCGCTAAGGCAGGAGAAATAAGCGCCCCAGGAGGGAATCTGCCTGCGAGGGAAGCTGTGCAGCACATCCCTTGTTCCGCTCGCCACTTCCCTCACTCTTAGGCAAAGCCCATCTCAGCTTGCTTGTAGGCGTGCCTCCGTGCTCAGAAGCAGTCCCGTGGCAGGCAGGATACAGGGGGATGTGTTCTGGGCACGCAGCATGCTGCTTCCCATGCCCGGGACAAACTGCGAGCAGGTGCCTCGCTTGTGCTTCTATCTGCCGAGACTTGGAGCTGGCCAGCGCGCACCTTCCCGCTGTGTGTGCTGCTGTCCGCAAACAGCCTCCAAACAAAGCAGGGCGCTAAGGCATGAGAAGTTAGCGTCCCAGGAGGGAATCTGCCTGCGAGGGAAGCTGTGCAGCACATCCCTTGTTCCGCTCGCCACTTCCCTGACTCTTAGGCAAAGCCCATCTCAGCTGGCTTGTAGGCGTGCCTCCGTGCTCAGAAGCAGCCCCGTGGCAGGCAGGACAGAGCGGGATGTCTTCTGGGCACGCAGCATGCTGCTTCCCATGCCCGGGACAAACCGCGAGCAGGTGCCTGGCTTGCGCTTCTATGTGCCGAGACTTGGAGCTGGCCAGCGCGCACCTTCCCGCTGTGTGTGCTGCTGTCCGCAAACAGCCTCCAAACAAAGCAGGGCGCTAAGGCAGGAGAAATAAGCGCCCCAGGAGGGAATCTGCCTGCGAGGGAAGCTGTGCAGCACATCCCTTGTTCCGCTCGCCACTTCCCTCACTCTTAGGCAAAGCCCATCTCAGCTTGCTTGTAGGCGTGCCTCCGTGCTCAGAAGCAGTCCCGTGGCAGGCAGGATACAGGGGGATGTGTTCTGGGCACGCAGCATGCTGCTTCCCATGCCCGGGACAAACTGCGAGCCGGTGCCTCGCTTGCGCTTCTATCTGCCGAGACTTGCAGCTGGCCAGCGCGCACCTTCCCGCTGTGTGTGCTGCTGTCCGCAAACAGCCTCCAAACAAAGCAGGGCGCTAAGGCATGAGAAGTTAGCGTCCCAGGAGGGAATCTGCCTGCGAGGGAAGCTGTGCAGCACATCCCTTGTTCCGCTCGCCACTTCCCTGACTCTTAGGCAAAGCCCATCTCAGCTGGCTTGTAGGCGTGCCTCCGTGCTCAGAAGCAGCCCCGTGGCAGGCAGGACAGAGCGGGATGTCTTCTGGGCACGCAGCATGCTGCTTCCCATGCCCGGGACAAACCGCGAGCAGGTGCCTTGCTTGCGCTTCTATGTGCCGAGACTTGGAGCTGGCCAGCGCGCACCTTCCCGCTGTGTGTGCTGCTGTCCGCAAACAGCCTCCAAACAAAGCAGGGCGCTAAGGCAGGAGAAATAAGCGCCCCAGGAGGGAATCTGCCTGCGAGGGAAGGTGTGCAGCACATCCCTTGTTCCGCTCGCCACTTCCCTGACTCTTAGGCAAAGCCCAGCTCAGCTTGCTTGTAGGCGTGCCTCCGTGCTCAGAAGCAGCCCCGTGGCAGGCAGGATACAGCGGGATGTGTTCTGGGCACGCAGCATGCTGCTTCCCATGCCCGGGACAAACTGCGAGCCGGTGCCTCGCTTGCGCTTCTATCTGCCGAGATTTGGAGCTGGCCAGCGCGCACCTTCCCGCTGTGTGTGCTGCTGTCCGCAAACAGCCTCCAAACAAAGCAGGGCGCTAAGGCATGAGAAGTAAGCGTCCCAGGAGGGAATCTGCCTGCGAGGGAAGCTGTGCAGCACATCCCTTGTTCCGCTCGCCACTTCCCTCACTCTTAGGCAAAGCCCATCTCAGCTGGCTTGTAGGCGTGCCTCCGTGCTCAGAAGCAGTCCCGTGGCAGGCAGGATACAGGGGGATGTGTTCTGGGCACGCAGCATGCTGCTTCCCATGCCCGGGACAAACTGCGAGCAGGTGCCTCGCTTGCGCTTCTATGTGCCGAGACTTGGAGCTGGCCAGCGCGCACCTTCCCGCTGTATGTGCTGCTGTCCGCAAACAGCCTCCAAACAAAGCAGCGCAATAAGGCAGGAGAAATAAGCAACCAGGAGGGAATCTGCCTGCGAGGGAAGCTGTGCAGCACATCCCTTGTTCCGCTCGCCACTTCCCTCACTCTTAGGCAAAGCCCATCTCAGCTGGCTTGTAGGCGTGCCTCCGTGCTCAGAAGCAGTCCCGTGGCAGGCAGGATACAGGGGGATGTGTTCTGGGCATGCAGCATGCTGCTTCCCATGCCCGGGACAAACCGCGAGCAAGTGCCTCGCTTAGGCTTCTATCTGCCGAGACTTGGAGCTGGCCAGCGCGCACCTTCCCGCTGTGTGTGCTGCTGTCCGCAAACAGCCTCCAAACAAAGCAGGGCGCTAAGGCATGAGAAGTTAGCGTCCCAGGAGGGAATCTGCCTGCGAGGGAAGCTGTGCAGCACATCCCTTGTTCCACTCGACTCTTCCCTGACTCTTAGGCAAAGCCCATCTCAGCTGGCTTGTAGGCGTGCCTCCGTGCTCAGAAGCAGTCCCGTGGCAGGCAGGACAGAGCGGGATGTCTTCTGGGCACGCAGCATGCTGCTTCCCATGCCCGGGACAAACCGCGAGCAGGTGCCTGGCTTGCGCTTCTATGTGCCGAGACTTGGAGCTGGCCAGCGCGCACCTTCCCGCTGTGTGTGCTGCTGTCCGCAAACAGCCTCCAAACAAAGCAGGGCGCTAAGGCAGGAGAAATAAGCGCCCCAGGAGGGAATCTGCCTGCGAGGGAAGCTGTGCAGCACATCCCTTGTTCCGCTCGCCACTTCCCTCACTCTTAGGCAAAGCCCATCTCAGCTTGCTTTTAGGCGTGCCTCCGTGCTCAGAAGCAGTCCCGTGGCAGGCAGGATACAGGGGGATGTGTTCTGGGCACGCAGCATGCTGCTTCCCATGCCCGGGACAAACTGCGAGCAGGTGCCTCGCTTGTGCTTCTATCTGCCGAGACTTGGAGCTGGCCAGCGCGCACCTTCCCGCTGTGTGTGCTGCTGTCCGCAAACAGCCTCCAAACAAAGCAGGGCGCTAAGGCAGGAGAAATAAGCACACCAGGAGGGAATCTGCCTGCGAGGGAAGCTGTGCAGCACATCCCTTGTTCCGCTCGCCACTTCCCTCACTCTTAGGCAAAGCCCATCTCAGCTGGCTTGTAGGCGTGCCTCCGTGCTCAGAAGCAGCCCCGTGGCAGGCAGGACAGAGCGGGATGTCTTCTGGGCACGCAGCATGCTGCTTCCCATGCCCGGGACAAACCGCGAGCAGGTGCCTTGCTTGCGCTTCTATGTGCCGAGACTTGGAGCTGGCCAGCGCGCACCTTCCCGCTGTTTGTGCTGCTGTCCGCAAACAGCCTCCAAACAAAGCAGGGCGCTAAGGCAGGAGAAATAAGCACACCAGGAGGGAATCTGCCTGCGAGGGAAGGTGTGCAGCACATCCCTTGTTCCGCTCGCCACTTCCCTCACTCTTAGGCAAAGCCCAGCTCAGCTTGCTTGTAGGCGTGCCTCCGTGCTCAGAAGCAGCCCCGTGGCAGGCAGGATACAGCGGGATGTGTTCTGGGCACGCAGCATGCTGCTTCCCATGCCCGGGACAAACTGCGAGCCGGTGCCTCGCTTGCGCTTCTATCTGCCGAGATTTGGAGCTGGCCAGCGCGCACCTTCCCGCTGTGTGTGCTGCTGTCCGCAAACAGCCTCCAAACAAAGCAGGGCGCTAAGGCATGAGAAGTTAGCGTCCCAGGAGGGAATCTGCCTGCGAGGGAAGCTGTGCAGCACATGCCTTGTTCCGCTCGCCACTTCCCTGACTCTTAGGCAAAGCCCATCTCAGCTGGCTTGTAGGCGTGCCTCCGTGCTCAGAAGCAGTCCCGTGGCAGGCAGGACAGAGCGGGATGTCTTCTGGGCACGCAGCATGCTGCTTCCCATGCCCGGGACAAACCGCGAGCAGGTGCCTGGCTTGCGCTTCTATGTGCCGAGACTTGGAGCTGGCCAGCGCGCACCTTCCCGCTGTGTGTGCTGCTGTCCGCAAACAGCCTCCAAACAAAGCAGGGCGCTAAGGCAGGAGAAATAAGCACACCAGGAGGGAATCTGCCTGCGAGGGAAGCTGTGCAGCACATCCCTTGTTCCGCTCGCCACTTCCCTCACTCTTAGGCAAAGCCCATCTCAGCTTGCTTGTAGGCGTGCCTCCGTGCTCAGAAGCAGTCCCGTGGCAGGCAGGATACAGGGGGATGTGTTCTGGGCACGCAGCATGCTGCTTCCCATGCCCGGGACAAACTGCGAGCCGGTGCCTCGCTTGTGCTTCTATCTGCCGAGACTTGGAGCTGGCCAGCGCGCACCTTCCCGCTGTGTGTGCTGCTGTCCGCAAACAGCCTCCAAACAAAGCAGGGCGCTAAGGCATGAGAAATAAGCATCCCAGGAGGGAATCTGCCTGCGAGGGAAGCTGTGCAGCACATCCCTTGTTCCGCTCGCCACTTCCCTGACTCTTAGGCAAAGCCCATCTCAGCTGGCTTGTAGGCGTGCCTCCGTGCTCAGAAGCAGTCCCGTGGCAGGAAGGATACAGGGGGATGTATTCTGGGCACGCAGCATTCTGCTTCCCATGCCCGGGACAAACTGCGAGCCGGTGCCTCGCTTGCGCTTCTATCTGCCGAGACTTGGAGTCGATCAGAGCGCACCTTCCCGCTGTGTGTGCTGCTGTCCGCAAACAGCCTCCAAACAAAGCAGGGCGCTAAGGCATGAGAAGTTAGCGTCCCAGGAGGGAATCTGCCTGCGAGGGAAGCTGTGCAGCACATCCCTTGTTCCGCTCGCCACTTCCCTGACTCTTAGGCAAAGCCCATCTCAGCTTGCTTGTAGGCGTGCCTCCGTGCTCAGAAGCAGCCCCGTGGCAGGCAGGACAGAGCGGGATGTCTTCTGGGCACGCAGCATGCTGCTTCCCATGCCCGGGACAAACTGCGAGCAGGTGCCTGGCTTGCGCTTCTATGTGCCGAGACTTGGAGCTGGCCAGCGCGCACCTTCCCGCTGTGTGTGCTGCTGTCCGCAAACAGCCTCCAAACAAAGCAGGGCGCTAAGGCAGGAGAAATAAGCGCCCCAGGAGGGAATCTGCCTGCGAGGGAAGCTGTGCAGCACATCCCTTGTTCCGCTCGCCACTTCCCTGACTCTTAGGCAAAGCCCATCTCAGCTGCCTTCTAGGCGTGCCTCCGTGCTCAGAAGCAGTCCCGTGGCAGGCAGGATACAGGGGGATGTGTTCTGGGCACGCAGCATGCTGCTTCCCATGCCCGGGACAAACTGCGAGCAGGTGCCTTGCTTGTGCTTCTATCTGCCGAGACTTGGAGCTGGCCAGCGCGCACCTTCCCGCTGTGTGTGCTGCTGTCCGCAAACAGCCTCCAAACAAAGCAGGGCGCTAAGGCATGAGAAGTAAGCGTCCCAGGAGGGAATCTGCCTGCGAGGGAAGCTGTGCAGCACATCCCTTGTTCCGCTCGCCACTTCCCTGACTCTTAGGCAAAGCCCATCTCAGCTGGCTTGTAGGCGTGCCTCCGTGCTCAGAAGCAGTCCCGTGGCAGGCAGGATACAGGGGGATGTGTTCTGGGCACGCAGCATGCTGCTTCCCATGCCCGGGACAAACTGCGAGCCGGTGCCTCGCTTGCGCTTCTATCTGCCGAGACTTGGAGCTGGCCAGCGCGCACCTTCCCGCTGTGTGTGCTGCTGTCCGCAAAGAGCCTCCAAACAAAGCAGGGCGCTAAGGCATGAGAAGTTAGCGTCCCAGGAGGGAATCTGCCTGCGAGGGAAGCTGTGCAGCACATCCCTTGTTCCGCTCGCCACTTCCCTCACTCTTAGGCAAAGCCCATCTCAACTGCCTTGTAGGCGTGCCTCCGTGCTCAGAAGCAGTCCCGTGGCAGGCAGGATACAGGGGGATGTGTTCTGGGCACGCAGCATGCTGCTTCCCATGCCCGGGACAAACTGCGAGCAGGTGCCTCGCTTGCGCTTCTATCTGCCGAGACTTGCAGCTGGCCAGCGCGCACCTTCCCGCTGTGTGTGCTGCTGTCCGCAAACAGCCTCCAAACAAAGCAGGGCGCTAAGGCATGAGAAGTTAGCGTCCCAGGAGGGAATCTGCCTGCGAGGGAAGCTGTGCAGCACATCCCTTGTTCCGCTCGCCACTTCCCTGACTCTTAGGCAAAGCCCATCTCAGCTTGCTTGTAGGCGTGCCTCCGTGCTCAGAAGCAGCCCCGTGGCAGGCAGGACAGAGCGGGATGTCTTCTGGGCACGCAGCATGCTGCTTCCCATGCCCGGGACAAACTGCGAGCAGGTGCCTGGCTTGCGCTTCTATGTGCCGAGACTTGGAGCTGGCCAGCGCGCACCTTCCCGCTGTGTGTGCTGCTGTCCGCAAACAGCCTCCAAACAAAGCAGGGCGCTAAGGCAGGAGAAATAAGCGCCCCAGGAGGGAATCTGCCTGCGAGGGAAGCTGTGCAGCACATCCCTTGTTCCGCTCGCCACTTCCCTGACTCTTAGGCAAAGCCCATCTCAGCTGCCTTCTAGGCGTGCCTCCGTGCTCAGAAGCAGTCCCGTGGCAGGCAGGATACAGGGGGATGTGTTCTGGGCACGCAGCATGCTGCTTCCCATGCCCGGGACAAACTGCGAGCAGGTGCCTTGCTTGTGCTTCTATCTGCCGAGACTTGGAGCTGGCCAGCGCGCACCTTCCCGCTGTGTGTGCTGCTGTCCGCAAACAGCCTCCAAACAAAGCAGGGCGCTAAGGCATGAGAAGTAAGCGTCCCAGGAGGGAATCTGCCTGCGAGGGAAGCTGTGCAGCACATCCCTTGTTCCGCTCGCCACTTCCCTGACTCTTAGGCAAAGCCCATCTCAGCTGGCTTGTAGGCGTGCCTCCGTGCTCAGAAGCAGTCCCGTGGCAGGCAGGATACAGGGGGATGTGTTCTGGGCACGCAGCATGCTGCTTCCCATGCCCGGGACAAACTGCGAGCCGGTGCCTCGCTTGCGCTTCTATCTGCCGAGACTTGGAGCTGGCCAGCGCGCACCTTCCCGCTGTGTGTGCTGCTGTCCGCAAAGAGCCTCCAAACAAAGCAGGGCGCTAAGGCATGAGAAGTTAGCGTCCCAGGAGGGAATCTGCCTGCGAGGGAAGCTGTGCAGCACATCCCTTGTTCCGCTCGCCACTTCCCTCACTCTTAGGCAAAGCCCATCTCAACTGCCTTGTAGGCGTGCCTCCGTGCTCAGAAGCAGTCCCGTGGCAGGCAGGATACAGGGGGATGTGTTCTGGGCACGCAGCATGCTGCTTCCCATGCCCGGGACAAACTGCGAGCAGGTGCCTCGCTTGCGCTTCTATCTGCCGAGACTTGGAGCTGGCCAGCGCGCACCTTCCCGCTGTGTGTGCTGCTGTCCGCAAACAGCCTCCAAACAAAGCAGGGCGCTAAGGCATGAGAAGTAAGCATCCCAGGAGGGAATCTGCCTGCGAGGGAAGCTGTGCAGCACATCCCTTGTTCCGCTCGCCACTTCCCTGACTCTTAGGCAAAGCCCATCTCAGCTGGCTTGTAGGCGTGCCTCCGTGCTCAGAAGCAGTCCCGTGGCAGGCAGGATACAGGGGGATGTGTTCTGGGCACGCAGCATGCTGCTTCCCATGCCCGGGACAAACTGCGAGCAGGTGCCTCGCTTGCGCTTCTATGTGCCGAGACTTGGAGCTGGCCAGCGCGCACCTTCCCGCTGTGTGTGCTGCTGTCCGCAAACAGCCTCCAAACAAAGCAGCGCAATAAGGCAGGAGAAATAAGCAACCAGGAGGGAATCTGCCTGCGAGGGAAGCTGTGCAGCACATCCCTTGTTCCGCTCGCCACTTCCCTCACTCTTAGGCAAAGCCCATCTCAGCTGGCTTGTAGGCGTGACTCTGTGCTCAGAAGCAGCCCCGTGGCAGGCAGGATACAGCGGGATGTGTTCTGGGCACGCAGCATGCTGCTTCCCATGCCCGGGACAAACTGCGAGCAGGTGCCTTGCTTGCGCTTCTATCTGCCGAGACTTGGAGCTGGCCAGCGCGCACCTTCCCGCTGTGTGTGCTGCTGTCCGCAAACAGCCTCCAAACAAAGCAGGGCGCTAAGGCATGAGAAGTTAGCGTCCCAGGAGGGAATCTGCCTGCGAGGGAAGCTGTGCAGCACATCCCTTGTTCCGCTCGCCACTTCCCTCACTCTTAGGCAAAGCCCATCTCAGCTGGCTTGTAGGCGTGCCTCCGTGCTCAGAAGCAGCCCCGTGGCAGGCAGGACAGAGCGGGATGTCTTCTGGGCACGCAGCATGCTGCTTCCCATGCCCGGGACAAACTGCGAGCAGGTGCCTGGCTTGCGCTTCTATGTGCCGAGACTTGGAGCTGGCCAGCGCGCACCTTCCCGCTGTGTGTGCTGCTGTCCGCAAACAGCCTCCAAACAAAGCAGGGCGCTAAGGCAGGAGAAATAAGCGCCCCAGGAGGGAATCTGCCTGCGAGGGAAGCTGTGCAGCACATCCCTTGTTCCGCTCGCCACTTCCCTGACTCTTAGGCAAAGCCCATCTCAGCTGCCTTCTAGGCGTGCCTCCGTGCTCAGAAGCAGTCCCGTGGCAGGCAGGATACAGGGGGATGTGTTCTGGGCACGCAGCATGCTGCTTCCCATGCCCGGGACAAACTGCGAGCAGGTGCCTTGCTTGTGCTTCTATCTGCCGAGACTTGGAGCTGGCCAGCGCGCACCTTCCCGCTGTGTGTGCTGCTGTCCGCAAACAGCCTCCAAACAAAGCAGGGCGCTAAGGCATGAGAAGTAAGCGTCCCAGGAGGGAATCTGCCTGCGAGGGAAGCTGTGCAGCACATCCCTTGTTCCGCTCGCCACTTCCCTGACTCTTAGGCAAAGCCCATCTCAGCTGGCTTGTAGGCGTGCCTCCGTGCTCAGAAGCAGTCCCGTGGCAGGCAGGATACAGGGGGATGTGTTCTGGGCACGCAGCATGCTGCTTCCCATGCCCGGGACAAACTGCGAGCCGGTGCCTCGCTTGCGCTTCTATCTGCCGAGACTTGGAGCTGGCCAGCGCGCACCTTCCCGCTGTGTGTGCTGCTGTCCGCAAAGAGCCTCCAAACAAAGCAGGGCGCTAAGGCATGAGAAGTTAGCGTCCCAGGAGGGAATCTGCCTGCGAGGGAAGCTGTGCAGCACATCCCTTGTTCCGCTCGCCACTTCCCTCACTCTTAGGCAAAGCCCATCTCAACTGCCTTGTAGGCGTGCCTCCGTGCTCAGAAGCAGTCCCGTGGCAGGCAGGATACAGGGGGATGTGTTCTGGGCACGCAGCATGCTGCTTCCCATGCCCGGGACAAACTGCGAGCAGGTGCCTCGCTTGCGCTTCTATCTGCCGAGACTTGCAGCTGGCCAGCGCGCACCTTCCCGCTGTGTGTGCTGCTGTCCGCAAACAGCCTCCAAACAAAGCAGGGCGCTAAGGCATGAGAAGTAAGCATCCCAGGAGGGAATCTGCCTGCGAGGGAAGCTGTGCAGCACATCCCTTGTTCCGCTCGCCACTTCCCTGACTCTTAGGCAAAGCCCATCTCAGCTGGCTTGTAGGCGTGCCTCCGTGCTCAGAAGCAGTCCCGTGGCAGGCAGGATACAGGGGGATGTGTTCTGGGCACGCAGCATGCTGCTTCCCATGCCCGGGACAAACTGCGAGCAGGTGCCTCGCTTGCGCTTCTATGTGCCGAGACTTGGAGCTGGCCAGCGCGCACCTTCCCGCTGTGTGTGCTGCTGTCCGCAAACAGCCTCCAAACAAAGCAGCGCAATAAGGCAGGAGAAATAAGCAACCAGGAGGGAATCTGCCTGCGAGGGAAGCTGTGCAGCACATCCCTTGTTCCGCTCGCCACTTCCCTCACTCTTAGGCAAAGCCCATCTCAGCTGGCTTGTAGGCGTGACTCTGTGCTCAGAAGCAGCCCCGTGGCAGGCAGGATACAGCGGGATGTGTTCTGGGCACGCAGCATGCTGCTTCCCATGCCCGGGACAAACTGCGAGCAGGTGCCTTGCTTGCGCTTCTATCTGCCGAGACTTGGAGCTGGCCAGCGCGCACCTTCCCGCTGTGTGTGCTGCTGTCCGCAAACAGCCTCCAAACAAAGCAGGGCGCTAAGGCATGAGAAGTTAGCGTCCCAGGAGGGAATCTGCCTGCGAGGGAAGCTGTGCAGCACATCCCTTGTTCCGCTCGCCACTTCCCTCACTCTTAGGCAAAGCCCATCTCAGCTTGCTTGTAGGCGTGCCTCCGTGCTCAGAAGCAGCCCCGTGGCAGGCAGGACAGAGCGGGATGTCTTCTGGGCACGCAGCATGCTGCTTCCCATGCCCGGGACAAACCGCGAGCAGGTGCCTGGCTTGCGCTTCTATGTGCCGAGACTTGGAGCTGGCCAGCGCGCACCTTCCCGCTGTGTGTGCTGCTGTCCGCAAACAGCCTCCAAACAAAGCAGGGCGCTAAGGCAGGAGAAATAAGCACACCAGGAGGGAATCTGCCTGCGAGGGAAGCTGTGCAGCACATCCCTTGTTCCGCTCGCCACTTCCCTGACTCTTAGGCAAAGCCCATCTCAGCTGCCTTCTAGGCGTGCCTCCGTGCTCAGAAGCAGTCCCGTGGCAGGCAGGATACAGGGGGATGTGTTCTGGGCACGCAGCATGCTGCTTCCCATGCCCGGGACAAACTGCGAGCAGGTGCCTCGCTTGCGCTTCTATCTGCCGAGACTTGGAGCTGGCCAGCGCGCACCTTCCCGCTGTGTGTGCTGCTGTCCGCAAACAGCCTCCAAACAAAGCAGGGCGCTAAGGCATGAGAAGTTAGCGTCCCAGGAGGGAATCTGCCTGCGAGGGAAGCTGTGCAGCACATCCCTTGTTCCGCTCGCCACTTCCCTGACTCTTAGGCAAAGCCCATCTCAGCTGGCTTGTAGGCGTGCCTCCGTGCTCAGAAGCAGTCCCGTGGCAGGAAGGATACAGGGGGATGTATTCTGGGCACGCAGCATTCTGCTTCCCATGCCCGGGACAAACTGCGAGCCGGTGCCTCGCTTGCGCTTCTATCTGCCGAGACTTGGAGTCGATCAGAGCGCACCTTCCCGCTGTGTGTGCTGCTGTCCGCAAACAGCCTCCAAACAAAGCAGGGCGCTAAGGCATGAGAAGTTAGCGTCCCAGGAGGGAATCTGCCTGCGAGGGAAGCTGTGCAGCACATCCCTTGTTCCGCTCGCCACTTCCCTGACTCTTAGGCAAAGCCCATCTCAGCTTGCTTGTAGGCGTGCCTCCGTGCTCAGAAGCAGCCCCGTGGCAGGCAGGACAGAGCGGGATGTCTTCTGGGCACGCAGCATGCTGCTTCCCATGCCCGGGACAAACCGCGAGCAGGTGCCTGGCTTGCGCTTCTATGTGCCGAGACTTGGAGCTGGCCAGCGCGCACCTTCCCGCTGTGTGTGCTGCTGTCCGCAAACAGCCTCCAAACAAAGCAGGGCGCTAAGGCAGGAGAAATAAGCGCCCCAGGAGGGAATCTGCCTGCGAGGGAAGCTGTGCAGCACATCCCTTGTTCCGCTCGCCACTTCCCTGACTCTTAGGCAAAGCCCATCTCAGCTGCCTTCTAGGCGTGCCTCCGTGCTCAGAAGCAGTCCCGTGGCAGGCAGGATACAGGGGGATGTGTTCTGGGCACGCAGCATGCTGCTTCCCATGCCCGGGACAAACTGCGAGCCGGTGCCTCGCTTGCGCTTCTATCTGCCGAGACTTGGAGCTGGCCAGCGCGCACCTTCCCGCTGTGTGTGCTGCTGTCCGCAAACAGCCTCCAAACAAAGCAGGGCGCTAAGGCATGAGAAGTTAGCGTCCCAGGAGGGAATCTGCCTGCGAGGGAAGCTGTGCAGCACATCCCTTGTTCCGCTCGCCACTTCCCTCACTCTTAGGCAAAGCCCATCTCAACTGCCTTGTAGGCGTGCCTCCGTGCTCAGAAGCAGTCCCGTGGCAGGCAGGATACAGGGGGATGTGTTCTGGGCACGCAGCATGCTGCTTCCCATGCCCGGGACAAACTGCGAGCAGGTGCCTCGCTTGCGCTTCTATCTGCCGAGACTTGCAGCTGGCCAGCGCGCACCTTCCCGCTGTGTGTGCTGCTGTCCGCAAACAGCCTCCAAACAAAGCAGGGCGCTAAGGCATGAGAAGTAAGCATCCCAGGAGGGAATCTGCCTGCGAGGGAAGCTGTGCAGCACATCCCTTGTTCCGCTCGCCACTTCCCTGACTCTTAGGCAAAGCCCAGCTCAGCTGGCTTGTAGGCGTGCCTCCGTGCTCAGAAGCAGTCCCGTGGCAGGCAGGATACAGGGGGATGTCTTCTGGGCACGCAGCATGCTGCTTCCCATGCCCGGGACAAACTGCGAGCAGGTGCCTCGCTTGCGCTTCTATGTGCCGAGACTTGGAGCTGGCCAGCGCGCACCTTCCCGCTGTGTGTGCTGCTGTCCGCAAACAGCCTCCAAACAAAGCAGCGCAATAAGGCAGGAGAAATAAGCAACCAGGAGGGAATCTGCCTGCGAGGGAAGCTGTGCAGCACATCCCTTGTTCCGCTCGCCACTTCCCTCACTCTTAGGCAAAGCCCATCTCAGCTGGCTTGTAGGCGTGACTCTGTGCTCAGAAGCAGCCCCGTGGCAGGCAGGATACAGCGGGATGTGTTCTGGGCACGCAGCATGCTGCTTCCCATGCCCGGGACAAACTGCGAGCAGGTGCCTTGCTTGCGCTTCTATCTGCCGAGACTTGGAGTCGATCAGAGCGCACCTTCCCGCTGTGTGTGCTGCTGTCCGCAAACAGCCTCCAAACAAAGCAGGGCGCTAAGGCATGAGAAGTTAGCGTCCCAGGAGGGAATCTGCCTGCGAGGGAAGCTGTGCAGCACATCCCTTGTTCCGCTCGCCACTTCCCTCACTCTTAGGCAAAGCCCATCTCAGCTTGCTTGTAGGCGTGCCTCCGTGCTCAGAAGCAGCCCCGTGGCAGGCAGGACAGAGCGGGATGTCTTCTGGGCACGCAGCATGCTGCTTCCCATGCCCGGGACAAACCGCGAGCAGGTGCCTGGCTTGCGCTTCTATGTGCCGAGACTTGGAGCTGGCCAGCGCGCACCTTCCCGCTGTGTGTGCTGCTGTCCGCAAACAGCCTCCAAACAAAGCAGGGCGCTAAGGCAGGAGAAATAAGCACACCAGGAGGGAATCTGCCTGCGAGGGAAGCTGTGCAGCACATCCCTTGTTCCGCTCGCCACTTCCCTGACTCTTAGGCAAAGCCCATCTCAGCTGCCTTCTAGGCGTGCCTCCGTGCTCAGAAGCAGTCCCGTGGCAGGCAGGATACAGGGGGATGTGTTCTGGGCACGCAGCATGCTGCTTCCCATGCCCGGGACAAACTGCGAGCAGGTGCCTTGCTTGTGCTTCTATCTGCCGAGACTTGGAGCTGGCCAGCGCGCACCTTCCCGCTGTGTGTGCTGCTGTCCGCAAACAGCCTCCAAACAAAGCAGGGCGCTAAGGCATGAGAAGTAAGCGCCCCAGGAGGGAATCTGCCTGCGAGGGAAGCTGTGCAGCACATCCCTTGTTCCGCTCGCCACTTCCCTCACTCTTAGGCAAAGCCCATCTCAGCTGGCTTGTAGGCGTGCCTCCGTGCTCAGAAGCAGTCCCGTGGCAGGCAGGATACAGGGGGATGTCTTCTGGGCACGCAGCATGCTGCTTCCCATGCCCGGGACAAACTGCGAGCCGGTGCCTCGCTTGCGCTTCTATCTGCCGAGACTTGGAGCTGGCCAGCGCGCACCTTCCCGCTGTGTGTGCTGCTGTCCGCAAACAGCCTCCAAACAAAGCAGGGCGTTAAGGCATGAGAAGTTAGCGTCCCAGGAGGGAATCTGCCTGCGAGGGAAGCTGTGCAGCACATCCCTTGTTCCGCTCGCCACTTCCCTCACTCTTAGGCAAAGCCCATCTCAGCTGGCTTGTAGGCGTGCCTCCGTGCTCAGAAGCAGTCCCGTGGCAGGCAGGACAGAGCGGGATGTCTTCTGGGCACGCAGCATGCTGCTTCCCATGCCCGGGACAAACCGCGAGCAGGTGCCTGGCTTGCGCTTCTATGTGCCGAGACTTGGAGCTGGCCAGCGCGCACCTTCCCGCTGTGTGTGCTGCTGTCCGCAAACAGCCTCCAAACAAAGCAGGGCGCTAAGGCAGGAGAAATAAGCGCCCCAGGAGGGAATCTGCCTGCGAGGGAAGCTGTGCAGCACATCCCTTGTTCCGCTCGCCACTTCCCTCACTCTTAGGCAAAGCCCATCTCAGCTTGCTTGTAGGCGTGCCTCCGTGCTCAGAAGCAGTCCCGTGGCAGGCAGGATACAGGGGGATGTGTTCTGGGCACGCAGCATGCTGCTTCCCATGCCCGGGACAAACTGCGAGCAGGTGCCTCGCTTGTGCTTCTATCTGCCGAGACTTGGAGCTGGCCAGCGCGCACCTTCCCGCTGTGTGTGCTGCTGTCCGCAAACAGCCTCCAAACAAAGCAGGGCGCTAAGGCATGAGAAGTTAGCGTCCCAGGAGGGAATCTGCCTGCGAGGGAAGCTGTGCAGCACATCCCTTGTTCCGCTCGCCACTTCCCTGACTCTTAGGCAAAGCCCATCTCAGCTGGCTTGTAGGCGTGCCTCCGTGCTCAGAAGCAGCCCCGTGGCAGGCAGGACAGAGCGGGATGTCTTCTGGGCACGCAGCATGCTGCTTCCCATGCCCGGGACAAACCGCGAGCAGGTGCCTCGCTTGCGCTTCTATGTGCCGAGACTTGGAGCTGGCCAGCGCGCACCTTCCCGCTGTGTGTGCTGCTGTCCGCAAACAGCCTCCAAACAAAGCAGGGCGCTAAGGCAGGAGAAATAAGCACACCAGGAGGGAATCTGCCTGCGAGGGAAGGTGTGCAGCACATCCCTTGTTCCGCTCGCCACTTCCCTCACTCTTAGGCAAAGCCCAGCTCAGCTTGCTTGTAGGCGTGCCTCCGTGCTCAGAAGCAGCCCCGTGGCAGGCAGGATACAGCGGGATGTGTTCTGGGCACGCAGCATGCTGCTTCCCATGCCCGGGACAAACTGCGAGCCGGTGCCTCGCTTGCGCTTCTATCTGCCGAGATTTGGAGCTGGCCAGCGCGCACCTTCCCGCTGTGTGTGCTGCTGTCCGCAAACAGCCTCCAAACAAAGCAGGGTGCTAAGGCATGAGAAGTAAGCGCCCCAGGAGGGAATCTGCCTGCGAGGGAAGCTGTGCAGCACATCCCTTGTTCCGCTCGCCACTTCCCTGACTCTTAGGCAAAGCCCATCTCAGCTGGCTTGTAGGCGTGCCTCCGTGCTCAGAAGCAGTCCCGTGGCAGGCAGGACAGAGCGGGATGTGTTCTGGGCACGCAGCATGCTGCTTCCCATGCCCGGGACAAACTGCGAGCCGGTGCCTCGCTTGCGCTTCTATCTGCCGAGACTTGGAGCTGGCCAGCGCGCACCTTCCCGCTGTGTGTGCTGCTGTCCGCAAACAGCCTCCAAACAAAGCAGGGCGCTAAGGCATGAGAAGTTAGCGTCCCAGGAGGGAATCTGCCTGCGAGGGAAGCTGTGCAGCACATCCTTGTTCCGCTCGCCACTTCCCTCACTCTTAGGCAAAGCCCATCTCAACTGCCTTGTAGGCGTGCCTCCGTGCTCAGAAGCAGTCCCGTGGCAGGCAGGATACAGGGGGATGTCTTCTGGGCACGCAGCATGCTGCTTCCCATGCCCGGGACAAACTGCGAGCAGGTGCCTCGCTTGCGCTTCTATCTGCCGAGACTTGCAGCTGGCCAGCGCGCACCTTCCCGCTCTGTGTGCTGCTGTCCGCAAACAGCCTCCAAACAAAGCAGGCGCTAAGGCATGAGAAGTAAGCATCCCAGGAGGGAATCTGCCTGCGAGGGAAGCTGTGCAGCACATCCCTTGTTCCGCTCGCCACTTCCCTCACTCTTAGGCAAAGCCCAGCTCAGCTGGCTTGTAGGCGTGCCTCCGTGCTCAGAAGCAGTCCCGTGGCAGGCAGGATACAGGGGGATGTCTTCTGGGCACGCAGCATGCTGCTTCCCATGCCCGGGACAAACTGCGAGCAGGTGCCTCGCTTGCGCTTCTATGTGCCGAGACTTGGAGCTGGCCAGCGCGCACCTTCCCGCTGTGTGTGCTGCTGTCCGCAAACAGCCTCCAAACAAAGCAGCGCAATAAGGCAGGAGAAATAAGCAACCAGGAGGGAATCTGCCTGCGAGGGAAGCTGTGCAGCACATCCCTTGTTCCGCTCGCCACTTCCCTGACTCTTAGGCAAAGCCCATCTCAGCTGGCTTGTAGGCGTGCCTCCGTGCTCAGAAGCAGTCCCGTGGCAGGAAGGATACAGGGGGATGTATTCTGGGCATGCAGCATGCTGCTTCCCATGCCCGGGACAAACTGCGAGCCGGTGCCTCGCTTGCGCTTCTATCTGCCGAGACTTGGAGTCGATCAGAGCGCACCTTCCCGCTGTGTGTGCTGCTGTCCGCAAACAGCCTCCAAACAAAGCAGGGCGCTAAGGCATGAGAAGTTAGCGTCCCAGGAGGGAATCTGCCTGCGAGGGAAGCTGTGCAGCACATCCCTTGTTCCGCTCGCCACTTCCCTGACTCTTAGGCAAAGCCCATCTCAGCTTGCTTGTAGGCGTGCCTCCGTGCTCAGAAGCAGCCCCGTGGCAGGCAGGACAGAGCGGGATGTCTTCTGGGCACGCAGCATGCTGCTTCCCATGCCCGGGACAAACCGCGAGCAGGTGCCTGGCTTGCGCTTCTATGTGCCGAGACTTGCAGCTGGCCAGCGCGCACCTTCCCGCTGTGTGTGCTGCTGTCCGCAAACAGCCTCCAAACAAAGCAGGGCGCTAAGGCAGGAGAAATAAGCACACCAGGAGGGAATCTGCCTGCGAGGGAAGCTGTGCAGCACATCCCTTGTTCCGCTCGCCACTTCCTGACTCTTAGGCAAAGCCCATCTCAGCTGGCTTGTAGGCATGCCCTCCGTGCTCAGAAGCAGTCCCGTGGCAGGCAGGATACAGGGGGATGTCTTCTGGGCACGCAGCATGCTGCTTCCCATGCCCGGGACAAACTGCGAGCCGGTGCCTCGCTTGCGCTTCTATCTGCCGAGACTTGGAGCTGGCCAGCGCGCACCTTCCCGCTGTGTGTGCTGCTGTCCGCAAACAGCCTCCAAACAAAGCAGGGCGCTAAGGCAGGAGAAATAAGCACACCAGGAGGGAATCTGCCTGCGAGGGAAGCTGTGCAGCACATCCCTTGTTCCGCTCGCCACTTCCCTCACTCTTAGGCAAAGCCCATCTCAGCTTGCTTGTAGGCGTGCCTCCGTGCTCAGAAGCAGTCCCGTGGCAGGCAGGATACAGGGGGATGTGTTCTGGGCACGCAGCATGCTGCTTCCCATGCCCGGGACAAACTGCGAGCCGGTGCCTCGCTTGTGCTTCTATCTGCCGAGACTTGGAGCTGGCCAGCGCGCACCTTCCCGCTGTGTGTGCTGCTGTCCGCAAACAGCCTCCAAACAAAGCAGGGCGCTAAGGCATGAGAAATAAGCATCCCAGGAGGGAATCTGCCTGCGAGGGAAGCTGTGCAGCACATCCCTTGTTCCGCTCGCCACTTCCCTGACTCTTAGGCAAAGCCCATCTCAGCTGGCTTGTAGGCGTGCCTCCGTGCTCAGAAGCAGTCCCGTGGCAGGAAGGATACAGGGGGATGTATCTGGGCACGCAGCATTCTGCTTCCCATGCCCGGGACAAACTGCGAGCCGGTGCCTCGCTTGCGCTTCTATCTGCCGAGACTTGGAGTCGATCAGAGCGCACCTTCCCGCTGTGTGTGCTGCTGTCCGCAAACAGCCTCCAAACAAAGCAGGGCGCTAAGGCATGAGAAGTTAGCGTCCCAGGAGGGAATCTGCCTGCGAGGGAAGCTGTGCAGCACATCCCTTGTTCCGCTCGCGCACTTCCCTGACTCTTAGGCAAAGCCCATCTCAGCTTGCTTGTAGGCGTGCCTCCGTGCTCAGAAGCAGCCCCGTGGCAGGCAGGACAGAGCGGGATGTCTTCTGGGCACGCAGCATGCTGCTTCCCATGCCCGGGACAAACCGCGAGCAGGTGCCTGGCTTGCGCTTCTATGTGCCGAGACTTGGAGCTGGCCCAGCGCGCACCCTTCCCGCTGTGTGTGCTGCTGTCCGCAAACAGCCTCCAAACAAAGCAGGGCGCTAAGGCAGGAGAAATAAGCGCCCCAGGAGGGAATCTGCCTGCGAGGGAAGCTGTGCAGCACATCCCCTTGTTCCGCTCGCCACTTCCCTGACTCTTAGGCAAAGCCCATCTCAGCTGCCTTCTAGGCGTGCCTCCGTGCTCAGAAGCAGTCCCGTGGCAGGCAGGATACAGGGGGATGTGTTCTGGGCACGCAGCATGCTGCTTCCCATGCCCGGGACAAACTGCGAGCAGGTGCCTTGCTTGTGCTTCTATCTGCCGAGACTTGGAGCTGGCCAGCGCGCACCTTCCCCGCTGTGTGTGCTGCTGTCCGCAAACAGCCTCCAAACAAAGCAGGGCGCTAAGGCATGAGAAGTAAGCGCCCCAGGAGGGAATCTGCCTGCGAGGGAAGCTGTGCAGCACATCCCTTGTTCCGCTCGCCACTTCCCTGACTCTTAGGCAAAGCCCATCTCAGCTGGCTTGTAGGCGTGCCTCCGTGCTCAGAAGCAGTCCCGTGGCAGGCAGGATACAGGGGGATGTGTTCTGGGCACGCAGCATGCTGCTTCCCATGCCCGGGACAAACTGCGAGCCGGTGCCTCGCTTGCGCTTCTATCTGCCGAGACTTGGAGCTGGCCAGCGCGCACCTTCCCGCTGTGTGTGCTGCTGTCCGCAAACAGCCTCCAAACAAAGCAGGGCGCTAAGGCATGAGAAGTTAGCGTCCCCAGGAGGGAATCTGCCTGCGAGGGAAGCTGTGCAGCACATCCCTTGTTCCGCTCGCCACTTCCCTCACTCTTAGGCAAAGCCCATCTCAACTGCCTTGTAGGCGTGCCTCCGTGCTCAGAAGCAGTCCCGTGGCAGGCAGGATACAGGGGGATGTGTTCTGGGCACGCAGCATGCTGCTTCCCATGCCCGGGACAAACTGCGAGCAGGTGCCTCGCTTGCGCTTCTATCTGCCGAGACTTGCAGCTGGCCAGCGCGCACCTTCCCGCTGTGTGTGCTGCTGTCCGCAAACAGCCTCCAAACAAAGCAGGGCGCTAAGGCATGAGAAGTAAGCATCCCAGGAGGGAATCTGCCTGCGAGGGAAGCTGTGCAGCACATCCCTTGTTCCGCTCGCCACTTCCCTGACTCTTAGGCAAAGCCCAGCTCAGCTGGCTTGTAGGCGTGCCTCCGTGCTCAGAAGCAGTCCCGTGGCAGGCAGGATACAGGGGGATGTGTTCTGGGCACGCAGCATGCTGCTTCCCATGCCCGGGACAAACTGCGAGCAGGTGCCTCGCTTGCGCTTCTATGTGCCGAGACTTGGAGCTGGCCAGCGGCGCACCTTCCCGCTGTGTGTGCTGCTGTCCGCAAACAGCCTCCAAACAAAGCAGCGCAATAAGGCAGGAGAAATAAGCAACCAGGAGGGAATCTGCCTGCGAGGGAAGCTGTGCAGCACATCCCTTGTTCCGCTCGCCACTTCCCTCACTCTTAGGCAAAGCCCATCTCAGCTGGCTTGTAGGCGTGACTCTGTGCTCAGAAGCAGCCCCGTGGCAGGCAGGATACAGCGGGATGTGTTCTGGGCACGCAGCATGCTGCTTCCCATGCCCGGGACAAACTGCGAGCAGGTGCCTTGCTTGCGCTTCTATCTGCCGAGACTTGGAGTAGATCAGAGCGCACCTTCCCGCTGTGTGTGCTGCTGTCCGCAAACAGCCTCCAAACAAAGCAGGGCGCTAAGGCATGAGAAGTTAGCGTCCCAGGAGGGAATCTGCCTGCGAGGGAAGCTGTGCAGCACATCCCTTGTTCCGCTCGCCACTTCCCTCACTCTTAGGCAAAGCCCATCTCAGCTTGCTTGTAGGCGTGCCTCCGTGCTCAGAAGCAGCCCCGTGGCAGGCAGGACAGAGCGGGATGTCTTCTGGGCACGCAGCATGCTGCTTCCCATGCCCGGGACAAACCGCGAGCAGGTGCCTGGCTTGCGCTTCTATGTGCCGAGACTTGGAGCTGGCCAGCGCGCCACCTTCCCGCTGTGTGTGCTGCTGTCCGCAAACAGCCTCCAAACAAAGCAGGGCGCTAAGGCAGGAGAAATAAGCACACCAGGAGGGGAATCTGCCTGCGAGGGAAGCTGTGCAGCACATCCCTTGTTCCGCTCGCCACTTCCCTGACTCTTAGGCAAAGCCCATCTCAGCTGCCTTCTAGGCGTGCCTCCGTGCTCAGAAGCAGTCCCGTGGCAGGCAGGATACAGGGGGATGTGTTCTGGGCACGCAGCATGCTGCTTCCCATGCCGGGACAAACTGCGAGCAGGTGCCTCGCTTGCGCTTCTATCTGCCGAGACTTGGAGCTGGCCAGCGCGCACCTTCCCGCTGTGTGTGCTGCTGTCCGCAAACAGCCTCCAAACAAAGCAGGGCGCTAAGGGCATGAGAAGTTAGCGTCCCAGGAGGGAATCTGCCTGCGAGGGAAGCTGTGCAGCACATCCCTTGTTCCGCTCGCCACTTCCCTGACTCTTAGGCAAAGCCCATCTCAGCTGGCTTGTAGGCGTGCCTCCGTGCTCAGAAGCAGTCCCGTGGCAGGAAGGATACAGGGGGATGTATTCTGGGCACGCAGCATTCTGCTTCCCATGCCCGGGACAAACTGCGAGCCGGTGCCTCGCTTGCGCTTCTATCTGCCGAGACTTGGAGTCGATCAGAGCGCACCTTCCCGCTGTGTGTGCTGCTGTCCGCAAACAGCCTCCAAACAAAGCAGGGCGCTAAGGCATGAGAAGTTAGCGTCCCAGGAGGGAATCTGCCTGCGAGGGAAGCTGTGCAGCACATCCCTTGTTCGCTCGCCACTTCCCTGACTCTTAGGCAAAGCCCATCTCAGCTTGCTTGTAGGCGTGCCTCCGTGCTCAGAAGCAGCCCCGTGGCAGGCAGGACAGAGCGGGATGTCTTCTGGGCACGCAGCATGCTGCTTCCCATGCCCGGGACAAACCGCGAGCAGGTGCCTGGCTTGCGCTTCTATGTGCCGAGACTTGGAGCTGGCCAGCGCGCACCTTCCCGCTGTGTGTGCTGCTGTCCGCAAACAGCCTCCAAACAAAGCAGGGCGCTAAGGCAGGAGAAATAAGCGCCCCAGGAGGGAATCTGCCTGCGAGGGAAGCTGTGCAGCACACTCCCTTGTTTCCGCTCGCGCACTTCCCTGACTCTTAGGCAAAGCCCATCTCAGCTGCCTTCTAGGCGAGAAGCAGTCCCGTGGCAGGCAGGATACAGGGGGATGTGTTCTGGGCACGCAGCATGCTGCTTCCCATGCCCGGGACAAACTGCGAGCCGGTGCCTCGCTTGCGCTTCTATCTGCCGAGACTTGGAGCTGGCCAGCGCGCACCTTCCCGCTGTGTGTGCTGCTGTCCGCAAACAGCCTCCAAACAAAGCAGGGCGCTAAGGCATGAGAAGTTAGCGTCCCAGGAGGGAATCTGCCTGCGAGGGAAGCTGTGCAGCACATCCCTTGTTCCGCTCGCCACTTCCCTCACTCTTAGGCAAAGCCCATCTCAACTGCCTTGTAGGCGTGCCTCCGTGCTCAGAAGCAGTCCCGTGGCAGGCAGGATACAGGGGGATGTGTTCTGGGCACGCAGCATGCTGCTTCCCATGCCCGGGACAAACTGCGAGCAGGTGCCTCGCTTGCGCTTCTATCTGCCGAGACTTGCAGCTGGCCAGCGCGCACCTTCCCGCTGTGTGTGCTGCTGTCCGCAAACAGCCTCCAAACAAAGCAGGGCGCTAAGGCATGAGAAGTAAGCATCCCAGGAGGGAATCTGCCTGCGAGGGAAGCTGTGCAGCACATCCCTTGTTCCGCTCGCCACTTCCCTGACTCTTAGGCAAAGCCCATCTCAGCTGGCTTGTAGGCGTGCCTCCGTGCTCAGAAGCAGTCCCGTGGCAGGCAGGATACAGGGGGATGTCTTCTGGGCACGCAGCATGCTGCTTCCCATGCCCGGGACAAACTGCGAGCAGGTGCCTCGCTTGCGCTTCTATGTGCCGAGACTTGGAGCTGGCCAGCGCGCACCTTCCCGCTGTGTGTGCTGCTGTCCGCAAACAGCCTCCAAACAAAGCAGCGCAATAAGGCAGGAGAAATAAGCAACCAGGAGGGAATCTGCCTGCGAGGGAAGCTGTGCAGCACATCCCTTGTTCCGCTCGCCACTTCCCTCACTCTTAGGCAAAGCCCATCTCAGCTGGCTTGTAGGCGTGACTCTGTGCTCAGAAGCAGCCCCGTGGCAGGCAGGATACAGCGGGATGTGTTCTGGGCACGCAGCATGCTGCTTCCCATGCCCGGGACAAACTGCGAGCAGGTGCCTTGCTTGCGCTTCTATCTGCCGAGACTTGGAGTCGATCAGAGCGCACCTTCCCGCTGTGTGTGCTGCTGTCCGCAAACAGCCTCCAAACAAAGCAGGGCGCTAAGGCATGAGAAGTTAGCGTCCCAGGAGGGAATCTGCCTGCGAGGGAAGCTGTGCAGCACATCCCTTGTTCCGCTCGCCACTTCCCTCACTCTTAGGCAAAGCCCATCTCAGCTTGCTTGTAGGCGTGCCTCCGTGCTCAGAAGCAGCCCCGTGGCAGGCAGGACAGAGCGGGATGTCTTCTGGGCACGCAGCATGCTGCTTCCCATGCCCGGACAAACCGCGAGCAGGTGCCTGGCTTGCGCTTCTATGTGCCGAGACTTGCAGCTGGCCAGCGCGCACCTTCCCGCTGTGTGTGCTGCTGTCCGCAAACAGCCTCCAAACAAAGCAGGGCGCTAAGGCAGGAGAAATAAGCACACCAGGAGGGAATCTGCCTGCGAGGGAAGCTGTGCAGCACATCCCTTGTTCCGCTCGCCACTTCCCTGACTCTTAGGCAAAGCCCATCTCAGCTGCCTTCTAGGCGTGCCTCCGTGCTCAGAAGCAGTCCCGTGGCAGGCAGGATACAGGGGGATGTGTTCTGGGCACGCAGCATGCTGCTTCCCATGCCCGGGACAAACTGCGAGCAGGTGCCTTGCTTGTGCTTCTATCTGCCGAGACTTGGAGCTGGCCAGCGCGCACCTTCCCGCTGTGTGTGCTGCTGTCCGCAAACAGCCTCCAAACAAAGCAGGGCGCTAAGGCATGAGAAGTAAGCGCCCCAGGAGGGAATCTGCCTGCGAGGGAAGCTGTGCAGCACATCCCTTGTTCCGCTCGCCACTTCCCTCACTCTTAGGCAAAGCCCATCTCAGCTGGCTTGTAGGCGTGCCTCCGTGCTCAGAAGCAGTCCCGTGGCAGGCAGGATACAGGGGGATGTCTTCTGGGCACGCAGCATGCTGCTTCCCATGCCCGGGACAAACTGCGAGCCGGTGCCTCGCTTGCGCTTCTATCTGCCGAGACTTGGAGCTGGCCAGCGCGCACCTTCCCGCTGTGTGTGCTGCTGTCCGCAAACAGCCTCCAAACAAAGCAGGGCGTTAAGGCATGAGAAGTTAGCGTCCCAGGAGGGAATCTGCCTGCGAGGGAAGCTGTGCAGCACATCCCTTGTTCCGCTCGCCACTTCCCTCACTCTTAGGCAAAGCCCATCTCAGCTGGCTTGTAGGCGTGCCTCCGTGCTCAGAAGCAGTCCCGTGGCAGGCAGGACAGAGCGGGATGTCTTCTGGGCACGCAGCATGCTGCTTCCCATGCCCGGGACAAACCGCGAGCAGGTGCCTGGCTTGCGCTTCTATGTGCCGAGACTTGGAGCTGGCCAGCGCGCACCTTCCCGCTGTGTGTGCTGCTGTCCGCAAACAGCCTCCAAACAAAGCAGGGCGCTAAGGCAGGAGAAATAAGCGCCCCAGGAGGGAATCTGCCTGCGAGGGAAGCTGTGCAGCACATCCCTTGTTCCGCTCGCCACTTCCCTCACTCTTAGGCAAAGCCCATCTCAGCTTGCTTGTAGGCGTGCCTCCGTGCTCAGAAGCAGTCCCGTGGCAGGCAGGATACAGGGGGATGTGTTCTGGGCACGCAGCATGCTGCTTCCCATGCCCGGGACAAACTGCGAGCAGGTGCCTCGCTTGTGCTTCTATCTGCCGAGACTTGGAGCTGGCCAGCGCGCACCTTCCCGCTGTGTGTGCTGCTGTCCGCAAACAGCCTCCAAACAAAGCAGGGCGCTAAGGCATGAGAAGTTAGCGTCCCAGGAGGGAATCTGCCTGCGAGGGAAGCTGTGCAGCACATCCCTTGTTCCGCTCGCCACTTCCCTGACTCTTAGGCAAAGCCCATCTCAGCTGGCTTGTAGGCGTGCCTCCGTGCTCAGAAGCAGCCCCGTGGCAGGCAGGACAGAGCGGGATGTCTTCTGGGCACGCAGCATGCTGCTTCCCATGCCCGGGACAAACCGCGAGCAGGTGCCTCGCTTGCGCTTCTATGTGCCGAGACTTGGAGCTGGCCAGCGCGCACCTTCCCGCTGTGTGTGCTGCTGTCCGCAAACAGCCTCCAAACAAAGCAGGGCGCTAAGGCAGGAGAAATAAGCACACCAGGAGGGAATCTGCCTGCGAGGGAAGGTGTGCAGCACATCCCTTGTTCCGCTCGCCACTTCCCTCACTCTTAGGCAAAGCCCAGCTCAGCTTGCTTGTAGGCGTGCCTCCGTGCTCAGAAGCAGCCCCGTGGCAGGCAGGATACAGCGGGATGTGTTCTGGGCACGCAGCATGCTGCTTCCCATGCCCGGGACAAACTGCGAGCCGGTGCCTCGCTTGCGCTTCTATCTGCCGAGATTTGGAGCTGGCCAGCGCGCACCTTCCCGCTGTGTGTGCTGCTGTCCGCAAACAGCCTCCAAACAAAGCAGGGTGCTAAGGCATGAGAAGTAAGCGCCCCAGGAGGGAATCTGCCTGCGAGGGAAGCTGTGCAGCACATCCCTTGTTCCGCTCGCCACTTCCCTGACTCTTAGGCAAAGCCCATCTCAGCTGGCTTGTAGGCGTGCCTCCGTGCTCAGAAGCAGTCCCGTGGCAGGCAGGACAGAGCGGGATGTCTTCTGGGCACGCAGCATGCTGCTTCCCATGCCCGGGACAAACTGCGAGCCGGTGCCTCGCTTGCGCTTCTATCTGCCGAGACTTGGAGCTGGCCAGCGCGCACCTTCCCGCTGTGTGTGCTGCTGTCCGCAAACAGCCTCCAAACAAAGCAGGGCGCTAAGGCATGAGAAGTTAGCGTCCCAGGAGGGAATCTGCCTGCGAGGGAAGCTGTGCAGCACATCCCTTGTTCCGCTCGCCACTTCCCTCACTCTTAGGCAAAGCCCATCTCAACTGCCTTGTAGGCGTGCCTCCGTGCTCAGAAGCAGTCCCGTGGCAGGCAGGATACAGGGGGATGTCTTCTGGGCACGCAGCATGCTGCTTCCCATGCCCGGGACAAACTGCGAGCAGGTGCCTCGCTTGCGCTTCTATCTGCCGAGACTTGCAGCTGGCCAGCGCGCACCTTCCCGCTCTGTGTGCTGCTGTCCGCAAACAGCCTCCAAACAAAGCAGGGCGCTAAGGCATGAGAAGTAAGCATCCCAGGAGGGAATCTGCCTGCGAGGGAAGCTGTGCAGCACATCCCTTGTTCCGCTCGCCACTTCCCTGACTCTTAGGCAAAGCCCAGCTCAGCTGGCTTGTAGGCGTGCCTCCGTGCTCAGAAGCAGTCCCGTGGCAGGCAGGACAGAGCGGGATGTCTTCTGGGCACGCAGCATGCTGCTTCCCATGCCCGGGACAAACTGCGAGCAGGTGCCTCGCTTGCGCTTCTATGTGCCGAGACTTGGAGCTGGCCAGCGCGCACCTTCCCGCTGTGTGTGCTGCTGTCCGCAAACAGCCTCCAAACAAAGCAGCGCAATAAGGCAGGAGAAATAAGCAACCAGGAGGGAATCTGCCTGCGAGGGAAGCTGTGCAGCACATCCCTTGTTCCGCTCGCCACTTCCCTCACTCTTAGGCAAAGCCCATCTCAGCTGGCTTGTAGGCGTGCCTCCGTGCTCAGAAGCAGTCCCGTGGCAGGAAGGATACAGGGGGATGTATTCTGGGCATGCAGCATGCTGCTTCCCATGCCCGGGACAAACTGCGAGCCGGTGCCTCGCTTGCGCTTCTATCTGCCGAGACTTGGAGTCGATCAGAGCGCACCTTCCCGCTGTGTGTGCTGCTGTCCGCAAACAGCCTCCAAACAAAGCAGGGCGCTAAGGCATGAGAAGTTAGCGTCCCAGGAGGGAATCTGCCTGCGAGGGAAGCTGTGCAGCACATCCCTTGTTCCGCTCGCCACTTCCCTGACTCTTAGGCAAAGCCCATCTCAGCTTGCTTGTAGGCGTGCCTCCGTGCTCAGAAGCAGCCCCGTGGCAGGCAGGACAGAGCGGGATGTCTTCTGGGCACGCAGCATGCTGCTTCCCATGCCCGGGACAAACCGCGAGCAGGTGCCTGGCTTGCGCTTCTATGTGCCGAGACTTGCAGCTGGCCAGCGCGCACCTTCCCGCTGTGTGTGCTGCTGTCCGCAAACAGCCTCCAAACAAAGCAGGCCGCTAAGGCAGGAGAAATAAGCACACCAGGAGGGAATCTGCCTGCGAGGGAAGCTGTGCAGCACATCCCTTGTTCCGCTCGCCACTTCCCTGACTCTTAGGCAAAGCCCATCTCAGCTGGCTTGTAGGCATGCCTCCGTGCTCAGAAGCAGTCCCGTGGCAGGCAGGATACAGGGGGATGTCTTCTGGGCACGCAGCATGCTGCTTCCCATGCCCGGGACAAACTGCGAGCCGGTGCCTCGCTTGCGCTTCTATCTGCCGAGACTTGGAGCTGGCCAGCGCGCACCTTCCCGCTGTGTGTGCTGCTGTCCGCAAACAGCCTCCAAACAAAGCAGGGCGCTAAGGCAGGAGAAATAAGCGCCCCAGGAGGGAATCTGCCTGCGAGGGAAGCTGTGCAGCACATCCCTTGTTCCGCTCGCCACTTCCCTCACTCTTAGGCAAAGCCCATCTCAGCTTGCTTGTAGGCGTGCCTCCGTGCTCAGAAGCAGTCCCGTGGCAGGCAGGATACAGGGGGATGTGTTCTGGGCACGCAGCATGCTGCTTCCCATGCCCGGGACAAACTGCGAGCAGGTGCCTCGCTTGTGCTTCTATCTGCCGAGACTTGGAGCTGGCCAGCGCGCACCTTCCCGCTGTGTGTGCTGCTGTCCGCAAACAGCCTCCAAACAAAGCAGGGCGCTAAGGCATGAGAAGTTAGCGTCCCAGGAGGGAATCTGCCTGCGAGGGAAGCTGTGCAGCACATCCCTTGTTCCGCTCGCCACTTCCCTGACTCTTAGGCAAAGCCCATCTCAGCTGGCTTGTAGGCGTGCCTCCGTGCTCAGAAGCAGCCCCGTGGCAGGCAGGACAGAGCGGGATGTCTTCTGGGCACGCAGCATGCTGCTTCCCATGCCCGGGACAAACCGCGAGCAGGTGCCTTGCTTGCGCTTCTATGTGCCGAGACTTGGAGCTGGCCAGCGCGCACCTTCCCGCTGTGTGTGCTGCTGTCCGCAAACAGCCTCCAAACAAAGCAGGGCGCTAAGGCAGGAGAAATAAGCACACCAGGAGGGAATCTGCCTGCGAGGGAAGCTGTGCAGCACATCCCTTGTTCCGCTCGCCACTTCCCTGATTCTTAGGCAAAGCCCATCTCAGCTGCCTTCTAGGCGTGCCTCCGTGCTCAGAAGCAGTCCCGTGGCAGGCAGGATACAGGGGGGTGTGTTCTGGGCACGCAGCATGCTGCTTCCCATGCCCGGGACAAACTGCGAGCAGGTGCCTTGCTTGTGCTTCTATCTGCCGAGACTTGGAGCTGGCCAGCGCGCACCTTCCCGCTGTGTGTGCTGCTGTCCGCAAACAGCCTCCAAACAAAGCAGGGCGCTAAGGCATGAGAAGTTAGCGCCCCAGGAGGGAATCTGCCTGCGAGGGAAGCTGTGCAGCACATCCCTTGTTCCGCTCGCCACTTCCCTGACTCTTAGGCAAAGCCCATCTCAGCTGGCTTGTAGGCGTGCCTCCGTGCTCAGAAGCAGTCCCGTGGCAGGCAGGATACAGGGGGATGTGTTCTGGGCACGCAGCATGCTGCTTCCCATGCCCGGGACAAACTGCGAGCCGGTGCCTCGCTTGCGCTTCTATGTGCCGAGACTTGGAGCTGGCCAGCGCGCACCTTCCCGCTGTGTGTGCTGCTGTCCGCAAACAGCCTCCAAACAAAGCAGGGCGCTAAGGCATGAGAAGTTAGCGTCCCAGGAGGGAATCTGCCTGCGAGGGAAGCTGTGCAGCACATCCCTTGTTCCGCTCGACACTTCCCTCACTCTTAGGCAAAGCCCATCTCAACTGCCTTGTAGGCGTGCCTCCGTGCTCAGAAGCAGTCCCGTGGCAGGCAGGATACAGGGGGATGTGTTCTGGGCACGCAGCATGCTGCTTCCCATGCCCGGGACAAACTGCGAGCAGGTGCCTTGCTTGCGCTTCTATCTGCCGAGACTTGGAGTCGATCAGAGCGCACCTTCCCGCTCTGTGTGCTGCTGTCCGCAAACAGCCTCCAAACAAAGCAGGGCGCTAAGGCATGAGAAGTTAGCGTCCCAGGAGGGAATCTGCCTGCGAGGGAAGCTGTGCAGCACATCCCTTGTTCCGCTCGCCACTTCCCTGACTCTTAGGCAAAGCCCATCTCAGCTTGCTTGTAGGCGTGCCTCCGTGCTCAGAAGCAGCCCCGTGGCAGGCAGGACAGAGCGGGATGTCTTCTGGGCACGCAGCATGCTGCTTCCCATGCCCGGGACAAACCGCGAGCAGGTGCCTGGCTTGCGCTTCTATGTGCCGAGACTTGCAGCTGGCCAGCGCGCACCTTCCCGCTGTGTGTGCTGCTGTCCGCAAACAGCCTCCAAACAAAGCAGGGCGCTAAGACAGGAGAAATAAGCACACCAGGAGGGAATCTGCCTGCGAGGGAAGCTGTGCAGCACATCCCTTGTTCCGCTCGCCACTTCCCTGACTCT
Organism: Rhea pennata; assembly: GCF_028389875.1. Taxonomy (NCBI): domain Eukaryota; kingdom Metazoa; phylum Chordata; class Aves; order Rheiformes; family Rheidae; genus Rhea; species Rhea pennata. Next base: position 40,846,941 of record NC_084669.1, on the reverse strand, counting down.
TAGGCAAAGCCCATCTCAGCTGCCTTCTAGGCGTGCCTCCGTGCTCAGAAGCAGTCCCGTGGCAGGCAGGATACAGGGGGATGTGTTCTGGGCACGCAGCATGCTGCTTCCCATGCCCGGGACAAACTGCGAGCAGGTGCCTTGCTTGTGCTTCTATCTGCCGAGACTTGGAGCTGGCCAGCGCGCACCTTCCCGCTGTGTGTGCTGCTGTCCGCAAACAGCCTCCAAACAAAGCAGGGCGCTAAGGCATGAGAAGTAAGCGCCCCAGGAGGGAATCTGCCTGCGAGGGAAGCTGTGCAGCACATCCCTTGTTCCGCTCGCCACTTCCCTGACTCTTAGGCAAAGCCCATCTCAGCTGGCTTGTAGGCATGCCTCCGTGCTCAGAAGCAGTCCCGTGGCAGGCAGGATACAGGGGGATGTGTTCTGGGCACGCAGCATGCTGCTTCCCATGCCTGGGACAAACTGCGAGCCGGTGCCTCGCTTGCGCTTCTATCTGCCGAGACTTGGAGCTGGCCAGCGCGCACCTTCCCGCTGTGTGTGCTGCTGTCCGCAAACAGCCTCCAAACAAAGCAGGGCGCTAAGGCAGGAGAAATAAGCGCCCCAGGAGGGAATCTGCCTGCGAGGGAAGCTGTGCAGCACATCCCTTGTTCCGCTCGCCACTTCCCTCACTCTTAGGCAAAGCCCATCTCAGCTTGCTTGTAGGCGTGCCTCCGTGCTCAGAAGCAGTCCCGTGGCAGGCAGGATACAGGGGGATGTGTTCTGGGCACGCAGCATGCTGCTTCCCATGCCCGGGACAAACTGCGAGCAGGTGCCTCGCTTGTGCTTCTATCTGCCGAGACTTGGAGCTGGCCACCGCGCACCTTCCCGCTGTGTGTGCTGCTGTCCGCAAACAGCCTCCAAACAAAGCAGGGCGCTAAGGCATGAGAAGTTAGCGTCCCAGGAGGGAATCTGCCTGCGAGGGAAGCTGTGCAGCACATCCCTTGTTCCGCTCGCCACTTCCCTGACTCTTAGGCAAAGCCCATCTCAGCTGGCTTGTAGGCGTGCCTCCGTGCTCAGAAGCAGCCCCGTGGCAGGCAGGACAGAGCGGGATGTCTTCTGGGCACGCAGCATGCTGCTTCCCATGCCCGGGACAAACCGCGAGCAGGTGCCTTGCTTGCGCTTCTATGTGCCGAGACTTGGAGCTGGCCAGCGCGCACCTTCCCGCTGTGTGTGCTGCTGTCCGCAAACAGCCTCCAAACAAAGCAGGGCGCTAAGGCAGGAGAAATAAGCACACCAGGAGGGAATCTGCCTGCGAGGGAAGCTGTGCAGCACATCCCTTGTTCCGCTCGCCACTTCCCTGATTCTTAGGCAAAGCCCATCTCAGCTGCCTTCTAGGCGTGCCTCCGTGCTCAGAAGCAGTCCCGTGGCAGGCAGGATACAGGGGGGTGTGTTCTGGGCACGCAGCATGCTGCTTCCCATGCCCGGGACAAACTGCGAGCAGGTGCCTTGCTTGTGCTTCTATCTGCCGAGACTTGGAGCTGGCCAGCGCGCACCTTCCCGCTGTGTGTGCTGCTGTCCGCAAACAGCCTCCAAACAAAGCAGGGCGCTAAGGCATGAGAAGTAAGCGCCCCAGGAGGGAATCTGCCTGCGAGGGAAGCTGTGCAGCACATCCCTTGTTCCGCTCGCCACTTCCCTGACTCTTAGGCAAAGCCCATCTCAGCTGGCTTGTAGGCGTGCCTCCGTGCTCAGAAGCAGTCCCGTGGCAGGCAGGATACAGGGGGATGTGTTCTGGGCACGCAGCATGCTGCTTCCCATGCCCGGGACAAACTGCGAGCCGGTGCCTCGCTTGCGCTTCTATCTGCCGAGACTTGGAGCTGGCCAGCGCGCACCTTCCCGCTGTGTGTGCTGCTGTCCGCAAACAGCCTCCAAACAAAGCAGGGCGCTAAGGCATGAGAAGTTAGCGTCCCAGGAGGGAATCTGCCTGCGAGGGAAGCTGTGCAGCACATCCCTTGTTCCGCTCGACACTTCCCTCACTCTTAGGCAAAGCCCATCTCAACTGCCTTGTAGGCGTGCCTCCGTGCTCAGAAGCAGTCCCGTGGCAGGCAGGATACAGGGGGATGTGTTCTGGGCACGCAGCATGCTGCTTCCCATGCCCGGGACAAACTGCGAGCAGGTGCCTTGCTTGCGCTTCTATCTGCCGAGACTTGCAGCTGGCCAGCGCGCACCTTCCCGCTCTGTGTGCTGCTGTCCGCAAACAGCCTCCAAACAAAGCAGGGCGCTAAGGCATGAGAAGTAAGCATCCCAGGAGGGAATCTGCCTGCGAGGGAAGCTGTGCAGCACATCCCTTGTTCCGCTCGCCACTTCCCTGACTCTTAGGCAAAGCCCAGCTCAGCTGGCTTGTAGGCGTGCCTCCGTGCTCAGAAGCAGTCCCGTGGCAGGCAGGATACAGGGGGATGTCTTCTGGGCACGCAGCATGCTGCTTCCCATGCCCGGGACAAACTGCGAGCAGGTGCCTCGCTTGCGCTTCTATGTGCCGAGACTTGGAGCTGGCCAGCGCGCACCTTCCCGCTGTGTGTGCTGCTGTCCGCAAACAGCCTCCAAACAAAGCAGCGCACTAAGGCAGGAGAAATAAGCAACCAGGAGGGAATCTGCCTGCGAGGGAAGCTGTGCAGCACATCCCTTGTTCCGCTCGACACTTCCCTCACTCTTAGGCAAAGCCCATCTCAGCTGCCTTCTAGGCGTGCCTCTGTGCTCAGAAGCAGGCCCGTGGCAGGCAGGATACAGCGGGATGTGTTCTGGGCACGCAGCATGCTGCTTCCCATGCCCGGGACAAACTGCGAGCAGGTGCCTTGCTTGCGCTTCTATCTGCCGAGACTTGGAGTCGATCAGAGCGCACCTTCCCGCTGTGTGTGCTGCTGTCCGCAAACAGCCTCCAAACAAAGCAGGGCGCTAAGGCATGAGAAGTTAGCGTCCCAGGAGGGAATCTGCCTGCGAGGGAAGCTGTGCAGCACATCCCTTGTTCCGCTCGCCACTTCCCTCACTCTTAGGCAAAGCCCATCTCAGCTTGCTTGTAGGCGTGCCTCCGTGCTCAGAAGCAGCCCCGTGGCAGGCAGGACAGAGCGGGATGTCTTCTGGGCACGCAGCATGCTGCTTCCCATGCCCGGGACAAACCGCGAGCAGGTGCCTCGCTTGCGCTTCTATGTGCCGAGACTTGGAGCTGGCCAGCGCGCACCTTCCCGCTGTGTGTGCTGCTGTCCGCAAACAGCCTCCAAACAAAGCAGGGCGCTAAGGCAGGAGAAATAAGCACACCAGGAGGGAATCTGCCTGCGAGGGAAGCTGTGCAGCACATCCCTTGTTCCGCTCGCCACTTCCCTGACTCTTAGGCAAAGCCCATCTCAGCTGCCTTCTAGGCGTGCCTCCGTGCTCAGAAGCAGTCCCGTGGCAGGCAGGATACAGGGGGGTGTGTTCTGGGCACGCAGCATGCTGCTTCCCATGCCCGGGACAAACTGCGAGCAGGTGCCTTGCTTGTGCTTCTATCTGCCGAGACTTGGAGCTGGCCAGCGCGCACCTTCCCGCTGTGTGTGCTGCTGTCCGCAAACAGCCTCCAAACAAAGCAGGGCGCTAAGGCATGAGAAGTAAGCGCCCCAGGAGGGAATCTGCCTGCGAGGGAAGCTGTGCAGCACATCCCTTGTTCCGCTCGCCACTTCCCTCACTCTTAGGCAAAGCCCATCTCAGCTGGCTTGTAGGCGTGCCTCCGTGCTCAGAAGCAGTCCCGTGGCAGGCAGGATACAGGGGGATGTGTTCTGGGCACGCAGCATGCTGCTTCCCATGCCCGGGACAAACTGCGAGCAGGTGCCTTGCTTGCGCTTCTATCTGCCGAGACTTGCAGCTGGCCAGCGCGCACCTTCCCGCTCTGTGTGCTGCTGTCCGCAAACAGCCTCCAAACAAAGCAGGGCGCTAAGGCATGAGAAGTAAGCATCCCAGGAGGGAATCTGCCTGCGAGGGAAGCTGTGCAGCACATCCCTTGTTCCGCTCGCCACTTCCCTGACTCTTAGGCAAAGCCCAGCTCAGCTGGCTTGTAGGCGTGCCTCCGTGCTCAGAAGCAGTCCCGTGGCAGGCAGGATACAGGGGGATGTCTTCTGGGCACGCAGCATGCTGCTTCCCATGCCCGGGACAAACTGCGAGCAGGTGCCTTGCTTGCGCTTCTATGTGCCGAGACTTGGAGCTGGCCAGCGCGCACCTTCCCGCTGTGTGTGCTGCTGTCCGCAAACAGCCTCCAAACAAAGCAGCGCACTAAGGCAGGAGAAATAAGCAACCAGGAGGGAATCTGCCTGCGAGGGAAGCTGTGCAGCACATCCCTTGTTCCGCTCGACACTTCCCTCACTCTTAGGCAAAGCCCATCTCAGCTGGCTTGTAGGCGTGCCTCTGTGCTCAGAAGCAGCCCCGTGGCAGGCAGGATACAGCGGGATGTGTTCTGGGCACGCAGCATGCTGCTTCCCATGCCCGGGACAAACTGCGAGCAGGTGCCTTGCTTGCGCTTCTATCTGCCGAGACTTGGAGTCGATCAGAGCGCACCTTCCCGCTGTGTGTGCTGCTGTCCGCAAACAGCCTCCAAACAAAGCAGGGCGCTAAGGCATGAGAAGTTAGCGTCCCAGGAGGGAATCTGCCTGCGAGGGAAGCTGTGCAGCACATGCCTTGTTCCGCTCGCCACTTCCCTCACTCTTAGGCAAAGCCCATCTCAGCTTGCTTGTAGGCGTGCCTCCGTGCTCAGAAGCAGCCCCGTGGCAGGCAGGACAGAGCGGGATGTCTTCTGGGCACGCAGCATGCTGCTTCCCATGCCCGGGACAAACCGCGAGCAGGTGCCTGGCTTGCGCTTCTATGTGCCGAGACTTGGAGCTGGCCAGCGCGCACCTTCCCGCTGTGTGTGCTGCTGTCCGCAAACAGCCTCCAAACAAAGCAGGGCGCTAAGGCAGGAGAAATAAGCACACCAGGAGGGAATCTGCCTGCGAGGGAAGCTGTGCAGCACATCCCTTGTTCCGCTCGCCACTTCCCTGACTCTTAGGCAAAGCCCATCTCAGCTGCCTTCTAGGCGTGCCTCCGTGCTCAGAAGCAGTCCCGTGGCAGGCAGGATACAGGGGGATGTGTTCTGGGCACGCAGCATGCTGCTTCCCATGCCCGGGACAAACTGCGAGCCGGTGCCTCGCTTGCGCTTCTATGTGCCGAGACTTGGAGCTGGCCAGCGCGCACCTTCCCGCTGTGTGTGCTGCTGTCCGCAAACAGCCTCCAAACAAAGCAGGGCGCTAAGGCATGAGAAGTTAGCGTCCCAGGAGGGAATCTGCCTGCGAGGGAAGCTGTGCAGCACATCCCTTGTTCCGCTCGCCACTTCCCTGACTCTTAGGCAAAGCCCATCTCAGCTGGCTTGTAGGCGTGCCTCTGTGCTCAGAAGCAGCCCCGTGGCAGGCAGGATACAGCGGGATGTGTTCTGGGCACGCAGCATGCTGCTTCCCATGCCCGGGACAAACCGCGAGCAGGTGCCTTGCTTGCGCTTCTATCTGCCGAGACTTGGAGCTGGCCAGCGCGCACCTTCCCGCTGTGTGTGCTGCTGTCCGCAAACAGCCTCCAAACAAAGCAGGGCGCTAAGGCAGGAGAAGCAAGCGCCCCAGGAGGGCATCTGCCTGTGAGGGAAGCTGTGCAGCACATCCCTTGTTCCGCTCGCCAGTTCCCTCACTCGTAGGCAAAGCCCAGCTCAGCTTGCTTGTAGGCGTGCCTCCGTGCTCAGAAGCAGCCCCGTGGCAGGCAGGACAGAGCGGGATGTGTTCTGGGCACGCAGCATGCTGCTTCCCATGCCCGGGACAAACTGCGAGCAGGTGCCTGGCTTGCGCTTCTATGTGCCGAGACTTGGAGCTGGCCAGCGCGCACCTTCCCGCTGTGTGTGCTGCTGTCCGCAAACAGCCTCCAAACAAAGCAGGGCGCTAAGGCATGAGAAGTTAGCGTCCCAGGAGGGAATCTGCCTGCGAGGGAAGCTGTGCAGCACATCCCTTGTTCCGCTCGCCACTTCCCTCACTCTTAGGCAAAGCCCATCTCAGCTTGCTTGTATGCGTGCCTCCGTGCTCAGAAGCAGCCCCGTGGCAGGCAGGACAGAGCGGGATGTCTTCTGGGCACGCAGCATGCTGCTTCCCATGCCCGGGACAAACCGCGAGCAGGTGCCTCGCTTGCGCTTCTATGTGCCGAGACTTGGAGCTGGCCAGCGCGCACCTTCCCGCTGTGTGTGCTGCTGTCCGCAAACAGCCTCCAAACAAAGCAGCGCACTAAGGCAGGAGAAATAAGCAACCAGGAGGGAATCTGCCTGCGAGGGAAGCTGTGCAGCACATCCCTTGTTCCGCTCGACACTTCCCTCACTCTTAGGCAAAGCCCATCTCAGCTGGCTTGTAGGCGTGCCTCTGTGCTCAGAAGCAGCCCCATGGCAGGCAGGACAGAGCGGGATGTGTTCTGGGCACGCAGCATGCTGCTTCCCATGCCCGGGACAAACTGCGAGCAGGTGCCTTGCTTGCGCTTCTATCTGCCGAGACTTGGAGTCGATCAGAGCGCACCTTCCCGCTGTGTGTGCTGCTGTCCGCAAACAGCCTCCAAACAAAGCAGGGCGCTAAGGCATGAGAAGTTAGCGTCCCAGGAGGGAATCTGCCTGCGAGGGAAGCTGTGCAGCACATCCCTTGTTCCGCTCGCCACTTCCCTCACTCTTAGGCAAAGCCCATCTCAGCTGGCTTGTAGGCGTGCCTCCGTGCTCAGAAGCAGTCCCGTGGCAGGCAGGATACAGGGGGATGTGTTCTGGGCACGCAGCATGCTGCTTCCCATGCCCGGGACAAACTGCGAGCAGGTGCCTTGCTTGTGCTTCTATGTGCCGAGACTTGGAGCTGGCCAGCGCGCACCTTCCCGCTGTGTGTGCTGCTGTCCGCAAACAGCCTCCAAACAAAGCAGGGCGCTAAGGCATGAGAAGTAAGCATCCCAGGAGGGAATCTGCCTGCGAGGGAAGCTGTGCAGCACATCCCTTGTTCCGCTCGCCACTTCCCTCACTCTTAGGCAAAGCCCATCTCAGCTGGCTTGTAGGCGTGCCTCCGTGCTCAGAAGCAGCCCCGTGGCAGGCAGGACAGAGCGGGATGTCTTCTGGGCACGCAGCATGCTGCTTCCCATGCCCGGGACAAACCGCGAGCAGGTGCCTGGCTTGCGCTTCTATGTGCCGAGACTTGGAGCTGGCCAGCGCGCACCTTCCCGCTGTGTGTGCTGCTGTCCGCAAACAGCCTCCAAACAAAGCAGGGCGCTAAGGCAGGAGAAATAAGCACACCAGGAGGGAATCTGCCTGCGAGGGAAGCTGTGCAGCACATCCCTTGTTCCGCTCGCCACTTCCCTGACTCTTAGGCAAAGCCCAGCTCAGCTGGCTTGTAGGCGTGCCTCCGTGCTCAGAAGCAGTCCCGTGGCAGGCAGGATACAGGGGGATGTGTTCTGGGCACGCAGCATGCTGCTTCCCATGCCCGGGACAAACTGCGAGCCGGTGCCTCGCTTGCGCTTCTATCTGCCGAGACTTGGAGCTGGCCAGCGCGCACCTTCCCGCTGTGTGTGCTGCTGTCCGCAAACAGCCTCCAAACAAAGCAGGGCGCTAAGGCAGGAGAAGTTAGCGTCCCAGGAGGGAATCTGCCTGCGAGGGAAGCTGTGCAGCACATCCCTTGTTCCGCTCGCCACTTCCCTCACTCTTAGGCAAAGCCCAGCTCAACTGCCTTGTAGGCGTGCCTCCGTGCTCAGAAGCAGTCCCGTGGCAGGCAGGATACAGGGGGATGTGTTCTGGGCACGCAGCATGCTGCTTCCCATGCCCGGGACAAACTGCGAGCAGGTGCCTCGCTTGCGCTTCTATCTGCCGAGACTTGCAGCTGGCCAGCGCGCACCTTCCCGCTCTGTGTGCTGCTGTCCGCAAACAGCCTCCAAACAAAGCAGGGCGCTAAGGCAGGAGAAGTAAGCGCCCCAGGAGGGAATCTGCCTGCGAGGGAAGCTGTGCAGCACATCCCTTGTTCCGCTCGACACTTCCCTCACTCTTAGGCAAAGCCCATCTCAGCTGGCTTGTAGGCGTGCCTCCGTGCTCAGAAGCAGTCCCGTGGCAGGCAGGACAGAGCGGGATGTCTTCTGGGCACGCAGCATGCTGCTTCCCATGCCCGGGACAAACCGCGAGCAGGTGCCTGGCTTGCGCTTCTATGTGCCGAGACTTGGAGCTGGCCAGCGCGCACCTTCCCGCTGTGTGTGCTGCTGTCCGCAAAGAGCCTCCAAACAAAGCAGGGCGCTAAGGCAGGAGAAATAAGCACACCAGGAGGGAATCTGCCTGCGAGGGAAGCTGTGCAGCACATCCCTTGTTCCGCTCGCCACTTCCCTCACTCTTAGGCAAAGCCCATCTCAGCTGGCTTGTAGGCGTGCCTCCGTGCTCAGAAGCAGCCCCGTGGCAGGCAGGACAGAGCGGGATGTCTTCTGGGCACGCAGCATGCTGCTTCCCATGCCCGGGACAAACCGCGAGCAGGTGCCTGGCTTGCGCTTCTATGTGCCGAGACTTGGAGCTGGCCAGCGCGCACCTTCCCGCTGTGTGTGCTGCTGTCCGCAAACAGCCTCCAAACAAAGCAGGGCGCTAAGGCAGGAGAAATAAGCGCCCCAGGAGGGAATCTGCCTGCGAGGGAAGCTGTGCAGCACATCCCTTGTTCCGCTCGCCACTTCCCTCACTCTTAGGCAAAGCCCAGCTCAGCTGGCTTGTAGGCGTGCCTCCGTGCTCAGAAGCAGTCCCGTGGCAGGCAGGATACAGGGGGATGTGTTCTGGGCACGCAGCATGCTGCTTCCCATGCCCGGGACAAACTGCGAGCAGGTGCCTCGCTTGTGCTTCTATCTGCCGAGACTTGGAGTTGGCCACCGCGCACCTTCCCGCTGTGTGTGCTGCTGTCCGCAAACAGCCTCCAAACAAAGCAGGGCGCTAAGGCAGGAGAAATAAGCACACCAGGAGGGAATCTGCCTGCGAGGGAAGCTGTGCAGCACATCCCTTGTTCCGCTCGCCACTTCCCTCACTCTTAGGCAAAGCCCATCTCAGCTGGCTTGTAGGCGTGCCGCCGTGCTCAGAAGCAGCCCCGTGGCAGGCAGGACAGAGCGGGATGTCTTCTGGGCACGCAGCATGCTGCTTCCCATGCCCGGGACAAACCGCGAGCAGGTGCCTCGCTTGCGCTTCTATCTGCCGAGACTTGGAGCTGGCCAGCGCGCACCTTCCCGCTGTTTGTGCTGCTGTCCGCAAACAGCCTCCAAACAAAGCAGGGCGCTAAGGCAGGAGAAATAAGCACACCAGGAGGGAATCTGCCTGCGAGGGAAGGTGTGCAGCACATCCCTTGTTCCGCTCGCCACTTCCCTGACTCTTAGGCAAAGCCCATCTCAGCTTGCTTGTAGGCGTGCCTCCGTGCTCAGAAGCAGCCCCGTGGCAGGCAGGATACAGGGGGATGTGTTCTGGGCACGCAGCATGCTGCTTCCCATGCCCGGGACAAACTGCGAGCCGGTGCCTCGCTTGCGCTTCTATCTGCCGAGATTTGGAGCTGGCCAGCGCGCACCTTCCCGCTGTGTGTGCTGCTGTCCGCAAACAGCCTCCAAACAAAGCAGGGCGCTAAGGCATGAGAAGTAAGCGCCCCAGGAGGGAATCTGCCTGCGAGGGAAGCTGTGCAGCACATCCCTTGTTCCGCTCGCCACTTCCCTGACTCTTAGGCAAAGCCCATCTCAGCTGGCTTGTAGGCGTGCCTCCGTGCTCAGAAGCAGTCCCGTGGCAGGAAGGATACAGGGGGATGTATTCTGGGCACGCAGCATTCTGCTTCCCATGCCCGGGACAAACTGCGAGCCGGTGCCTCGCTTGCGCTTCTATCTGCCGAGACTTGGAGTCGATCAGAGCGCACCTTCCCGCTGTGTGTGCTGCTGTCCGCAAACAGCCTCCAAACAAAGCAGGGCGCTAAGGCATGAGAAGTTAGCGTCCCAGGAGGGAATCTGCCTGCGAGGGAAGCTGTGCAGCACATCCCTTGTTCCGCTCGCCACCTCCCTGACTCTTAGGCAAAGCCCATCTCAGCTTGCTTGTAGGCGTGCCTCCGTGCTCAGAAGCAGCCCCGTGGCAGGCAGGACAGAGCGGGATGTCTTCTGGGCACGCAGCATGCTGCTTCCCATGCCCGGGACAAACCGCGAGCAGGTGCCTGGCTTGCGCTTCTATGTGCCGAGACTTGGAGCTGGCCAGCGCGCACCTTCCCGCTGTGTGTGCTGCTGTCCGCAAACAGCCTCCAAACAAAGCAGGGCGCTAAGGCAGGAGAAATAAGCGCCCCAGGAGGGAATCTGCCTGCGAGGGAAGCTGTGCAGCACATCCCTTGTTCCGCTCGCCACTTCCCTGACTCTTAGGCAAAGCCCATCTCAACTGCCTTCTAGGCGTGCCTCCGTGCTCAGAAGCAGTCCCGTGGCAGGCAGGATACAGGGGGATGTGTTCTGGGCACGCAGCATGCTGCTTCCCATGCCCGGGACAAACTGCGAGCAGGTGCCTTGCTTGTGCTTCTATCTGCCGAGACTTGGAGCTGGCCAGCGCGCACCTTCCCGCTGTGTGTGCTGCTGTCCGCAAACAGCCTCCAAACAAAGCAGGGCGCTAAGGCATGAGAAGTAAGCGCCCCAGGAGGGAATCTGCCTGCGAGGGAAGCTGTGCAGCACATCCCTTGTTCCGCTCGCCACTTCCCTGACTCTTAGGCAAAGCCCATCTCAGCTGGCTTGTAGGCGTGCCTCCGTGCTCAGAAGCAGTCCCGTGGCAGGCAGGATACAGGGGGATGTGTTCTGGGCACGCAGCATGCTGCTTCCCATGCCCGGGACAAACTGCGAGCCGGTGCCTCGCTTGCGCTTCTATCTGCCGAGACTTGGAGCTGGCCAGCGCGCACCTTCCCGCTGTGTGTGCTGCTGTCCGCAAACAGCCTCCAAACAAAGCAGGGCGCTAAGGCATGAGAAGTTAGCGTCCCAGGAGGGAATCTGCCTGCGAGGGAAGCTGTGCAGCACATCCCTTGTTCCGCTCGCCACTTCCCTCACTCTTAGGCAAAGCCCATCTCAGCTTGCTTGTAGGCGTGCCTCCGTGCTCAGAAGCAGCCCCGTGGCAGGCAGGACAGAGCGGGATGTCTTCTGGGCACGCAGCATGCTGCTTCCCATGCCCGGGACAAACCGCGAGCAGGTGCCTGGCTTGCGCTTCTATGTGCCGAGACTTGGAGCTGGCCAGCGCGCACCTTCCCGCTGTGTGTGCTGCTGTCCGCAAACAGCCTCCAAACAAAGCAGGGCGCTAAGGCAGGAGAAATAAGCACACCAGGAGGGAATCTGCCTGCGAGGGAAGCTGTGCAGCACATCCCTTGTTCCGCTCGCCACTTCCCTGACTCTTAGGCAAAGCCCATCTCAGCTGCCTTCTAGGCGTGCCTCCGTGCTCAGAAGCAGTCCCGTGGCAGGCAGGATACAGGGGGATGTGTTCTGGGCACGCAGCATGCTGCTTCCCATGCCCGGGACAAACTGCGAGCAGGTGCCTCGCTTGCGCTTCTATGTGCCGAGACTTGGAGCTGGCCAGCGCGCACCTTCCCGCTGTGTGTGCTGCTGTCCGCAAACAGCCTCCAAACAAAGCAGGGCGCTAAGGCATGAGAAGTTAGCGTCCCAGGAGGGAATCTGCCTGCGAGGGAAGCTGTGCAGCACATCCCTTGTTCCGCTCGCCACTTCCCTGACTCTTAGGCAAAGCCCATCTCAGCTGGCTTGTAGGCGTGCCTCCGTGCTCAGAAGCAGTCCCGTGGCAGGAAGGATACAGGGGGATGTATTCTGGGCACGCAGCATTCTGCTTCCCATGCCCGGGACAAACTGCGAGCCGGTGCCTCGCTTGCGCTTCTATCTGCCGAGACTTGGAGTCGATCAGAATGCACCTTCCCGCTGTGTGTGCTGCTGTCCGCAAACAGCCTCCAAACAAAGCAGGGCGCTAAGGCAGGAGAAGTTAGCGTCCCAGGAGGGAATCTGCCTGCGAGGGAAGCTGTGCAGCACATCCCTTGTTCCGCTCGCCACTTCCCTGACTCTTAGGCAAAGCCCATCTCAGCTGGCTTGTAGGCGTGCCTCCGTGCTCAGAAGCAGCCCCGTGGCAGGCAGGACAGAGCGGGATGTCTTCTGGGCACGCAGCATGCTGCTTCCCATGCCCGGGACAAACTGCGAGCCGGTGCCTCGCTTGCGCTTCTATCTGCCGAGACTTGGAGCTGGCCAGCGCGCACCTTCCCGCTGTGTGTGCTGCTGTCCGCAAACAGCCTCCAAACAAAGCAGGGCGCTAAGGCATGAGAAGTTAGCGTCCCAGGAGGGAATCTGCCTGCGAGGGAAGCTGTGCAGCACATCCCTTGTTCCGCTCGCCACTTCCCTCACTCTTAGGCAAAGCCCATCTCAACTGCCTTGTAGGCGTGCCTCCGTGCTCAGAAGCAGTCCCGTGGCAGGCAGGATACAGGGGGATGTGTTCTGGGCACGCAGCATGCTGCTTCCCATGCCCGGGACAAACTGCGAGCAGGTGCCTCGCTTGCGCTTCTATCTGCCGAGACTTGCAGCTGGCCAGCGCGCACCTTCCCGCTCTGTGTGCTGCTGTCCGCAAACAGCCTCCAAACAAAGCAGGGCGCTAAGGCATGAGAAGTAAGCATCCCAGGAGGGAATCTGCCTGCGAGGGAAGCTGTGCAGCACATCCCTTGTTCCGCTCGCCACTTCCCTGACTCTTAGGCAAAGCCCAGCTCAGCTGGCTTGTAGGCGTGCCTCCGTGCTCAGAAGCAGTCCCGTGGCAGGCAGGATACAGGGGGATGTCTTCTGGGCACGCAGCATGCTGCTTCCCATGCCCGGGACAAACTGCGAGCAGGTGCCTCGCTTGCGCTTCTATGTGCCGAGACTTGGAGCTGGCCAGCGCGCACCTTCCCGCTGTGTGTGCTGCTGTCCGCAAACAGCCTCCAAACAAAGCAGCGCAATAAGGCAGGAGAAATAAGCAACCAGGAGGGAATCTGCCTGCGAGGGAAGCTGTGCAGCACATCCCTTGTTCCGCTCGCCACTTCCCTCACTCTTAGGCAAAGCCCATCTCAGCTGGCTTGTAGGCGTGACTCTGTGCTCAGAAGCAGCCCCGTGGCAGGCAGGATACAGCGGGATGTGTTCTGGGCACGCAGCATGCTGCTTCCCATGCCCGGGACAAACTGCGAGCAGGTGCCTTGCTTGCGCTTCTATCTGCCGAGACTTGGAGTCGATCAGAGCGCACCTTCCCGCTGTGTGTGCTGCTGTCCGCAAACAGCCTCCAAACAAAGCAGGGCGCTAAGGCATGAGAAGTTAGCGTCCCAGGAGGGAATCTGCCTGCGAGGGAAGCTGTGCAGCACATCCCTTGTTCCACTCGACTCTTCCCTCACTCTTAGGCAAAGCCCATCTCAGCTGGCTTGTAGGCGTGCCTCCGTGCTCAGAAGCAGTCCCGTGGCAGGCAGGACAGAGCGGGATGTCTTCTGGGCACGCAGCATGCTGCTTCCCATGCCCGGGACAAACCGCGAGCAGGTGCCTGGCTTGCGCTTCTATGTGCCGAGACTTGGAGCTGGCCAGCGCGCACCTTCCCGCTGTGTGTGCTGCTGTCCGCAAAGAGCCTCCAAACAAAGCAGGGCGCTAAGGCAGGAGAAATAAGCACACCAGGAGGGAATCTGCCTGCGAGGGAAGCTGTGCAGCACATCCCTTGTTCCGCTCGCCACTTCCCTCACTCTTAGGCAAAGCCCATCTCAGCTGGCTTGTAGGCGTGCCTCCGTGCTCAGAAGCAGCCCCGTGGCAGGCAGGACAGAGCGGGATGTCTTCTGGGCACGCAGCATGCTGCTTCCCATGCCCGGGACAAACCGCGAGCAGGTGCCTGGCTTGCGCTTCTATGTGCCGAGACTTGGAGCTGGCCAGCGCGCACCTTCCCGCTGTGTGTGCTGCTGTCCGCAAACAGCCTCCAAACAAAGCAGGGCGCTAAGGCAGGAGAAATAAGCGCCCCAGGAGGGAATCTGCCTGCGAGGGAAGCTGTGCAGCACATCCCTTGTTCCGCTCGCCACTTCCCTCACTCTTAGGCAAAGCCCAGATCAGCTGGCTTGTAGGCGTGCCTCCGTGCTCAGAAGCAGTCCCGTGGCAGGCAGGATACAGGGGGATGTGTTCTGGGCACGCAGCATGCTGCTTCCCATGCCCGGGACAAACTGCGAGCAGGTGACTCGCTTGTGCTTCTATCTGCCGAGACTTGGAGTTGGCCAGCGCGCACCTTCCCGCTGTGTGTGCTGCTGTCCGCAAACAGCCTCCAAACAAAGCAGGGCGCTAAGGCAGGAGAAATAAGCACACCAGGAGGGAATCTGCCTGCGAGGGAAGCTGTGCAGCACATCCCTTGTTCCGCTCGCCACTTCCCTCACTCTTAGGCAAAGCCCATCTCAGCTGGCTTGTAGGCGTGCCGCCGTGCTCAGAAGCAGCCCCGTGGCAGGCAGGACAGAGCGGGATGTCTTCTGGGCACGCAGCATGCTGCTTCCCATGCCCGGGACAAACCGCGAGCAGGTGCCTCGCTTGCGCTTCTATCTGCCGAGACTTGGAGCTGGCCAGCGCGCACCTTCCCGCTGTTTGTGCTGCTGTCCGCAAACAGCCTCCAAACAAAGCAGGGCGCTAAGGCAGGAGAAATAAGCGCCCCAGGAGGGAATCTGCCTGCGAGGGAAGCTGTGCAGCACATCCCTTGTTCCGCTCGCCACTTCCCTCACTCTTAGGCAAAGCCCATCTCAGCTGTCTTCTTGGCGTGCCTCCGTGCTCAGAAGCAGTCCCGTGGCAGGCAGGATACAGGGGGATGTGTTCTGGGCACGCAGCATGCTGCTTCCCATGCCCGGGACAAACTGCGAGCAGGTGCCTTGCTTGTGCTTCTATCTGCCGAGACTTGGAGCTGGCCAGCGCGCACCTTCCCGCTGTGTGTGCTGCTGTCCGCAAACAGCCTCCAAACAAAGCAGGGCGCTAAGGCATGAGAAGTAAGCGCCCCAGGAGGGAATCTGCCTGCGAGGGAAGCTGTGCAGCACATCCCTTGTTCCGCTCGCCACTTCCCTGACTCTTAGGCAAAGCCCATCTCAGCTGCCTTCTAGGCGTGCCTCCGTGCTCAGAAGCAGTCCCGTGGCAGGCAGGATACAGGGGGATGTGTTCTGGGCACGCAGCATGCTGCTTCCCATGCCCGGGACAAACTGCGAGCCGGTGCCTCGCTTGCGCTTCTATCTGCCGAGACTTGGAGCTGGCCAGCGCGCACCTTCCCGCTGTGTGTGCTGCTGTCCGCAAACAGCCTCCAAACAAAGCAGGGCGCTAAGGCATGAGAAGTTAGCGTCCCAGGAGGGAATCTGCCTGCGAGGGAAGCTGTGCAGCACATCCCTTGTTCCGCTCGCCACTTCCCTCACTCTTAGGCAAAGCCCATCTCAGCTTGCTTGTAGGCGTGCCTCCGTGCTCAGAAGCAGCCCCGTGGCAGGCAGGACAGAGCGGGATGTCTTCTGGGCACGCAGCATGCTGCTTCCCATGCCCGGGACAAACCGCGAGCAGGTGCCTGGCTTGCGCTTCTATGTGCCGAGACTTGGAGCTGGCCAGCGCGCACCTTCCCGCTGTGTGTGCTGCTGTCCGCAAACAGCCTCCAAACAAAGCAGGGCGCTAAGGCAGGAGAAATAAGCACACCAGGAGGGAATCTGCCTGCGAGGGAAGCTGTGCAGCACATCCCTTGTTCCGCTCGCCACTTCCCTGACTCTTAGGCAAAGCCCATCTCAGCTGCCTTCTAGGCGTGCCTCCGTGCTCAGAAGCAGTCCCGTGGCAGGCAGGATACAGGGGGATGTGTTCTGGGCACGCAGCATGCTGCTTCCCATGCCCGGGACAAACTGCGAGCCGGTGCCTCGCTTGCGCTTCTATCTGCCGAGACTTGGAGCTGGCCAGCGCGCACCTTCCCGCTGTGTGTGCTGCTGTCCGCAAACAGCCTCCAAACAAAGCAGGGCGCTAAGGCATGAGAAGTTAGCGTCCCAGGAGGGAATCTGCCTGCGAGGGAAGCTGTGCAGCACATCCCTTGTTCCGCTCGCCACTTCCCTCACTCTTAGGCAAAGCCCATCTCAACTGCCTTGTAGGCGTGCCTCCGTGCTCAGAAGCAGTCCCGTGGCAGGCAGGATACAGGGGGATGTGTTCTGGGCACGCAGCATGCTGCTTCCCATGCCCGGGACAAACTGCGAGCAGGTGCCTCGCTTGCGCTTCTATCTGCCGAGACTTGCAGCTGGCCAGCGCGCACCTTCCCGCTGTGTGTGCTGCTGTCCGCAAACAGCCTCCAAACAAAGCAGGGCGCTAAGGCATGAGAAGTAAGCATCCCAGGAGGGAATCTGCCTGCGAGGGAAGCTGTGCAGCACATCCCTTGTTCCGCTCGCCACTTCCCTGACTCTTAGGCAAAGCCCAGCTCAGCTGGCTTGTAGGCGTGCCTCCGTGCTCAGAAGCAGTCCCGTGGCAGGCAGGATACAGGGGGATGTCTTCTGGGCACGCAGCATGCTGCTTCCCATGCCCGGGACAAACTGCGAGCAGGTGCCTCGCTTGCGCTTCTATGTGCCGAGACTTGGAGCTGGCCAGCGCGCACCTTCCCGCTGTGTGTGCTGCTGTCCGCAAACAGCCTCCAAACAAAGCAGCGCAATAAGGCAGGAGAAATAAGCAACCAGGAGGGAATCTGCCTGCGAGGGAAGCTGTGCAGCACATCCCTTGTTCCGCTCGCCACTTCCCTCACTCTTAGGCAAAGCCCATCTCAGCTGGCTTGTAGGCGTGACTCTGTGCTCAGAAGCAGCCCCGTGGCAGGCAGGATACAGCGGGATGTGTTCTGGGCACGCAGCATGCTGCTTCCCATGCCCGGGACAAACTGCGAGCAGGTGCCTTGCTTGCGCTTCTATCTGCCGAGACTTGGAGTCGATCAGAGCGCACCTTCCCGCTGTGTGTGCTGCTGTCCGCAAACAGCCTCCAAACAAAGCAGGGCGCTAAGGCATGAGAAGTTAGCGTCCCAGGAGGGAATCTGCCTGCGAGGGAAGCTGTGCAGCACATCCCTTGTTCCGCTCGCCACTTCCCTCACTCTTAGGCAAAGCCCATCTCAGCTTGCTTGTAGGCGTGCCTCCGTGCTCAGAAGCAGCCCCGTGGCAGGCAGGACAGAGCGGGATGTCTTCTGGGCACGCAGCATGCTGCTTCCCATGCCCGGGACAAACCGCGATCAGGTGCCTCGCTTGCGCTTCTATGTGCCGAGACTTGGAGCTGGCCAGCGCGCACCTTCCCGCTGTGTGTGCTGCTGTCCGCAAACAGCCTCCAAACAAAGCAGGGCGCTAAGGCAGGAGAAATAAGCACACCAGGAGGGAATCTGCCTGCGAGGGAAGCTGTGCAGCACATCCCTTGTTCCGCTCGCCACTTCCCTCACTCTTAGGCAAAGCCCATCTCAGCTGCCTTCTAGGCGTGCCTCCGTGCTCAGAAGCAGTCCCGTGGCAGGCAGGATACAGGGGGATGTGTTCTGGGCACGCAGCATGCTGCTTCCCATGCCCGGGACAAACTGCGAGCAGGTGCCTTGCTTGCGCTTCTATCTGCCGAGACTTGGAGCTGGCCAGCGCGCACCTTCCCGCTGTGTGTGCTGCTGTCCGCAAACAGCCTCCAAACAAAGCAGGGCGCTAAGGCATGAGAAGTTAGCGTCCCAGGAGGGAATCTGCCTGCGAGGGAAGCTGTGCAGCACATCCCTTGTTCCGCTCGCCACTTCCCTGACTCTTAGGCAAAGCCCATCTCAGCTGGCTTGTAGGCGTGCCTCCGTGCTCAGAAGCAGTCCCGTGGCAGGAAGGATACAGGGGGATGTATTCTGGGCACGCAGCATTCTGCTTCCCATGCCCGGGACAAACTGCGAGCCGGTGCCTCGCTTGCGCTTCTATCTGCCGAGACTTGGAGTCGATCAGAGCGCACCTTCCCGCTGTGTGTGCTGCTGTCCGCAAACAGCCTCCAAACAAAGCAGGGCGCTAAGGCATGAGAAGTTAGCGTCCCAGGAGGGAATCTGCCTGCGAGGGAAGCTGTGCAGCACATCCCTTGTTCCGCTCGCCACTTCCCTGACTCTTAGGCAAAGCCCATCTCAGCTTGCTTGTAGGCGTGCCTCCGTGCTCAGAAGCAGCCCCGTGGCAGGCAGGACAGAGCGGGATGTCTTCTGGGCACGCAGCATGCTGCTTCCCATGCCCGGGACAAACCGCGAGCAGGTGCCTGGCTTGCGCTTCTATGTGCCGAGACTTGGAGCTGGCCAGCGCGCACCTTCCCGCTGTGTGTGCTGCTGTCCGCAAACAGCCTCCAAACAAAGCAGGGTGCTAAGGCAGGAGAAATAAGCGCCCCAGGAGGGAATCTGCCTGCGAGGGAAGCTGTGCAGCACATCCCTTGTTCCGCTCGCCACTTCCCTGACTCTTAGGCAAAGCCCATCTCAGCTGCCTTCTAGGCGTGCCTCCGTGCTCAGAAGCAGTCCCGTGGCAGGCAGGATACAGGGGGATGTGTTCTGGGCACGCAGCATGCTGCTTCCCATGCCCGGGACAAACTGCGAGCAGGTGCCTTGCTTGTGCTTCTATCTGCCGAGACTTGGAGCTGGCCAGCGCGCACCTTCCCGCTGTGTGTGCTGCTGTCCGCAAACAGCCTCCAAACAAAGCAGGGCGCTAAGGCATGAGAAGTAAGCGCCCCAGGAGGGAATCTGCCTGCGAGGGAAGCTGTGCAGCACATCCCTTGTTCCGCTCGCCACTTCCCTGACTCTTAGGCAAAGCCCATCTCAGCTGGCTTGTAGGCGTGCCTCCGTGCTCAGAAGCAGTCCCGTGGCAGGCAGGATACAGGGGGATGTGTTCTGGGCACGCAGCATGCTGCTTCCCATGCCCGGGACAAACTGCGAGCCGGTGCCTCGCTTGCGCTTCTATCTGCCGAGACTTGGAGCTGGCCAGCGCGCACCTTCCCGCTGTGTGTGCTGCTGTCCGCAAACAGCCTCCAAACAAAGCAGGGCGCTAAGGCATGAGAAGTTAGTGTCCCAGGAGGGAATCTGCCTGCGAGGGAAGCTGTGCAGCACATCCCTTGTTCCGCTCGCCACTTCCCTCACTCTTAGGCAAAGCCCATCTCAACTGCCTTGTAGGCGTGCCTCCGTGCTCAGAAGCAGTCCCGTGGCAGGCAGGATACAGGGGGATGTGTTCTGGGCACGCAGCATGCTGCTTCCCATGCCCGGGACAAACTGCGAGCAGGTGCCTCGCTTGCGCTTCTATCTGCCGAGACTTGCAGCTGGCCAGCGCGCACCTTCCCGCTCTGTGTGCTGCTGTCCGCAAACAGCCTCCAAACAAAGCAGGGCGCTAAGGCATGAGAAGTAAGCATCCCAGGAGGGAATCTGCCTGCGAGGGAAGCTGTGCAGCACATCCCTTGTTCCGCTCGCCACTTCCCTGACTCTTAGGCAAAGCCCAGCTCAGCTGGCTTGTAGGCGTGCCTCCGTGCTCAGAAGCAGTCCCGTGGCAGGCAGGATACAGGGGGATGTCTTCTGGGCACGCAGCATGCTGCTTCCCATGCCCGGGACAAACTGCGAGCAGGTGCCTCGCTTGCGCTTCTATGTGCCGAGACTTGGAGCTGGCCAGCGCGCACCTTCCCGCTGTGTGTGCTGCTGTCCGCAAACAGCCTCCAAACAAAGCAGCGCAATAAGGCAGGAGAAATAAGCAACCAGGAGGGAATCTGCCTGCGAGGGAAGCTGTGCAGCACATCCCTTGTTCCGCTCGCCACTTCCCTCACTCTTAGGCAAAGCCCATCTCAGCTGGCTTGTAGGCGTGACTCTGTGCTCAGAAGCAGCCCCGTGGCAGGCAGGATACAGCGGGATGTGTTCTGGGCACGCAGCATGCTGCTTCCCATGCCCGGGACAAACTGCGAGCAGGTGCCTTGCTTGCGCTTCTATCTGCCGAGACTTGGAGTCGATCAGAGCGCACCTTCCCGCTGTGTGTGCTGCTGTCCGCAAACAGCCTCCAAACAAAGCAGGGCGCTAAGGCATGAGAAGTTAGCGTCCCAGGAGGGAATCTGCCTGCGAGGGAAGCTGTGCAGCACATCCCTTGTTCCGCTCGCCACTTCCCTGACTCTTAGGCAAAGCCCATCTCAGCTTGCTTGTAGGCGTGCCTCCGTGCTCAGAAGCAGCCCCGTGGCAGGCAGGACAGAGCGGGATGTCTTCTGGGCACGCAGCATGCTGCTTCCCATGCCCGGGACAAACTGCGAGCAGGTGCCTTGCTTGTGCTTCTATCTGCCGAGACTTGGAGCTGGCCAGCGCGCACCTTCCCGCTGTGTGTGCTGCTGTCCGCAAACAGCCTCCAAACAAAGCAGGGCGCTAAGGCATGAGAAGTAAGCGCCCCAGGAGGGAATCTGCCTGCGAGGGAAGCTGTGCAGCACATCCCTTGTTCCGCTCGCCACTTCCCTGACTCTTAGGCAAAGCCCATCTCAGCTGGCTTGTAGGCGTGCCTCCGTGCTCAGAAGCAGTCCCGTGGCAGGCAGGATACAGGGGGATGTGTTCTGGGCACGCAGCATGCTGCTTCCCATGCCCGGGACAAACTGCGAGCCGGTGCCTCGCTTGCGCTTCTATCTGCCGAGACTTGGAGCTGGCCAGCGCGCACCTTCCCGCTGTGTGTGCTGCTGTCCGCAAACAGCCTCCAAACAAAGCAGGGCATTAAGGCATGAGAAGTTAGCGTCCCAGGAGGGAATCTGCCTGCGAGGGAAGCTGTGCAGCACATCCCTTGTTCCGCTCGCCACTTCCCTCACTCTTAGGCAAAGCCCATCTCAGCTGGCTTGTAGGCGTGCCTCCGTGCTCAGAAGCAGTCCCGTGGCAGGCAGGACAGAGCGGGATGTCTTCTGGGCACGCAGCATGCTGCTTCCCATGCCCGGGACAAACCGCGAGCAGGTGCCTGGCTTGCGCTTCTATGTGCCGAGACTTGGAGCTGGCCAGCGCGCACCTTCCCGCTGTGTGTGCTGCTGTCCGCAAACAGCCTCCAAACAAAGCAGGGCGCTAAGGCAGGAGAAATAAGCGCCCCAGGAGGGAATCTGCCTGCGAGGGAAGCTGTGCAGCACATCCCTTGTTCCGCTCGCCACTTCCCTCACTCTTAGGCAAAGCCCATCTCAGCTGGCTTGTAGGCGTGACTCTGTGCTCAGAAGCAGTCCCGTGGCAGGCAGGATACAGGGGGATGTGTTCTGGGCACGCAGCATGCTGCTTCCCATGCCCGGGACAAACTGCGAGCAGGTGCCTCGCTTGTGCTTCTATCTGCCGAGACTTGGAGCTGGCCAGCGCGCACCTTCCCGCTGTGTGTGCTGCTGTCCGCAAACAGCCTCCAAACAAAGCAGGGCGCTAAGGCATGAGAAGTTAGCGTCCCAGGAGGGAATCTGCCTGCGAGGGAAGCTGTGCAGCACATCCCTTGTTCCGCTCGCCACTTCCCTGACTCTTAGGCAAAGCCCATCTCAGCTGGCTTGTAGGCGTGCCTCCGTGCTCAGAAGCAGCCCCGTGGCAGGCAGGACAGAGCGGGATGTCTTCTGGGCACGCAGCATGCTGCTTCCCATGCCCGGGACAAACCGCGAGCAGGTGCCTGGCTTGCGCTTCTATGTGCCGAGACTTGGAGCTGGCCAGCGCGCACCTTCCCGCTGTTTGTGCTGCTGTCCGCAAACAGCCTCCAAACAAAGCAGGGCGCTAAGGCAGGAGAAATAAGCACACCAGGAGGGAATCTGCCTGCGAGGGAAGGTGTGCAGCACATCCCTTGTTCCGCTCGCCACTTCCCTCACTCTTAGGCAAAGCCCAGCTCAGCTTGCTTGTAGGCGTGCCTCCGTGCTCAGAAGCAGCCCCGTGGCAGGCAGGACAGAGCGGGATGTCTTCTGGGCACGCAGCATGCTGCTTCCCATGCCCGGGACAAACCGCGAGCAGGTGCCTTGCTTGTGCTTCTATCTGCCGAGACTTGGAGCTGGCCAGCGCGCACCTTCCCGCTGTGTGTGCTGCTGTCCGCAAACAGCCTCCAAACAAAGCAGGGCGCTAAGGCATGAGAAGTAAGCGCCCCAGGAGGGAATCTGCCTGCGAGGGAAGCTGTGCAGCACATCCCTTGTTCCGCTCGCCACTTCCCTGACTCTTAGGCAAAGCCCATCTCAGCTGGCTTGTAGGCATGCCTCCGTGCTCAGAAGCAGTCCCGTGGCAGGCAGGATACAGGGGGATGTCTTCTGGGCACGCAGCATGCTGCTTCCCATGCCCGGGACAAACTGCGAGCCGGTGCCTCGCTTGCGCTTCTATCTGCCGAGACTTGGAGCTGGCCAGCGCGCACCTTCCCGCTGTGTGTGCTGCTGTCCGCAAACAGCCTCCAAACAAAGCAGGGCGCTAAGGCAGGAGAAATAAGCGCCCCAGGAGGGAATCTGCCTGCGAGGGAAGCTGTGCAGCACATCCCTTGTTCCGCTCGCCACTTCCCTCACTCTTAGGCAAAGCCCATCTCAGCTTGCTTGTAGGCGTGCCTCCGTGCTCAGAAGCAGTCCCGTGGCAGGCAGGATACAGGGGGATGTGTTCTGGGCACGCAGCATGCTGCTTCCCATGCCCGGGACAAACTGCGAGCAGGTGCCTCGCTTGTGCTTCTATCTGCCGAGACTTGGAGCTGGCCAGCGCGCACCTTCCCGCTGTGTGTGCTGCTGTCCGCAAACAGCCTCCAAACAAAGCAGGGCGCTAAGGCATGAGAAGTTAGCGTCCCAGGAGGGAATCTGCCTGCGAGGGAAGCTGTGCAGCACATCCCTTGTTCCGCTCGCCACTTCCCTGACTCTTAGGCAAAGCCCATCTCAGCTGGCTTGTAGGCGTGCCTCCGTGCTCAGAAGCAGCCCCGTGGCAGGCAGGACAGAGCGGGATGTCTTCTGGGCACGCAGCATGCTGCTTCCCATGCCCGGGACAAACCGCGAGCAGGTGCCTTGCTTGCGCTTCTATGTGCCGAGACTTGGAGCTGGCCAGCGCGCACCTTCCCGCTGTGTGTGCTGCTGTCCGCAAAGAGCCTCCAAACAAAGCAGGGCGCTAAGGCAGGAGAAATAAGCACACCAGGAGGGAATCTGCCTGCGAGGGAAGCTGTGCAGCACATCCCTTGTTCCGCTCGCCACTTCCCTGACTCTTAGGCAAAGCCCATCTCAGCTGCCTTCTAGGCGTGCCTCCGTGCTCAGAAGCAGTCCCGTGGCAGGCAGGATACAGGGGGATGTGTTCTGGGCACGCAGCATGCTGCTTCCCATGCCCGGGACAAACTGCGAGCCGGTGCCTCGCTTGCGCTTCTATCTGCCGAGACTTGGAGCTGGCCAGCGCGCACCTTCCCGCTGTGTGTGCTGCTGTCCGCAAACAGCCTCCAAACAAAGCAGGGCGCTAAGGCATGAGAAGTTAGCGCCCCAGGAGGGAATCTGCCTGCGAGGGAAGCTGTGCAGCACATCCCTTGTTCCGCTCGACACTTCCCTCACTCTTAGGCAAAGCCCATCTCAACTGCCTTGTAGGCGTGCCTCCGTGCTCAGAAGCAGTCCCGTGGCAGGCAGGATACAGGGGGATGTGTTCTGGGCACGCAGCATGCTGCTTCCCATGCCCGGGACAAACTGCGAGCAGGTGCCTTGCTTGCGCTTCTATCTGCCGAGACTTGGAGCTGGCCAGCGCGCACCTTCCCGCTGTGTGTGCTGCTGTCCGCAAACAGCCTCCAAACAAAGCAGGGCGCTAAGGCATGAGAAGTTAGCGCCCCAGGAGGGAATCTGCCTGCGAGGGAAGCTGTGCAGCACATCCCTTGTTCCGCTCGCCACTTCCCTGACTCTTAGGCAAAGCCCAGCTCAGCTGGCTTGTAGGCGTGCCTCCGTGCTCAGAAGCAGTCCCGTGGCAGGCAGGATACAGGGGGATGTCTTCTGGGCACGCAGCATGCTGCTTCCCATGCCCGGGACAAACTGCGAGCAGGTGCCTCGCTTGCGCTTCTATGTGCCGAGACTTGGAGCTGGCCAGCGCGCACCTTCCCGCTGTGTGTGCTGCTGTCCGCAAACAGCCTCCAAACAAAGCAGCGCACTAAGGCAGGAGAAATAAGCAACCAGGAGGGAATCTGCCTGCGAGGGAAGCTGTGCAGCACATCCCTTGTTCCGCTCGACACTTCCCTCACTCTTAGGCAAAGCCCATCTCAGCTGGCTTGTAGGCGTGCCTCTGTGCTCAGAAGCAGCCCCGTGGCAGGCAGGATACAGCGGGATGTGTTCTGGGCACGCAGCATGCTGCTTCCCATGCCCGGGACAAACTGCGAGCAGGTGCCTTGCTTGCGCTTCTATCTGCCGAGACTTGGAGTCGATCAGAGCGCACCTTCCCGCTGTGTGTGCTGCTGTCCGCAAACAGCCTCCAAACAAAGCAGGGCGCTAAGGCATGAGAAGTTAGCGTCCCAGGAGGGAATCTGCCTGCGAGGGAAGCTGTGCAGCACATCCCTTGTTCCGCTCGCCACTTCCCTCACTCTTAGGCAAAGCCCATCTCAGCTTGCTTGTAGGCGTGCCTCCGTGCTCAGAAGCAGCCCCGTGGCAGGCAGGACAGAGCGGGATGTCTTCTGGGCACGCAGCATGCTGCTTCCCATGCCCGGGACAAACTGCGAGCAGGTGCCTCGCTTGCGCTTCTATGTGCCGAGACTTGGAGCTGGCCAGCGCGCACCTTCCCGCTGTGTGTGCTGCTGTCCGCAAACAGCCTCCAAACAAAGCAGGGCGCTAAGGCAGGAGAAATAAGCACACCAGGAGGGAATCTGCCTGCGAGGGAAGCTGTGCAGCACATCCCTTGTTCCGCTCGCCACTTCCCTCACTCTTAGGCAAAGCCCATCTCAGCTGCCTTCTAGGCGTGCCTCCGTGCTCAGAAGCAGTCCCGTGGCAGGCAGGATACAGGGGGGTGTGTTCTGGGCACGCAGCATGCTGCTTCCCATGCCCGGGACAAACTGCGAGCAGGTGCCTTGCTTGTGCTTCTATCTGCCGAGACTTGGAGCTGGCCAGCGCGCACCTTCCCGCTGTGTGTGCTGCTGTCCGCAAACAGCCTCCAAACAAAGCAGGGCGCTAAGGCATGAGAAGTAAGCGCCCCAGGAGGGAATCTGCCTGCGAGGGAAGCTGTGCAGCACATCCCTTGTTCCGCTCGCCACTTCCCTCACTCTTAGGCAAAGCCCATCTCAGCTGGCTTGTAGGCGTGCCTCCGTGCTCAGAAGCAGTCCCGTGGCAGGCAGGATACAGGGGGATGTGTTCTGGGCACGCAGCATGCTGCTTCCCATGCCCGGGACAAACTGCGAGCAGGTGCCTTGCTTGCGCTTCTATCTGCCGAGACTTGCAGCTGGCCAGCGCGCACCTTCCCGCTCTGTGTGCTGCTGTCCGCAAACAGCCTCCAAACAAAGCAGGGCGCTAAGGCATGAGAAGTAAGCATCCCAGGAGGGAATCTGCCTGCGAGGGAAGCTGTGCAGCACATCCCTTGTTCCGCTCGCCACTTCCCTGACTCTTAGGCAAAGCCCAGCTCAGCTGGCTTGTAGGCGTGCCTCCGTGCTCAGAAGCAGTCCCGTGGCAGGCAGGATACAGGGGGATGTCTTCTGGGCACGCAGCATGCTGCTTCCCATGCCCGGGACAAACTGCGAGCAGGTGCCTCGCTTGCGCTTCTATGTGCCGAGACTTGGAGCTGGCCAGCGCGCACCTTCCCGCTGTGTGTGCTGCTGTCCGCAAACAGCCTCCAAACAAAGCAGCGCACTAAGGCAGGAGAAATAAGCAACCAGGAGGGAATCTGCCTGCGAGGGAAGCTGTGCAGCACATCCCTTGTTCCGCTCGACACTTCCCTCACTCTTAGGCAAAGCCCATCTCAGCTGGCTTGTAGGCGTGCCTCTGTGCTCAGAAGCAGCCCCGTGGCAGGCAGGATACAGCGGGATGTGTTCTGGGCACGCAGCATGCTGCTTCCCATGCCCGGGACAAACTGCGAGCAGGTGCCTTGCTTGCGCTTCTATCTGCCGAGACTTGGAGTCGATCAGAGCGCACCTTCCCGCTGTGTGTGCTGCTGTCCGCAAACAGCCTCCAAACAAAGCAGGGCGCTAAGGCATGAGAAGTTAGCGTCCCAGGAGGGAATCTGCCTGCGAGGGAAGCTGTGCAGCACATCCCTTGTTCCGCTCGCCACTTCCCTCACTCTTAGGCAAAGCCCATCTCAGCTTGCTTGTAGGCGTGCCTCCGTGCTCAGAAGCAGCCCCGTGGCAGGCAGGACAGAGCGGGATGTCTTCTGGGCACGCAGCATGCTGCTTCCCATGCCCGGGACAAACCGCGAGCAGGTGCCTGGCTTGCGCTTCTATGTGCCGAGACTTGGAGCTGGCCAGCGCGCACCTTCCCGCTGTGTGTGCTGCTGTCCGCAAACAGCCTCCAAACAAAGCAGGGCGCTAAGGCAGGAGAAATAAGCACACCAGGAGGGAATCTGCCTGCGAGGGAAGCTGTGCAGCACATCCCTTGTTCCGCTCGCCACTTCCCTGACTCTTAGGCAAAGCCCATCTCAGCTGCCTTCTAGGCGTGCCTTCGTGCTCAGAAGCAGTCCCGTGGCAGGCAGGATACAGGGGGATGTGTTCTGGGCACGCAGCATGCTGCTTCCCATGCCCGGGACAAACTGCGAGCAGGTGCCTTGCTTGTGCTTCTATCTGCCGAGACTTGGAGCTGGCCAGCGCGCACCTTCCCGCTGTGTGTGCTGCTGTCCGCAAACAGCCTCCAAACAAAGCAGGGCGCTAAGGCATGAGAAGTAAGCGCCCCAGGAGGGAATCTGCCTGCGAGGGAAGCTGTGCAGCACATCCCTTGTTCCGCTCGCCACTTCCCTGACTCTTAGGCAAAGCCCATCTCAGCTGGCTTGTAGGCGTGCCTCCGTGCTCAGAAGCAGTCCCGTGGCAGGCAGGATACAGGGGGATGTGTTCTGGGCACGCAGCATGCTGCTTCCCATGCCCGGGACAAACTGCGAGCCGGTGCCTCGCTTGCGCTTCTATCTGCCGAGACTTGGAGCTGGCCAGCGCGCACCTTCCCGCTGTGTGTGCTGCTGTCCGCAAACAGCCTCCAAACAAAGCAGGGCGCTAAGGCATGAGAAGTTAGCGTCCCAGGAGGGAATCTGCCTGCGAGGGAAGCTGTGCAGCACATCCCTTGTTCCGCTCGCCACTTCCCTCACTCTTAGGCAAAGCCCATCTCAGCTGGCTTGTAGGCGTGCCTCTGTGCTCAGAAGCAGCCCCGTGGCAGGCAGGATACAGCGGGATGTGTTCTGGGCACGCAGCATGCTGCTTCCCATGCCCGGGACAAACCGCGAGCAGGTGCCTTGCTTGCGCTTCTATCTGCCGAGACTTGGAGCTGGCCAGCGCGCACCTTCCCGCTGTGTGTGCTGCTGTCCGCAAACAGCCTCCAAACAAAGCAGGGCGCTAAGGCAGGAGAAGCAAGCGCCCCAGGAGGGAATCTGCCTGCGAGGGAAGCTGTGCAGCACATCCCTTGTTCCGCTCGCCAATTCCCTCACTAGTAGGCAAAGCCCATCTCAGCTTGCTTGTAGGCGTGCCTCCGTGCTCAGAAGCAGCCCCGTGGCAGGCAGGATACAGCGGGATGTGTTCTGGGCACGCAGCATGCTGCTTCCCATGCCCGGGACAAACTGCGAGCAGGTGCCTCGCTTGTGCTTCTATCTGCCGAGACTTGGAGCTGGCCAGCGCGCACCTTCCCGCTGTGTGTGCTGCTGTCCGCAAACAGCCTCCAAACAAAGCAGGGCGCTAAGGCATGAGAAGTTAGCGTCCCAGGAGGGAATCTGCCTGCGAGGGAAGCTGTGCAGCACATCCCTTGTTCCGCTCGCCACTTCCCTGACTCTTAGGCAAAGCCCATCTCAGCTGGCTTGTAGGCGTGCCTCCGTGCTCAGAAGCAGCCCCGTGGCAGGCAGGACAGAGCGGGATGTCTTCTGGGCACGCAGCATGCTGCTTCCCATGCCCGGGACAAACCGCGAGCAGGTGCCTCGCTTGCGCTTCTATGTGCCGAGACTTGGAGCTGGCCAGCGCGCACCTTCCCGCTGTTTGTGCTGCTGTCCGCAAACAGCCTCCAAACAAAGCAGGGCGCTAAGGCAGGAGAAATAAGCACACCAGGAGGGAATCTGCCTGCGAGGGAAGGTGTGCAGCACATCCCTTGTTCCGCTCGCCACTTCCCTCACTCTTAGGCAAAGCCCAGCTCAGCTTGCTTGTAGGCGTGCCTCCGTGCTCAGAAGCAGCCCCGTGGCAGGCAGGATACAGCGGGATGTGTTCTGGGCACGCAGCATGCTGCTTCCCATGCCCGGGACAAACTGCGAGCCGGTGCCTCGCTTGCGCTTCTATCTGCCGAGATTTGGAGCTGGCCAGCGCGCACCTTCCCGCTGTGTGTGCTGCTGTCCGCAAACAGCCTCCAAACAAAGCAGGGCGCTAAGGCATGAGAAGTAAGCGCCCCAGGAGGGAATCTGCCTGCGAGGGAAGCTGTGCAGCACATCCCTTGTTCCGCTCGCCACTTCCCTGACTCTTAGGCAAAGCCCATCTCAGCTGCCTTCTAGGCGTGCCTCCGTGCTCAGAAGCAGTCCCGTGGCAGGCAGGACAGAGCGGGATGTCTTCTGGGCACGCAGCATGCTGCTTCCCATGCCCGGGACAAACTGCGAGCAGGTGCCTTGCTTGTGCTTCTATCTGCCGAGACTTGGAGCTGGCCAGCGCGCACCTTCCCGCTGTGTGTGCTGCTGTCCGCAAACAGCCTCCAAACAAAGCAGGGCGCTAAGGCATGAGAAGTAAGCGCCCCAGGAGGGAATCTGCCTGCGAGGGAAGCTGTGCAGCACATCCCTTGTTCCGCTCGCCACTTCCCTCACTCTTAGGCAAAGCCCATCTCAGCTGGCTTGTAGGCGTGCCTCCGTGCTCAGAAGCAGTCCCGTGGCAGGCAGGATACAGGGGGATGTGTTCTGGGCACGCAGCATGCTGCTTCCCATGCCCGGGACAAACTGCGAGCCGGTGCCTCGCTTGCGCTTCTATCTGCCGAGACTTGGAGCTGGCCAGCGCGCACCTTCCCGCTGTGTGTGCTGCTGTCCGCAAACAGCCTCCAAACAAAGCAGGGCGCTAAGGCATGAGAAGTTAGCGTCCCAGGAGGGAATCTGCCTGCGAGGGAAGCTGTGCAGCACATCCCTTGTTCCGCTCGCCACTTCCCTCACTCTTAGGCAAAGCCCATCTCAACTGCCTTGTAGGCGTGCCTCCGTGCTCAGAAGCAGTCCCGTGGCAGGCAGGATACAGGGGGATGTGTTCTGGGCACGCAGCATGCTGCTTCCCATGCCCGGGACAAACTGCGAGCAGGTGCCTCGCTTGCGCTTCTATCTGCCGAGACTTGCAGCTGGCCAGCGCGCACCTTCCCGCTCTGTGTGCTGCTGTCCGCAAACAGCCTCCAAACAAAGCAGGGCGCTAAGGCATGAGAAGTAAGCATCCCAGGAGGGAATCTGCCTGCGAGGGAAGCTGTGCAGCACATCCCTTGTTCCGCTCGTCACTTCCCTGACTCTTAGGCAAAGCCCAGCTCAGCTGGCTTGTAGGCGTGCCTCCGTGCTCAGAAGCAGTCCCGTGGCAGGCAGGATACAGGGGGATGTCTTCTGGGCACGCAGCATGCTGCTTCCCATGCCCGGGACAAACTGCGAGCAGGTGCCTCGCTTGCGCTTCTATGTGCCGAGACTTGGAGCTGGCCAGCGCGCACCTTCCCGCTGTGTGTGCTGCTGTCCGCAAACAGCCTCCAAACAAAGCAGCGCAATAAGGCAGGAGAAATAAGCAACCAGGAGGGAATCTGCCTGCGAGGGAAGCTGTGCAGCACATCCCTTGTTCCGCTCGCCACTTCCCTCACTCTTAGGCAAAGCCCATCTCAGCTGGCTTGTAGGCGTGCCTCCGTGCTCAGAAGCAGTCCCGTGGCAGGAAGGATACAGGGGGATGTATTCTGGGCATGCAGCATGCTGCTTCCCATGCCCGGGACAAACTGCGAGCCGGTGCCTCGCTTGCGCTTCTATCTGCCGAGACTTGGAGTCGATCAGAGCGCACCTTCCCGCTGTGTGTGCTGCTGTCCGCAAACAGCCTCCAAACAAAGCAGGGCGCTAAGGCATGAGAAGTTAGCGTCCCAGGAGGGAATCTGCCTGCGAGGGAAGCTGTGCAGCACATCCCTTGTTCCGCTCGCCACTTCCCTGACTCTTAGGCAAAGCCCATCTCAGCTTGCTTGTAGGCGTGCCTCCGTGCTCAGAAGCAGCCCCGTGGCAGGCAGGACAGAGCGGGATGTCTTCTGGGCACGCAGCATGCTGCTTCCCATGCCCGGGACAAACCGCGAGCAGGTGCCTTGCTTGTGCTTCTATCTGCCGAGACTTGGAGCTGGCCAGCGCGCACCTTCCCGCTGTGTGTGCTGCTGTCCGCAAACAGCCTCCAAACAAAGCAGCGCGCTAAGGCATGAGAAGTAAGCGCCCCAGGAGGGAATCTGCCTGCGAGGGAAGCTGTGCAGCACATCCCTTGTTCCGCTCGCCACTTCCCTCACTCTTAGGCAAAGCCCATCTCAGCTGGCTTGTAGGCGTGCCTCTGTGCTCAGAAGCAGCCCCGTGGCAGGCAGGATACAGCGGGATGTGTTCTGGGCACGCAGCATGCTGCTTCCCATGCCCGGGACAAACTGCGAGCAGGTGCCTCGCTTGCGCTTCTATGTGCCGAGACTTGGAGCTGGCCAGCGCGCACCTTCCCGCTGTGTGTGCTGCTGTCCGCAAACAGCCTCCAAACAAAGCAGCGCACTAAGGCAGGAGAAATAAGCAACCAGGAGGGAATCTGCCTGCGAGGGAAGCTGTGCAGCACATCCCTTGTTCCGCTCGACACTTCCCTCACTCTTAGGCAAAGCCCATCTCAGCTGGCTTGTAGGCGTGCCTCTGTGCTCAGAAGCAGCCCCGTGGCAGGCAGGATACAGCGGGATGTGTTCTGGGCACGCAGCATGCTGCTTCCCATGCCCGGGACAAACTGCGAGCAGGTGCCTTGCTTGCGCTTCTATCTGCCGAGACTTGGAGTCGATCAGAGCGCACCTTCCCGCTGTGTGTGCTGCTGTCCGCAAACAGCCTCCAAACAAAGCAGGGCGCTAAGGCATGAGAAGTTAGCGTCCCAGGAGGGAATCTGCCTGCGAGGGAAGCTGTGCAGCACATCCCTTGTTCCGCTCGCCACTTCCCTCACTCTTAGGCAAAGCCCATCTCAGCTTGCTTGTAGGCGTGCCTCCGTGCTCAGAAGCAGCCCCGTGGCAGGCAGGACAGAGCGGGATGTCTTCTGGGCACGCAGCATGCTGCTTCCCATGCCCGGGACAAACCGCGAGCAGGTGCCTGGCTTGCGCTTCTATGTGCCGAGACTTGGAGCTGGCCAGCGCGCACCTTCCCGCTGTGTGTGCTGCTGTCCGCAAACAGCCTCCAAACAAAGCAGGGCGCTAAGGCAGGAGAAATAAGCACACCAGGAGGGAATCTGCCTGCGAGGGAAGCTGTGCAGCACATCCCTTGTTCCGCTCGCCACTTCCCTGACTCTTAGGCAAAGCCCATCTCAGCTGGCTTGTAGGCGTGCCTCCGTGCTCAGAAGCAGTCCCGTGGCAGGCAGGATACAGGGGGATGTGTTCTGGGCACGCAGCATGCTGCTTCCCATGCCCGGGACAAACTGCGAGCAGGTGCCTTGCTTGTGCTTCTATCTGCCGAGACTTGGAGCTGGCCAGCGCGCACCTTCCCGCTGTGTGTGCTGCTGTCCGCAAACAGCCTCCAAACAAAGCAGGGCGCTAAGGCATGAGAAGTAAGCGCCCCAGGAGGGAATCTGCCTGCGAGGGAAGCTGTGCAGCACATCCCTTGTTCCGCTCGCCACTTCCCTGACTCTTAGGCAAAGCCCATCTCAGCTGGCTTGTAGGCGTGCCTCCGTGCTCAGAAGCAGTCCCGTGGCAGGCAGGATACAGGGGGATGTGTTCTGGGCACGCAGCATGCTGCTTCCCATGCCCGGGACAAACTGCGAGCAGGTGCCTCGCTTGCGCTTCTATCTGCCGAGACTTGGAGCTGGCCAGCGCGCACCTTCCCGCTGTGTGTGCTGCTGTCCGCAAACAGCCTCCAAACAAAGCAGGGCGCTAAGGCATGAGAAGTTAGCGTCCCAGGAGGGAATCTGCCTGCGAGGGAAGCTGTGCAGCACATCCCTTGTTCCGCTCGCCACTTCCCTCACTCTTAGGCAAAGCCCATCTCAGCTGGCTTGTAGGCGTGCCTCTGTGCTCAGAAGCAGCCCCGTGGCAGGCAGGATACAGCGGGATGTGTTCTGGGCACGCAGCATGCTGCTTCCCATGCCCGGGACAAACCGCGAGCAGGTGCCTTGCTTGCGCTTCTATCTGCCGAGACTTGGAGCTGGCCAGCGCGCACCTTCCCGCTGTGTGTGCTGCTGTCCGCAAACAGCCTCCAAACAAAGCAGGGCGCTAAGGCAGGAGAAGCAAGCGCCCCAGGAGGGAATCTGCCTGCGAGGGAAGCTGTGCAGCACATCCCTTGTTCCGCTCGCCAATTCCCTCACTAGTAGGCAAAGCCCATCTCAGCTTGCTTGTAGGCGTGCCTCCGTGCTCAGAAGCAGCCCCGTGGCAGGCAGGATACAGCGGGATGTGTTCTGGGCACGCAGCATGCTGCTTCCCATGCCCGGGACAAACTGCGAGCAGGTGCCTCGCTTGTGCTTCTATCTGCCGAGACTTGGAGCTGGCCAGCGCGCACCTTCCCGCTGTGTGTGCTGCTGTCCGCAAACAGCCTCCAAACAAAGCAGGGCGCTAAGGCATGAGAAGTTAGCGTCCCAGGAGGGAATCTGCCTGCGAGGGAAGCTGTGCAGCACATCCCTTGTTCCGCTCGCCACTTCCCTGACTCTTAGGCAAAGCCCATCTCAGCTGGCTTGTAGGCGTGCCTCCGTGCTCAGAAGCAGCCCCGTGGCAGGCAGGACAGAGCGGGATGTCTTCTGGGCACGCAGCATGCTGCTTCCCATGCCCGGGACAAACCGCGAGCAGGTGCCTCGCTTGCGCTTCTATGTGCCGAGACTTGGAGCTGGCCAGCGCGCACCTTCCCGCTGTTTGTGCTGCTGTCCGCAAACAGCCTCCAAACAAAGCAGGGCGCTAAGGCAGGAGAAATAAGCACACCAGGAGGGAATCTGCCTGCGAGGGAAGGTGTGCAGCACATCCCTTGTTCCGCTCGCCACTTCCCTCACTCTTAGGCAAAGCCCAGCTCAGCTTGCTTGTAGGCGTGCCTCCGTGCTCAGAAGCAGCCCCGTGGCAGGCAGGATACAGCGGGATGTGTTCTGGGCACGCAGCATGCTGCTTCCCATGCCCGGGACAAACTGCGAGCCGGTGCCTCGCTTGCGCTTCTATCTGCCGAGATTTGGAGCTGGCCAGCGCGCACCTTCCCGCTGTGTGTGCTGCTGTCCGCAAACAGCCTCCAAACAAAGCAGGGCGCTAAGGCATGAGAAGTAAGCGCCCCAGGAGGGAATCTGCCTGCGAGGGAAGCTGTGCAGCACATCCCTTGTTCCGCTCGCCACTTCCCTGACTCTTAGGCAAAGCCCATCTCAGCTGCCTTCTAGGCGTGCCTCCGTGCTCAGAAGCAGTCCCGTGGCAGGCAGGACAGAGCGGGATGTCTTCTGGGCACGCAGCATGCTGCTTCCCATGCCCGGGACAAACTGCGAGCAGGTGCCTTGCTTGTGCTTCTATCTGCCGAGACTTGGAGCTGGCCAGCGCGCACCTTCCCGCTGTGTGTGCTGCTGTCCGCAAACAGCCTCCAAACAAAGCAGGGCGCTAAGGCATGAGAAGTAAGCGCCCCAGGAGGGAATCTGCCTGCGAGGGAAGCTGTGCAGCACATCCCTTGTTCCGCTCGCCACTTCCCTCACTCTTAGGCAAAGCCCATCTCAGCTGGCTTGTAGGCGTGCCTCCGTGCTCAGAAGCAGTCCCGTGGCAGGCAGGATACAGGGGGATGTGTTCTGGGCACGCAGCATGCTGCTTCCCATGCCCGGGACAAACTGCGAGCCGGTGCCTCGCTTGCGCTTCTATCTGCCGAGACTTGGAGCTGGCCAGCGCGCACCTTCCCGCTGTGTGTGCTGCTGTCCGCAAACAGCCTCCAAACAAAGCAGGGCGCTAAGGCATGAGAAGTTAGCGTCCCAGGAGGGAATCTGCCTGCGAGGGAAGCTGTGCAGCACATCCCTTGTTCCGCTCGCCACTTCCCTCACTCTTAGGCAAAGCCCATCTCAACTGCCTTGTAGGCGTGCCTCCGTGCTCAGAAGCAGTCCCGTGGCAGGCAGGATACAGGGGGATGTGTTCTGGGCACGCAGCATGCTGCTTCCCATGCCCGGGACAAACTGCGAGCAGGTGCCTCGCTTGCGCTTCTATCTGCCGAGACTTGCAGCTGGCCAGCGCGCACCTTCCCGCTCTGTGTGCTGCTGTCCGCAAACAGCCTCCAAACAAAGCAGGGCGCTAAGGCATGAGAAGTAAGCATCCCAGGAGGGAATCTGCCTGCGAGGGAAGCTGTGCAGCACATCCCTTGTTCCGCTCGTCACTTCCCTGACTCTTAGGCAAAGCCCATCTCAGCTGGCTTGTAGGCGTGCCTCCGTGCTCAGAAGCAGTCCCGTGGCAGGCAGGATACAGGGGGATGTCTTCTGGGCACGCAGCATGCTGCTTCCCATGCCCGGGACAAACTGCGAGCAGGTGCCTCGCTTGCGCTTCTATGTGCCGAGACTTGGAGCTGGCCAGCGCGCACCTTCCCGCTGTGTGTGCTGCTGTCCGCAAACAGCCTCCAAACAAAGCAGCGCAATAAGGCAGGAGAAATAAGCAACCAGGAGGGAATCTGCCTGCGAGGGAAGCTGTGCAGCACATCCCTTGTTCCGCTCGCCACTTCCCTCACTCTTAGGCAAAGCCCATCTCAGCTGGCTTGTAGGCGTGCCTCCGTGCTCAGAAGCAGTCCCGTGGCAGGCAGGATACAGCGGGATGTATTCTGGGCATGCAGCATGCTGCTTCCCATGCCCGGGACAAACTGCGAGCCGGTGCCTCGCTTGCGCTTCTATCTGCCGAGACTTGGAGTCGATCAGAGCGCACCTTCCCGCTGTGTGTGCTGCTGTCCGCAAACAGCCTCCAAACAAAGCAGGGCGCTAAGGCATGAGAAGTTAGCGTCCCAGGAGGGAATCTGCCTGCGAGGGAAGCTGTGCAGCACATCCCTTGTTCCGCTCGCCACTTCCCTGACTCTTAGGCAAAGCCCATCTCAGCTTGCTTGTAGGCGTGCCTCCGTGCTCAGAAGCAGCCCCGTGGCAGGCAGGACAGAGCGGGATGTCTTCTGGGCACGCAGCATGCTGCTTCCCATGCCCGGGACAAACCGCGAGCAGGTGCCTTGCTTGTGCTTCTATGTGCCGAGACTTGGAGCTGGCCAGCGCGCACCTTCCCGCTGTGTGTGCTGCTGTCCGCAAACAGCCTCCAAACAAAGCAGGGCGCTAAGGCATGAGAAGTAAGCGCCCCAGGAGGGAATCTGCCTGCGAGGGAAGCTGTGCAGCACATCCCTTGTTCCGCTCGCCACTTCCCTGACTCTTAGGCAAAGCCCATCCCAGCTGGCTTGTAGGCATGCCTCCGTGCTCAGAAGCAGTCCCGTGGCAGGCAGGATACAGGGGGATGTCTTCTGGGCACGCAGCATGCTGCTTCCCATGCCCGGGACAAACTGCGAGCCGGTGCCTCGCTTGCGCTTCTATCTGCCGAGACTTGGAGCTGGCCAGCGCGCACCTTCCCGCTGTGTGTGCTGCTGTCCGCAAACAGCCTCCAAACAAAGCAGGGCGCTAAGGCAGGAGAAATAAGCGCCCCAGGAGGGAATCTGCCTGCGAGGGAAGCTGTGCAGCACATCCCTTGTTCCGCTCGCCACTTCCCTCACTCTTAGGCAAAGCCCATCTCAGCTTGCTTGTAGGCGTGCCTCCGTGCTCAGAAGCAGTCCCGTGGCAGGCAGGATACAGGGGGATGTGTTCTGGGCACGCAGCATGCTGCTTCCCATGCCCGGGACAAACTGCGAGCAGGTGCCTCGCTTGTGCTTCTATCTGCCGAGACTTGGAGCTGGCCACCGCGCACCTTCCCGCTGTGTGTGCTGCTGTCCGCAAACAGCCTCCAAACAAAGCAGGGCGCTAAGGCATGAGAAGTTAGCGTCCCAGGAGGGAATCTGCCTGCGAGGGAAGCTGTGCAGCACATCCCTTGTTCCGCTCGCCACTTCCCTGACTCTTAGGCAAAGCCCATCTCAGCTGGCTTGTAGGCGTGCCTCCGTGCTCAGAAGCAGCCCCGTGGCAGGCAGGACAGAGCGGGATGTCTTCTGGGCACGCAGCATGCTGCTTCCCATGCCCGGGACAAACCGCGAGCAGGTGCCTGGCTTGCGCTTCTATCTGCCGAGACTTGGAGCTGGCCAGCGCGCACCTTCCCGCTGTGTGTGCTGCTGTCCGCAAACAGCCTCCAAACAAAGCAGGGCGCTAAGGCAGGAGAAATAAGCACACCAGGAGGGAATCTGCCTGCGAGGGAAGCTGTGCAGCACATCCCTTGTTCCGCTCGCCACTTCCCTGACTCTTAGGCAAAGCCCATCTCAGCTGCCTTCTAGGCGTGCCTCCGTGCTCAGAAGCAGTCCCGTGGCAGGCAGGATACAGGGGGGTGTGTTCTGGGCACGCAGCATGCTGCTTCCCATGCCCGGGACAAACTGCGAGCAGGTGCCTTGCTTGTGCTTCTATCTGCCGAGACTTGGAGCTGGCCAGCGCGCACCTTCCCGCTGTGTGTGCTGCTGTCCGCAAACAGCCTCCAAACAAAGCAGGGCGCTAAGGCATGAGAAGTTAGCGTCCCAGGAGGGAATCTGCCTGCGAGGGAAGCTGTGCAGCACATCCCTTGTTCCGCTCGCCACTTCCCTGACTCTTAGGCAAAGCCCATCTCAGCTGGCTTGTAGGCGTGCCTCTGTGCTCAGAAGCAGCCCCGTGGCAGGCAGGATACAGCGGGATGTGTTCTGGGCACGCAGCATGCTGCTTCCCATGCCCGGGACAAACCGCGAGCAGGTGCCTTGCTTGCGCTTCTATCTGCCGAGACTTGGAGCTGGCCAGCGCGCACCTTCCCGCTGTGTGTGCTGCTGTCCGCAAACAGCCTCCAAACAAAGCAGGGCGCTAAGGCAGGAGAAGCAAGCGCCCCAGGAGGGAATCTGCCTGCGAGGGAAGCTGTGCAGCACATCCCTTGTTCCGCTCGCCAATTCCCTCACTAGTAGGCAAAGCCCATCTCAGCTTGCTTGTAGGCGTGCCTCCGTGCTCAGAAGCAGCCCCGTGGCAGGCAGGATACAGCGGGATGTGTTCTGGGCACGCAGCATGCTGCTTCCCATGCCCGGGACAAACTGCGAGCAGGTGCCTCGCTTGTGCTTCTATCTGCCGAGACTTGGAGCTGGCCAGCGCGCACCTTCCCGCTGTGTGTGCTGCTGTCCGCAAACAGCCTCCAAACAAAGCAGGGCGCTAAGGCATGAGAAGTTAGCGTCCCAGGAGGGAATCTGCCTGCGAGGGAAGCTGTGCAGCACATCCCTTGTTCCGCTCGCCACTTCCCTGACTCTTAGGCAAAGCCCATCTCAGCTGGCTTGTAGGCGTGCCTCCGTGCTCAGAAGCAGCCCCGTGGCAGGCAGGACAGAGCGGGATGTCTTCTGGGCACGCAGCATGCTGCTTCCCATGCCCGGGACAAACCGCGAGCAGGTGCCTCGCTTGCGCTTCTATGTGCCGAGACTTGGAGCTGGCCAGCGCGCACCTTCCCGCTGTTTGTGCTGCTGTCCGCAAACAGCCTCCAAACAAAGCAGGGCGCTAAGGCAGGAGAAATAAGCACACCAGGAGGGAATCTGCCTGCGAGGGAAGGTGTGCAGCACATCCCTTGTTCCGCTCGCCACTTCCCTCACTCTTAGGCAAAGCCCAGCTCAGCTTGCTTGTAGGCGTGCCTCCGTGCTCAGAAGCAGCCCCGTGGCAGGCAGGATACAGCGGGATGTGTTCTGGGCACGCAGCATGCTGCTTCCCATGCCCGGGACAAACTGCGAGCCGGTGCCTCGCTTGCGCTTCTATCTGCCGAGATTTGGAGCTGGCCAGCGCGCACCTTCCCGCTGTGTGTGCTGCTGTCCGCAAACAGCCTCCAAACAAAGCAGGGCGCTAAGGCATGAGAAGTAAGCGCCCCAGGAGGGAATCTGCCTGCGAGGGAAGCTGTGCAGCACATCCCTTGTTCCGCTCGCCACTTCCCTGACTCTTAGGCAAAGCCCATCTCAGCTGCCTTCTAGGCGTGCCTCCGTGCTCAGAAGCAGTCCCGTGGCAGGCAGGACAGAGCGGGATGTCTTCTGGGCACGCAGCATGCTGCTTCCCATGCCCGGGACAAACTGCGAGCAGGTGCCTTGCTTGTGCTTCTATCTGCCGAGACTTGGAGCTGGCCAGCGCGCACCTTCCCGCTGTGTGTGCTGCTGTCCGCAAACAGCCTCCAAACAAAGCAGGGCGCTAAGGCATGAGAAGTAAGCGCCCCAGGAGGGAATCTGCCTGCGAGGGAAGCTGTGCAGCACATCCCTTGTTCCGCTCGCCACTTCCCTCACTCTTAGGCAAAGCCCATCTCAGCTGGCTTGTAGGCGTGCCTCCGTGCTCAGAAGCAGTCCCGTGGCAGGCAGGATACAGGGGGATGTGTTCTGGGCACGCAGCATGCTGCTTCCCATGCCCGGGACAAACTGCGAGCCGGTGCCTCGCTTGCGCTTCTATCTGCCGAGACTTGGAGCTGGCCAGCGCGCACCTTCCCGCTGTGTGTGCTGCTGTCCGCAAACAGCCTCCAAACAAAGCAGGGCGCTAAGGCATGAGAAGTTAGCGTCCCAGGAGGGAATCTGCCTGCGAGGGAAGCTGTGCAGCACATCCCTTGTTCCGCTCGCCACTTCCCTCACTCTTAGGCAAAGCCCATCTCAACTGCCTTGTAGGCGTGCCTCCGTGCTCAGAAGCAGTCCCGTGGCAGGCAGGATACAGGGGGATGTGTTCTGGGCACGCAGCATGCTGCTTCCCATGCCCGGGACAAACTGCGAGCAGGTGCCTCGCTTGCGCTTCTATCTGCCGAGACTTGCAGCTGGCCAGCGCGCACCTTCCCGCTCTGTGTGCTGCTGTCCGCAAACAGCCTCCAAACAAAGCAGGGCGCTAAGGCATGAGAAGTAAGCATCCCAGGAGGGAATCTGCCTGCGAGGGAAGCTGTGCAGCACATCCCTTGTTCCGCTCGTCACTTCCCTGACTCTTAGGCAAAGCCCAGCTCAGCTGGCTTGTAGGCGTGCCTCCGTGCTCAGAAGCAGTCCCGTGGCAGGCAGGATACAGGGGGATGTCTTCTGGGCACGCAGCATGCTGCTTCCCATGCCCGGGACAAACTGCGAGCAGGTGCCTCGCTTGCGCTTCTATGTGCCGAGACTTGGAGCTGGCCAGCGCGCACCTTCCCGCTGTGTGTGCTGCTGTCCGCAAACAGCCTCCAAACAAAGCAGCGCAATAAGGCAGGAGAAATAAGCAACCAGGAGGGAATCTGCCTGCGAGGGAAGCTGTGCAGCACATCCCTTGTTCCGCTCGCCACTTCCCTCACTCTTAGGCAAAGCCCATCTCAGCTGGCTTGTAGGCGTGCCTCCGTGCTCAGAAGCAGTCCCGTGGCAGGAAGGATACAGGGGGATGTATTCTGGGCATGCAGCATGCTGCTTCCCATGCCCGGGACAAACTGCGAGCCGGTGCCTCGCTTGCGCTTCTATCTGCCGAGACTTGGAGTCGATCAGAGCGCACCTTCCCGCTGTGTGTGCTGCTGTCCGCAAACAGCCTCCAAACAAAGCAGGGCGCTAAGGCATGAGAAGTTAGCGTCCCAGGAGGGAATCTGCCTGCGAGGGAAGCTGTGCAGCACATCCCTTGTTCCGCTCGCCACTTCCCTGACTCTTAGGCAAAGCCCATCTCAGCTGGCTTGTAGGCGTGCCTCCGTGCTCAGAAGCAGCCCCGTGGCAGGCAGGACAGAGCGGGATGTCTTCTGGGCACGCAGCATGCTGCTTCCCATGCCCGGGACAAACCGCGAGCAGGTGCCTTGCTTGTGCTTCTATCTGCCGAGACTTGGAGCTGGCCAGCGCGCACCTTCCCGCTGTGTGTGCTGCTGTCCGCAAACAGCCTCCAAACAAAGCAGGGCGCTAAGGCATGAGAAGTAAGCGCCCCAGGAGGGAATCTGCCTGCGAGGGAAGCTGTGCAGCACATCCCTTGTTCCGCTCGCCACTTCCCTGACTCTTAGGCAAAGCCCATCTCAGCTGGCTTGTAGGCATGCCTCCGTGCTCAGAAGCAGTCCCGTGGCAGGCAGGATACAGGGGGATGTCTTCTGGGCACGCAGCATGCTGCTTCCCATGCCCGGGACAAACTGCGAGCCGGTGCCTCGCTTGCGCTTCTATCTGCCGAGACTTGGAGCTGGCCAGCGCGCACCTTCCCGCTGTGTGTGCTGCTGTCCGCAAACAGCCTCCAAACAAAGCAGGGCGCTAAGGCAGGAGAAATAAGCGCCCCAGGAGGGAATCTGCCTGCGAGGGAAGCTGTGCAGCACATCCCTTGTTCCGCTCGCCACTTCCCTCACTCTTAGGCAAAGCCCATCTCAGCTTGCTTGTAGGCGTGCCTCCGTGCTCAGAAGCAGTCCCGTGGCAGGCAGGATACAGGGGGATGTGTTCTGGGCACGCAGCATGCTGCTTCCCATGCCCGGGACAAACTGCGAGCAGGTGCCTCGCTTGTGCTTCTATCTGCCGAGACTTGGAGCTGGCCACCGCGCACCTTCCCGCTGTGTGTGCTGCTGTCCGCAAACAGCCTCCAAACAAAGCAGGGCGCTAAGGCATGAGAAGTTAGCGTCCCAGGAGGGAATCTGCCTGCGAGGGAAGCTGTGCAGCACATCCCTTGTTCCGCTCGCCACTTCCCTGACTCTTAGGCAAAGCCCATCTCAGCTGGCTTGTAGGCGTGCCTCCGTGCTCAGAAGCAGCCCCGTGGCAGGCAGGACAGAGCGGGATGTCTTCTGGGCACGCAGCATGCTGCTTCCCATGCCCGGGACAAACCGCGAGCAGGTGCCTGGCTTGCGCTTCTATCTGCCGAGACTTGGAGCTGGCCAGCGCGCACCTTCCCGCTGTGTGTGCTGCTGTCCGCAAACAGCCTCCAAACAAAGCAGGGCGCTAAGGCAGGAGAAATAAGCACACCAGGAGGGAATCTGCCTGCGAGGGAAGCTGTGCAGCACATCCCTTGTTCCGCTCGCCACTTCCCTGACTCTTAGGCAAAGCCCATCTCAGCTGCCTTCTAGGCGTGCCTCCGTGCTCAGAAGCAGTCCCGTGGCAGGCAGGATACAGGGGGGTGTGTTCTGGGCACGCAGCATGCTGCTTCCCATGCCCGGGACAAACTGCGAGCAGGTGCCTTGCTTGTGCTTCTATCTGCCGAGACTTGGAGCTGGCCAGCGCGCACCTTCCCGCTGTGTGTGCTGCTGTCCGCAAACAGCCTCCAAACAAAGCAGGGCGCTAAGGCATGAGAAGTTAGCGTCCCAGGAGGGAATCTGCCTGCGAGGGAAGCTGTGCAGCACATCCCTTGTTCCGCTCGCCACTTCCCTCACTCTTAGGCAAAGCCCATCTCAGCTGGCTTGTAGGCGTGCCTCTGTGCTCAGAAGCAGCCCCGTGGCAGGCAGGATACAGCGGGATGTGTTCTGGGCACGCAGCATGCTGCTTCCCATGCCCGGGACAAACCGCGAGCAGGTGCCTTGCTTGCGCTTCTATCTGCCGAGACTTGGAGCTGGCCAGCGCGCACCTTCCCGCTGTGTGTGCTGCTGTCCGCAAACAGCCTCCAAACAAAGCAGGGCGCTAAGGCAG
This sequence comes from Rhea pennata, assembly GCF_028389875.1. NCBI lineage: Eukaryota > Metazoa > Chordata > Aves > Rheiformes > Rheidae > Rhea > Rhea pennata. The sequence continues at coordinate 40,805,039 of NC_084669.1, read as the reverse complement.
GAGAAGCAAGCGCCCCAGGAGGGAATCTGCCTGCGAGGGAAGCTGTGCAGCACATCCCTTGTTCCGCTCGCCAATTCCCTCACTAGTAGGCAAAGCCCATCTCAGCTTGCTTGTAGGCGTGCCTCCGTGCTCAGAAGCAGCCCCGTGGCAGGCAGGATACAGCGGGATGTGTTCTGGGCACGCAGCATGCTGCTTCCCATGCCCGGGACAAACTGCGAGCAGGTGCCTCGCTTGTGCTTCTATCTGCCGAGACTTGGAGCTGGCCAGCGCGCACCTTCCCGCTGTGTGTGCTGCTGTCCGCAAACAGCCTCCAAACAAAGCAGGGCGCTAAGGCAGGAGAAGTTAGCGTCCCAGGAGGGAATCTGCCTGCGAGGGAAGCTGTGCAGCACATCCCTTGTTCCGCTCGCCACTTCCCTGACTCTTAGGCAAAGCCCATCTCAGCTGGCTTGTAGGCGTGCCTCCGTGCTCAGAAGCAGCCCCGTGGCAGGCAGGACAGAGCGGGATGTCTTCTGGGCACGCAGCATGCTGCTTCCCATGCCCGGGACAAACCGCGAGCAGGTGCCTCGCTTGCGCTTCTATGTGCCGAGACTTGGAGCTGGCCAGCGCGCACCTTCCCGCTGTTTGTGCTGCTGTCCGCAAACAGCCTCCAAACAAAGCAGGGCGCTAAGGCAGGAGAAATAAGCACACCAGGAGGGAATCTGCCTGCGAGGGAAGGTGTGCAGCACATCCCTTGTTCCGCTCGCCACTTCCCTCACTCTTAGGCAAAGCCCAGCTCAGCTTGTTTGTAGGCGTGCCTCCGTGCTCAGAAGCAGCCCCGTGGCAGGCAGGATACAGCGGGATGTGTTCTGGGCACGCAGCATGCTGCTTCCCATGCCCGGGACAAACTGCGAGCCGGTGTCTCGCTTGCGCTTCTATCTGCCGAGATTTGGAGCTGGCCAGCGCGCACCTTCCCGCTGTGTGTGCTGCTGTCCGCAAACAGCCTCCAAACAAAGCAGGGCGCTAAGGCATGAGAAGTAAGCGCCCCAGGAGGGAATCTGCCTGCGAGGGAAGCTGTGCAGCACATCCCTTGTTCCGCTCGCCACTTCCCTGACTCTTAGGCAAAGCCCATCTCAGCTGCCTTCTAGGCGTGCCTCCGTGCTCAGAAGCAGTCCCGTGGCAGGCAGGACAGAGCGGGATGTCTTCTGGGCACGCAGCATGCTGCTTCCCATGCCCGGGACAAACTGCGAGCAGGTGCCTTGCTTGTGCTTCTATCTGCCGAGACTTGGAGCTGGCCAGCGCGCACCTTCCCGCTGTGTGTGCTGCTGTCCGCAAACAGCCTCCAAACAAAGCAGGGCGCTAAGGCATGAGAAGTAAGCGCCCCAGGAGGGAATCTGCCTGCGAGGGAAGCTGTGCAGCACATCCCTTGTTCCGCTCGCCACTTCCCTGACTCTTAGGCAAAGCCCATCTCAGCTGGCTTGTAGGCGTGCCTCCGTGCTCAGAAGCAGTCCCGTGGCAGGCAGGATACAGGGGGATGTGTTCTGGGCACGCAGCATGCTGCTTCCCATGCCCGGGACAAACTGCGAGCCGGTGCCTCGCTTGCGCTTCTATCTGCCGAGACTTGGAGCTGGCCAGCGCGCACCTTCCCGCTGTGTGTGCTGCTGTCCGCAAACAGCCTCCAAACAAAGCAGGGCGCTAAGGCATGAGAAGTTAGCGTCCCAGGAGGGAATCTGCCTGCGAGGGAAGCTGTGCAGCACATCCCTTGTTCCGCTCGCCACTTCCCTCACTCTTAGGCAAAGCCCATCTCAACTGCCTTGTAGGCGTGCCTCCGTGCTCAGAAGCAGTCCCGTGGCAGGCAGGATACAGGGGGATGTGTTCTGGGCACGCAGCATGCTGCTTCCCATGCCCGGGACAAACTGCGAGCAGGTGCCTCGCTTGCGCTTCTATCTGCCGAGACTTGCAGCTGGCCAGCGCGCACCTTCCCGCTCTGTGTGCTGCTGTCCGCAAACAGCCTCCAAACAAAGCAGGGCGCTAAGGCATGAGAAGTAAGCATCCCAGGAGGGAATCTGCCTGCGAGGGAAGCTGTGCAGCACATCCCTTGTTCCGCTCGCCACTTCCCTGACTCTTAGGCAAAGCCCAGCTCAGCTGGCTTGTAGGCGTGCCTCCGTGCTCAGAAGCAGTCCCGTGGCAGGCAGGATACAGGGGGATGTCTTCTGGGCACGCAGCATGCTGCTTCCCATGCCCGGGACAAACTGCGAGCAGGTGCCTCGCTTGCGCTTCTATGTGCCGAGACTTGGAGCTGGCCAGCGCGCACCTTCCCGCTGTGTGTGCTGCTGTCCGCAAACAGCCTCCAAACAAAGCAGCGCAATAAGGCAGGAGAAATAAGCAACCAGGAGGGAATCTGCCTGCGAGGGAAGCTGTGCAGCACATCCCTTGTTCCGCTCGCCACTTCCCTCACTCTTAGGCAAAGCCCATCTCAGCTGGCTTGTAGGCGTGCCTCCGTGCTCAGAAGCAGTCCCGTGGCAGGAAGGATACAGGGGGATGTATTCTGGGCATGCAGCATGCTGCTTCCCATGCCCGGGACAAACTGCGAGCCGGTGCCTCGCTTGCGCTTCTATCTGCCGAGACTTGGAGTCGATCAGAGCGCACCTTCCCGCTGTGTGTGCTGCTGTCCGCAAACAGCCTCCAAACAAAGCAGGGCGCTAAGGCATGAGAAGTTAGCGTCCCAGGAGGGAATCTGCCTGCGAGGGAAGCTGTGCAGCACATCCCTTGTTCCGCTCGCCACTTCCCTGACTCTTAGGCAAAGCCCATCTCAGCTTGCTTGTAGGCGTGCCTCCGTGCTCAGAAGCAGCCCCGTGGCAGGCAGGACAGAGCGGGATGTCTTCTGGGCACGCAGCATGCTGCTTCCCATGCCCGGGACAAACCGCGAGCAGGTGCCTTGCTTGTGCTTCTATCTGCCGAGACTTGGAGCTGGCCAGCGCGCACCTTCCCGCTGTGTGTGCTGCTGTCCGCAAACAGCCTCCAAACAAAGCAGGGCGCTAAGGCATGAGAAGTAAGCGCCCCAGGAGGGAATCTGCCTGCGAGGGAAGCTGTGCAGCACATCCCTTGTTCCGCTCGCCACTTCCCTGACTCTTAGGCAAAGCCCATCTCAGCTGGCTTGTAGGCATGCCTCCGTGCTCAGAAGCAGTCCCGTGGCAGGCAGGATACAGGGGGATGTCTTCTGGGCACGCAGCATGCTGCTTCCCATGCCCGGGACAAACTGCGAGCCGGTGCCTCGCTTGCGCTTCTATCTGCCGAGACTTGGAGCTGGCCAGCGCGCACCTTCCCGCTGTGTGTGCTGCTGTCCGCAAACAGCCTCCAAACAAAGCAGGGCGCTAAGGCAGGAGAAATAAGCGCCCCAGGAGGGAATCTGCCTGCGAGGGAAGCTGTGCAGCACATCCCTTGTTCCGCTCGCCACTTCCCTCACTCTTAGGCAAAGCCCATCTCAGCTTGCTTGTAGGCGTGCCTCCGTGCTCAGAAGCAGTCCCGTGGCAGGCAGGATACAGGGGGATGTGTTCTGGGCACGCAGCATGCTGCTTCCCATGCCCGGGACAAACTGCGAGCAGGTGCCTCGCTTGTGCTTCTATCTGCCGAGACTTGGAGCTGGCCACCGCGCACCTTCCCGCTGTGTGTGCTGCTGTCCGCAAACAGCCTCCAAACAAAGCAGGGCGCTAAGGCATGAGAAGTTAGCGTCCCAGGAGGGAATCTGCCTGCGAGGGAAGCTGTGCAGCACATCCCTTGTTCCGCTCGCCACTTCCCTGACTCTTAGGCAAAGCCCATCTCAGCTGGCTTGTAGGCGTGCCTCCGTGCTCAGAAGCAGCCCCGTGGCAGGCAGGACAGAGCGGGATGTCTTCTGGGCACGCAGCATGCTGCTTCCCATGCCCGGGACAAACCGCGAGCAGGTGCCTTGCTTGCGCTTCTATGTGCCGAGACTTGGAGCTGGCCAGCGCGCACCTTCCCGCTGTGTGTGCTGCTGTCCGCAAACAGCCTCCAAACAAAGCAGGGCGCTAAGGCAGGAGAAATAAGCACACCAGGAGGGAATCTGCCTGCGAGGGAAGCTGTGCAGCACATCCCTTGTTCCGCTCGCCACTTCCCTCACTCTTAGGCAAAGCCCATCTCAGCTGCCTTCTAGGCGTGCCTCCGTGCTCAGAAGCAGTCCCGTGGCAGGCAGGATACAGGGGGGTGTGTTCTGGGCACGCAGCATGCTGCTTCCCATGCCCGGGACAAACTGCGAGCAGGTGCCTTGCTTGTGCTTCTATCTGCCGAGACTTGGAGCTGGCCAGCGCGCACCTTCCCGCTGTGTGTGCTGCTGTCCGCAAACAGCCTCCAAACAAAGCAGGGCGCTAAGGCATGAGAAGTTAGCGTCCCAGGAGGGAATCTGCCTGCGAGGGAAGCTGTGCAGCACATCCCTTGTTCCGCTCGCCACTTCCCTGACTCTTAGGCAAAGCCCATCTCAGCTGGCTTGTAGGCGTGCCTCCGTGCTCAGAAGCAGCCCCGTGGCAGGCAGGACAGAGCGGGATGTCTTCTGGGCACGCAGCATGCTGCTTCCCATGCCCGGGACAAACCGCGAGCAGGTGCCTCGCTTGCGCTTCTATGTGCCGAGACTTGGAGCTGGCCAGCGCGCACCTTCCCGCTGTTTGTGCTGCTGTCCGCAAACAGCCTCCAAACAAAGCAGGGCGCTAAGGCAGGAGAAATAAGCACACCAGGAGGGAATCTGCCTGCGAGGGAAGGTGTGCAGCACATCCCTTGTTCCGCTCGCCAATTCCCTCACTAGTAGGCAAAGCCCATCTCAGCTTGCTTGTAGGCGTGCCTCCGTGCTCAGAAGCAGCCCCGTGGCAGGCAGGATACAGCGGGATGTGTTCTGGGCACGCAGCATGCTGCTTCCCATGCCCGGGACAAACTGCGAGCAGGTGCCTCGCTTGTGCTTCTATCTGCCGAGACTTGGAGCTGGCCAGCGCGCACCTTCCCGCTGTGTGTGCTGCTGTCCGCAAACAGCCTCCAAACAAAGCAGGGCGCTAAGGCAGGAGAAGTTAGCGTCCCAGGAGGGAATCTGCCTGCGAGGGAAGCTGTGCAGCACATCCCTTGTTCCGCTCGCCACTTCCCTGACTCTTAGGCAAAGCCCATCTCAGCTGGCTTGTAGGCGTGCCTCCGTGCTCAGAAGCAGCCCCGTGGCAGGCAGGACAGAGCGGGATGTCTTCTGGGCACGCAGCATGCTGCTTCCCATGCCCGGGACAAACCGCGAGCAGGTGCCTCGCTTGCGCTTCTATGTGCCGAGACTTGGAGCTGGCCAGCGCGCACCTTCCCGCTGTTTGTGCTGCTGTCCGCAAACAGCCTCCAAACAAAGCAGGGCGCTAAGGCAGGAGAAATAAGCACACCAGGAGGGAATCTGCCTGCGAGGGAAGGTGTGCAGCACATCCCTTGTTCCGCTCGCCACTTCCCTCACTCTTAGGCAAAGCCCATCTCAGCTTGCTTGTAGGCGTGCCTCCGTGCTCAGAAGCAGCCCCGTGGCAGGCAGGATACAGCGGGATGTGTTCTGGGCACGCAGCATGCTGCTTCCCATGCCCGGGACAAACTGCGAGCAGGTGCCTCGCTTGTGCTTCTATCTGCCGAGACTTGGAGCTGGCCAGCGCGCACCTTCCCGCTGTGTGTGCTGCTGTCCGCAAACAGCCTCCAAACAAAGCAGGGCGCTAAGGCAGGAGAAGTTAGCGTCCCAGGAGGGAATCTGCCTGCGAGGGAAGCTGTGCAGCACATCCCTTGTTCCGCTCGCCACTTCCCTGACTCTTAGGCAAAGCCCATCTCAGCTGGCTTGTAGGCGTGCCTCCGTGCTCAGAAGCAGCCCCGTGGCAGGCAGGACAGAGCGGGATGTCTTCTGGGCACGCAGCATGCTGCTTCCCATGCCCGGGACAAACCGCGAGCAGGTGCCTCGCTTGCGCTTCTATGTGCCGAGACTTGGAGCTGGCCAGCGCGCACCTTCCCGCTGTTTGTGCTGCTGTCCGCAAACAGCCTCCAAACAAAGCAGGGCGCTAAGGCAGGAGAAATAAGCACACCAGGAGGGAATCTGCCTGCGAGGGAAGGTGTGCAGCACATCCCTTGTTCCGCTCGCCACTTCCCTCACTCTTAGGCAAAGCCCAGCTCAGCTTGTTTGTAGGCGTGCCTCCGTGCTCAGAAGCAGCCCCGTGGCAGGCAGGATACAGCGGGATGTGTTCTGGGCACGCAGCATGCTGCTTCCCATGCCCGGGACAAACTGCGAGCCGGTGCCTCGCTTGCGCTTCTATCTGCCGAGATTTGGAGCTGGCCAGCGCGCACCTTCCCGCTGTGTGTGCTGCTGTCCGCAAACAGCCTCCAAACAAAGCAGGGCGCTAAGGCATGAGAAGTAAGCGCCCCAGGAGGGAATCTGCCTGCGAGGGAAGCTGTGCAGCACATCCCTTGTTCCGCTCGCCACTTCCCTGACTCTTAGGCAAAGCCCATCTCAGCTGCCTTCTAGGCGTGCCTCCGTGCTCAGAAGCAGTCCCGTGGCAGGCAGGACAGAGCGGGATGTCTTCTGGGCACGCAGCATGCTGCTTCCCATGCCCGGGACAAACTGCGAGCAGGTGCCTTGCTTGTGCTTCTATCTGCCGAGACTTGGAGCTGGCCAGCGTGCACCTTCCCGCTGTGTGTGCTGCTGTCCGCAAACAGCCTCCAAACAAAGCAGGGCGCTAAGGCATGAGAAGTTAGCGTCCCAGGAGGGAATCTGCCTGCGAGGGAAGCTGTGCAGCACATCCCTTGTTCCGCTCGCCACTTCCCTCACTCTTAGGCAAAGCCCATCTCAACTGCCTTGTAGGCGTGCCTCCGTGCTCAGAAGCAGTCCCGTGGCAGGCAGGATACAGGGGGATGTGTTCTGGGCACGCAGCATGCTGCTTCCCATGCCCGGGACAAACTGCGAGCAGGTGCCTCGCTTGCGCTTCTATCTGCCGAGACTTGCAGCTGGCCAGCGCGCACCTTCCCGCTCTGTGTGCTGCTGTCCGCAAACAGCCTCCAAACAAAGCAGGGCGCTAAGGCATGAGAAGTAAGCATCCCAGGAGGGAATCTGCCTGCGAGGGAAGCTGTGCAGCACATCCCTTGTTCCGCTCGCCACTTCCCTGACTCTTAGGCAAAGCCCAGCTCAGCTGGCTTGTAGGCGTGCCTCCGTGCTCAGAAGCAGTCCCGTGGCAGGCAGGATACAGGGGGATGTCTTCTGGGCACGCAGCATGCTGCTTCCCATGCCCGGGACAAACTGCGAGCAGGTGCCTCGCTTGCGCTTCTATGTGCCGAGACTTGGAGCTGGCCAGCGCGCACCTTCCCGCTGTGTGTGCTGCTGTCCGCAAACAGCCTCCAAACAAAGCAGCGCAATAAGGCAGGAGAAATAAGCAACCAGGAGGGAATCTGCCTGCGAGGGAAGCTGTGCAGCACATCCCTTGTTCCGCTCGCCACTTCCCTCACTCTTAGGCAAAGCCCATCTCAGCTGGCTTGTAGGCGTGCCTCCGTGCTCAGAAGCAGTCCCGTGGCAGGAAGGATACAGGGGGATGTATTCTGGGCATGCAGCATGCTGCTTCCCATGCCCGGGACAAACTGCGAGCCGGTGCCTCGCTTGCGCTTCTATCTGCCGAGACTTGGAGTCGATCAGAGCGCACCTTCCCGCTGTGTGTGCTGCTGTCCGCAAACAGCCTCCAAACAAAGCAGGGCGCTAAGGCATGAGAAGTTAGCGTCCCAGGAGGGAATCTGCCTGCGAGGGAAGCTGTGCAGCACATCCCTTGTTCCGCTCGCCACTTCCCTGACTCTTAGGCAAAGCCCATCTCAGCTTGCTTGTAGGCGTGCCTCCGTGCTCAGAAGCAGCCCCGTGGCAGGCAGGACAGAGCGGGATGTCTTCTGGGCACGCAGCATGCTGCTTCCCATGCCCGGGACAAACCGCGAGCAGGTGCCTTGCTTGTGCTTCTATCTGCCGAGACTTGGAGCTGGCCAGCGCGCACCTTCCCGCTGTGTGTGCTGCTGTCCGCAAACAGCCTCCAAACAAAGCAGGGCGCTAAGGCATGAGAAGTAAGCGCCCCAGGAGGGAATCTGCCTGCGAGGGAAGCTGTGCAGCACATCCCTTGTTCCGCTCGCCACTTCCCTGACTCTTAGGCAAAGCCCATCTCAGCTGGCTTGTAGGCATGCCTCCGTGCTCAGAAGCAGTCCCGTGGCAGGCAGGATACAGGGGGATGTCTTCTGGGCACGCAGCATGCTGCTTCCCATGCCCGGGACAAACTGCGAGCCGGTGCCTCGCTTGCGCTTCTATGTGCCGAGACTTGGAGCTGGCCAGCGCGCACCTTCCCGCTGTGTGTGCTGCTGTCCGCAAACAGCCTCCAAACAAAGCAGGGCGCTAAGGCAGGAGAAATAAGCGCCCCAGGAGGGAATCTGCCTGCGAGGGAAGCTGTGCAGCACATCCCTTGTTCCGCTCGCCACTTCCCTCACTCTTAGGCAAAGCCCATCTCAGCTTGCTTGTAGGCGTGCCTCCGTGCTCAGAAGCAGTCCCGTGGCAGGCAGGATACAGGGGGATGTGTTCTGGGCACGCAGCATGCTGCTTCCCATGCCCGGGACAAACTGCGAGCAGGTGCCTCGCTTGTGCTTCTATCTGCCGAGACTTGGAGCTGGCCACCGCGCACCTTCCCGCTGTGTGTGCTGCTGTCCGCAAACAGCCTCCAAACAAAGCAGGGCGCTAAGGCATGAGAAGTTAGCGTCCCAGGAGGGAATCTGCCTGCGAGGGAAGCTGTGCAGCACATCCCTTGTTCCGCTCGCCACTTCCCTGACTCTTAGGCAAAGCCCATCTCAGCTTGCTTGTAGGCGTGCCTCCGTGCTCAGAAGCAGCCCCGTGGCAGGCAGGACAGAGCGGGATGTCTTCTGGGCACGCAGCATGCTGCTTCCCATGCCCGGGACAAACCGCGAGCAGGTGCCTTGCTTGCGCTTCTATGTGCCGAGACTTGGAGCTGGCCAGCGCGCACCTTCCCGCTGTGTGTGCTGCTGTCCGCAAACAGCCTCCAAACAAAGCAGGGCGCTAAGGCAGGAGAAATAAGCACACCAGGAGGGAATCTGCCTGCGAGGGAAGCTGTGCAGCACATCCCTTGTTCCGCTCGCCACTTCCCTCACTCTTAGGCAAAGCCCATCTCAGCTGCCTTCTAGGCGTGCCTCCGTGCTCAGAAGCAGTCCCGTGGCAGGCAGGATACAGGGGGGTGTGTTCTGGGCACGCAGCATGCTGCTTCCCATGCCCGGGACAAACTGCGAGCAGGTGCCTTGCTTGTGCTTCTATCTGCCGAGACTTGGAGCTGGCCAGCGCGCACCTTCCCGCTGTGTGTGCTGCTGTCCGCAAACAGCCTCCAAACAAAGCAGGGCGCTAAGGCATGAGAAGTTAGCGTCCCAGGAGGGAATCTGCCTGCGAGGGAAGCTGTGCAGCACATCCCTTGTTCCGCTCGCCACTTCCCTGACTCTTAGGCAAAGCCCATCTCAGCTGGCTTGTAGGCGTGCCTCCGTGCTCAGAAGCAGCCCCGTGGCAGGCAGGACAGAGCGGGATGTCTTCTGGGCACGCAGCATGCTGCTTCCCATGCCCGGGACAAACCGCGAGCAGGTGCCTCGCTTGCGCTTCTATGTGCCGAGACTTGGAGCTGGCCAGCGCGCACCTTCCCGCTGTTTGTGCTGCTGTCCGCAAACAGCCTCCAAACAAAGCAGGGCGCTAAGGCAGGAGAAATAAGCACACCAGGAGGGAATCTGCCTGCGAGGGAAGGTGTGCAGCACATCCCTTGTTCCGCTCGCCAATTCCCTCACTAGTAGGCAAAGCCCATCTCAGCTTGCTTGTAGGCGTGCCTCCGTGCTCAGAAGCAGCCCCGTGGCAGGCAGGATACAGCGGGATGTGTTCTGGGCACGCAGCATGCTGCTTCCCATGCCCGGGACAAACTGCGAGCAGGTGCCTCGCTTGTGCTTCTATCTGCCGAGACTTGGAGCTGGCCAGCGCGCACCTTCCCGCTGTGTGTGCTGCTGTCCGCAAACAGCCTCCAAACAAAGCAGGGCGCTAAGGCAGGAGAAGTTAGCGTCCCAGGAGGGAATCTGCCTGCGAGGGAAGCTGTGCAGCACATCCCTTGTTCCGCTCGCCACTTCCCTGACTCTTAGGCAAAGCCCATCTCAGCTGGCTTGTAGGCGTGCCTCCGTGCTCAGAAGCAGCCCCGTGGCAGGCAGGACAGAGCGGGATGTCTTCTGGGCACGCAGCATGCTGCTTCCCATGCCCGGGACAAACCGCGAGCAGGTGCCTCGCTTGCGCTTCTATGTGCCGAGACTTGGAGCTGGCCAGCGCGCACCTTCCCGCTGTTTGTGCTGCTGTCCGCAAACAGCCTCCAAACAAAGCAGGGCGCTAAGGCAGGAGAAATAAGCACACCAGGAGGGAATCTGCCTGCGAGGGAAGGTGTGCAGCACATCCCTTGTTCCGCTCGCCACTTCCCTCACTCTTAGGCAAAGCCCAGCTCAGCTTGTTTGTAGGCGTGCCTCCGTGCTCAGAAGCAGCCCCGTGGCAGGCAGGATACAGCGGGATGTGTTCTGGGCACGCAGCATGCTGCTTCCCATGCCCGGGACAAACTGCGAGCCGGTGCCTCGCTTGCGCTTCTATCTGCCGAGATTTGGAGCTGGCCAGCGCGCACCTTCCCGCTGTGTGTGCTGCTGTCCGCAAACAGCCTCCAAACAAAGCAGGGCGCTAAGGCATGAGAAGTAAGCGCCCCAGGAGGGAATCTGCCTGCGAGGGAAGCTGTGCAGCACATCCCTTGTTCCGCTCGCCACTTCCCTGACTCTTAGGCAAAGCCCATCTCAGCTGCCTTCTAGGCGTGCCTCCGTGCTCAGAAGCAGTCCCGTGGCAGGCAGGACAGAGCGGGATGTCTTCTGGGCACGCAGCATGCTGCTTCCCATGCCCGGGACAAACTGCGAGCAGGTGCCTTGCTTGTGCTTCTATCTGCCGAGACTTGGAGCTGGCCAGCGCGCACCTTCCCGCTGTGTGTGCTGCTGTCCGCAAACAGCCTCCAAACAAAGCAGGGCGCTAAGGCATGAGAAGTTAGCGTCCCAGGAGGGAATCTGCCTGCGAGGGAAGCTGTGCAGCACATCCCTTGTTCCGCTCGCCACTTCCCTCACTCTTAGGCAAAGCCCATCTCAACTGCCTTGTAGGCGTGCCTCCGTGCTCAGAAGCAGTCCCGTGGCAGGCAGGATACAGGGGGATGTGTTCTGGGCACGCAGCATGCTGCTTCCCATGCCCGGGACAAACTGCGAGCAGGTGCCTCGCTTGCGCTTCTATCTGCCGAGACTTGCAGCTGGCCAGCGCGCACCTTCCCGCTCTGTGTGCTGCTGTCCGCAAACAGCCTCCAAACAAAGCAGGGCGCTAAGGCATGAGAAGTAAGCATCCCAGGAGGGAATCTGCCTGCGAGGGAAGCTGTGCAGCACATCCCTTGTTCCGCTCGCCACTTCCCTGACTCTTAGGCAAAGCCCAGCTCAGCTGGCTTGTAGGCGTGCCTCCGTGCTCAGAAGCAGTCCCGTGGCAGGCAGGATACAGGGGGATGTCTTCTGGGCACGCAGCATGCTGCTTCCCATGCCCGGGACAAACTGCGAGCAGGTGCCTCGCTTGCGCTTCTATGTGCCGAGACTTGGAGCTGGCCAGCGCGCACCTTCCCGCTGTGTGTGCTGCTGTCCGCAAACAGCCTCCAAACAAAGCAGCGCAATAAGGCAGGAGAAATAAGCAACCAGGAGGGAATCTGCCTGCGAGGGAAGCTGTGCAGCACATCCCTTGTTCCGCTCGCCACTTCCCTCACTCTTAGGCAAAGCCCATCTCAGCTGGCTTGTAGGCGTGCCTCCGTGCTCAGAAGCAGTCCCGTGGCAGGAAGGATACAGGGGGATGTATTCTGGGCATGCAGCATGCTGCTTCCCATGCCCGGGACAAACTGCGAGCCGGTGCCTCGCTTGCGCTTCTATCTGCCGAGACTTGGAGTCGATCAGAGCGCACCTTCCCGCTGTGTGTGCTGCTGTCCGCAAACAGCCTCCAAACAAAGCAGGGCGCTAAGGCATGAGAAGTTAGCGTCCCAGGAGGGAATCTGCCTGCGAGGGAAGCTGTGCAGCACATCCCTTGTTCCGCTCGCCACTTCCCTCACTCTTAGGCAAAGCCCATCTCAGCTTGCTTGTAGGCGTGCCTCCGTGCTCAGAAGCAGCCCCGTGGCAGGCAGGACAGAGCGGGATGTCTTCTGGGCACGCAGCATGCTGCTTCCCATGCCCGGGACAAACCGCGAGCAGGTGCCTTGCTTGTGCTTCTATCTGCCGAGACTTGGAGCTGGCCAGCGCGCACCTTCCCGCTGTGTGTGCTGCTGTCCGCAAACAGCCTCCAAACAAAGCAGGGCGCTAAGGCATGAGAAGTAAGCGCCCCAGGAGGGAATCTGCCTGCGAGGGAAGCTGTGCAGCACATCCCTTGTTCCGCTCGCCACTTCCCTGACTCTTAGGCAAAGCCATCTCAGCTGGCTTGTAGGCATGCCTCCGTGCTCAGAAGCAGTCCCGTGGCAGGCAGGATACAGGGGGGATGTCTTCTGGGCACGCAGCATGCTGCTTCCCATGCCCGGGACAAACTGCGAGCCGGTGCCTCGCTTGCGCTTCTATCTGCCGAGACTTGGAGCTGGCCAGCGCGCACCTTCCCGCTGTGTGTGCTGCTGTCCGCAAACAGCCTCCAAACAAAGCAGGGCGCTAAGGCAGGAGAAATAAGCGCCCCAGGAGGGAATCTGCCTGCGAGGGAAGCTGTGCAGCACATCCCTTGTTCCGCTCGCCACTTCCCTCACTCTTAGGCAAAGCCCATCTCAGCTTGCTTGTAGGCGTGCCTCCGTGCTCAGAAGCAGTCCCGTGGCAGGCAGGATACAGGGGGATGTGTTCTGGGCACGCAGCATGCTGCTTCCCATGCCCCGGGACAAACTGCGAGCAGGTGCCTCGCTTGTGCTTCTATCTGCCGAGACTTGGAGCTGGCCACCGCGCACCTTCCCGCTGTGTGTGCTGCTGTCCGCAAACAGCCTCCAAACAAAGCAGGGCGCTAAGGCATGAGAAGTTAGCGTCCCAGGAGGGAATCTGCCTGCGAGGGAAGCTGTGCAGCACATCCCTTGTTCCGCTCGCCACTTCCCTGACTCTTAGGCAAAGCCCATCTCAGCTGGCTTGTAGGCGTGCCTCCGTGCTCAGAAGCAGCCCCGTGGCAGGCAGGACAGAGCGGGATGTCTTCTGGGCACGCAGCATGCTGCTTCCCATGCCCGGGACAAACCGCGAGCAGGTGCCTTGCTTGCGCTTCTATGTGCCGAGACTTGGAGCTGGCCAGCGCGCACCTTCCCGCTGTGTGTGCTGCTGTCCGCAAACAGCCTCCAAACAAAGCAGGGCGCTAAGGCAGGAGAAATAAGCACACCAGGAGGGAATCTGCCTGCGAGGGAAGCTGTGCAGCACATCCCTTGTTCCGCTCGCCACTTCCCTCACTCTTAGGCAAAGCCCATCTCAGCTGCCTTCTAGGCGTGCCTCCGTGCTCAGAAGCAGTCCCGTGGCAGGCAGGATACAGGGGGGTGTGTTCTGGGCACGCAGCATGCTGCTTCCCATGCCCGGGACAAACTGCGAGCAGGTGCCTTGCTTGTGCTTCTATCTGCCGAGACTTGGAGCTGGCCAGCGCGCACCTTCCCGCTGTGTGTGCTGCTGTCCGCAAACAGCCTCCAAACAAAGCAGGGCGCTAAGGCATGGGAAGTAAGCGCCCCCAGGAGGGAATCTGCCTGCGAGGGAAGCTGTGCAGCACATCCCTTGTTCCGCTCGCCACTTCCCTGACTCTTAGGCAAAGCCCATCTCAGCTGGCTTGTAGGCGTGCCTCCGTGCTCAGAAGCAGTCCCGTGGCAGGCAGGATACAGGGGGATGTGTTCTGGGCACGCAGCATGCTGCTTCCCATGCCCGGGACAAACTGCGAGCCGGTGCCTCGCTTGCGCTTCTATCTGCCGAGACTTGGAGCTGGCCAGCGCGCACCTTCCCGCTGTGTGTGCTGCTGTCCGCAAACAGCCTCCAAACAAAGCAGGGCGCTAAGGCATGAGAAGTTAGCGTCCCAGGAGGGGAATCTGCCTGCGAGGGAAGCTGTGCAGCACATCCCTTGTTCCGCTCGACACTTCCCTCACTCTTAGGCAAAGCCCATCTCAACTGCCTTGTAGGCGTGCCTCCGTGCTCAGAAGCAGTCCCGTGGCAGGCAGGATACAGGGGGATGTGTTCTGGGCACGCAGCATGCTGCTTCCCATGCCCGGGACAAACTGCGAGCAGGTGCCTTGCTTGCGCTTCTATCTGCCGAGACTTGGAGCTGGCCAGCGCGCACCTTCCCGCTGTGTGTGCTGCTGTCCGCAAACAGCCTCCAAACAAAGCAGGGCGCTAAGGCAGGAGAAGCAAGCGCCCCCAGGAGGGAATCTGCCTGCGAGGGAAGCTGTGCAGCACATCCCTTGTTCCGCTCGCCACTTCCCTGACTCTTAGGCAAAGCCCAGCTCAGCTGGCTTGTAGGCGTGCCTCCGTGCTCAGAAGCAGTCCCGTGGCAGGCAGGATACAGGGGGATGTCTTCTGGGCACGCAGCATGCTGCTTCCCATGCCCGGGACAAACTGCGAGCAGGTGCCTCGCTTGCGCTTCTATGTGCCGAGACTTGGAGCTGGCCAGCGCGCACCTTCCCGCTGTGTGTGCTGCTGTCCGCAAACAGCCTCCAAACAAAGCAGCGCACTAAGGCAGGAGAAATAAGCAACCAGGAGGGAATCTGCCTGCGAGGGAAGCTGTGCAGCACATCCCTTGTTCCGCTCGACACTTCCCTCACTCTTAGGCAAAGCCCATCTCAGCTGGCTTGTAGGCGTGCCTCTGTGCTCAGAAGCAGCCCCGTGGCAGGCAGGATACAGCGGGATGTTTTCTGGGCACGCAGCATGCTGCTTCCCATGCCCGGGACAAACTGCGAGCAGGTGCCTTGCTTGCGCTTCTATCTGCCGAGACTTGGAGTCGATCAGAGCGCACCTTCCCGCTGTGTGTGCTGCTGTCCGCAAACAGCCTCCAAACAAAGCAGGGCGCTAAGGCATGAGAAGTTAGCGTCCCAGGAGGGAATCTGCCTGCGAGGGAAGCTGTGCAGCACATCCCTTGTTCCGCTCGCCACTTCCCTCACTCTTAGGCAAAGCCCATCTCAGCTTGCTTGTAGGCGTGCCTCCGTGCTCAGAAGCAGCCCCGTGGCAGGCAGGACAGAGCGGGATGTCTTCTGGGCACGCAGCATGCTGCTTCCCATGCCCGGGACAAACCGCGAGCAGGTGCCTGGCTTGCGCTTCTATGTGCCGAGACTTGGAGCTGGCCAGCGCGCACCTTCCCGCTGTGTGTGCTGCTGTCCGCAAACAGCCTCCAAACAAAGCAGGGCGCTAAGGCAGGAGAAATAAGCACACCAGGAGGGAATCTGCCTGCGAGGGAAGCTGTGCAGCACATCCCTTGTTCCGCTCGCCCACTTCCCTGACTCTTAGGCAAAGCCCATCTCAGCTGCCTTCTAGGCGTGCCTCCGTGCTCAGAAGCAGTCCCGTGGCAGGCAGGATACAGGGGGGTGTGTTCTGGGCACGCAGCATGCTGCTTCCCATGCCCGGGACAAACTGCGAGCAGGTGCCTTGCTTGTGCTTCTATCTGCCGAGACTTGGAGCTGGCCAGCGCGCACCTTCCCGCTGTGTGTGCTGCTGTCCGCAAACAGCCTCCAAACAAAGCAGGGCGCTAAGGCATGAGAAGTAAGCGCCCCAGGAGGGAATCTGCCTGCGAGGGAAGCTGTGCAGCACATCCCTTGTTCCGCTCGCCACTTCCCTGACTCTTAGGCAAAGCCCAGCTCAGCTGGCTTGTAGGCGTGCCTCCGTGCTCAGAAGCAGTCCCGTGGCAGGCAGGATACAGGGGGATGTCTTCTGGGCACGCAGCATGCTGCTTCCCATGCCCGGGACAAACTGCGAGCAGGTGCCTCGCTTGCGCTTCTATCTGCCGAGACTTGGAGCTGGCCAGCGCGCACCTTCCCGCTGTGTGTGCTGCTGTCCGCAAACAGCCTCCAAACAAAAGCAGCGCACTAAGGCAGGAGAAATAAGCAACCAGGAGGGAATCTGCCTGCGAGGGAAGCTGTGCAGCACATCCCTTGTTCCGCTCGACACTTCCCTCACTCTTAGGCAAAGCCCATCTCAGCTGGCTTGTAGGCGTGCCTCTGTGCTCAGAAGCAGCCCCCGTGGCAGGCAGGATACAGCGGGATGTGTTCTGGGCACGCAGCATGCTGCTTCCCATGCCCGGGACAAACTGCGAGCAGGTGCCTTGCTTGCGCTTCTATCTGCCGAGACTTGGAGTCGATCAGAGCGCACCTTCCCGCTGTGTGTGCTGCTGTCCGCAAACAGCCTCCAAACAAAGCAGGGCGCTAAGGCATGAGAAGTTAGCGTCCCAGGAGGGAATCTGCCTGCGAGGGAAGCTGTGCAGCACATCCCTTGTTCCGCTCTTGCCACTTCCCTCACTCTTAGGCAAAGCCCATCTCAGCTTGCTTGTAGGCGTGCCTCCGTGCTCAGAAGCAGCCCCGTGGCAGGCAGGACAGAGCGGGATGTCTTCTGGGCACGCAGCATGCTGCTTCCCATGCCCGGGACAAACCGCGAGCAGGTTGCCTGGCTTGCGCTTCTATGTGCCGAGACTTGGAGCTGGCCAGCGCGCACCTTCCCGCTGTGTGTGCTGCTGTCCGCAAACAGCCTCCAAACAAAGCAGGGCGCTAAGGCAGGAGAAATAAGCACACCAGGAGGGAATCTGCCTGCGAGGGAAGCTGTGCAGCACATCCCTTGTTCCGCTCGCCACTTCCCTGACTCTTAGGCAAAGCCCATCTCAGCTGCCTTCTAGGCGTGCCTCCGTGCTCAGAAGCAGTCCCGTGGCAGGCAGGATACAGGGGGATGTATTCTGGGCACGCAGCATGCTGCTTCCCATGCCCGGGACAAACTGCGAGCAGGTGCCTTGCTTGTGCTTCTATCTGCCGAGACTTGGAGCTGGCCACCGCGCACCTTCCCGCTGTGTGTGCTGCTGTCCGCAAACAGCCTCCAAACAAAGCAGGGCGCTAAGGCATGAGAAGTAAGCGCCCCAGGAGGGAATCTGCCTGCGAGGGAAGCTGTGCAGCACATCCCTTGTTCCGCTCGCCACTTCCCTGACTCTTAGGCAAAGCCCATCTCAGCTGGCTTGTAGGCGTGCCTCCGTGCTCAGAAGCAGTCCCGTGGCAGGCAGGATACAGGGGGATGTGTTCTGGGCACGCAGCATGCTGCTTCCCATGCCCGGGACAAACTGCGAGCCGGTGCCTCGCTTGCGCTTCTATCTGCCGAGACTTGGAGCTGGCCAGCGCGCACCTTCCGCTGTGTGTGCTGCTGTCCGCAAACAGCCTCCAAACAAAGCAGGGCGCTAAGGCATGAGAAGTTAGCGTCCCAGGAGGGAATCTGCCTGCGAGGGAAGCTGTGCAGCACATCCCTTGTTCCGCTCGCCACTTCCCTCACTCTTAGGCAAAGCCCATCTCAGCTGGCTTGTAGGCGTGCCTCTGTGCTCAGAAGCAGCCCCGTGGCAGGCAGGATACAGCGGGATGTGTTCTGGGCACGCAGCATGCTGCTTCCCATGCCCGGGACAAACCGCGAGCAGGTGCCTTGCTTGCGCTTCTATCTGCCGAGACTTGGAGCTGGCCAGCGCGCACCTTCCCGCTGTGTGTGCTGCTGTCCGCAAACAGCCTCCAAACAAAGCAGGGCGCTAAGGCAGGAGAAGCAAGCGCCCCAGGAGGGAATCTGCCTGCGAGGGAAGCTGTGCAGCACATCCCTTGTTCCGCTCGCCAATTCCCCTCACTAGTAGGCAAAGCCCATCTCAGCTTGCTTGTAGGCGTGCCTCCGTGCTCAGAAGCAGCCCCGTGGCAGGCAGGACAGAGCGGGATGTGTTCTGGGCACGCAGCATGCTGCTTCCCATGCCCGGGACAAACTGCGAGCAGGTGCCTGGCTTGCGCTTCTATGTGCCGAGACTTGGAGCTGGCCAGCGCGCACCTTCCCGCTGTGTGTGCTGCTGTCCGCAAACAGCCTCCAAACAAAGCAGGGCGCTAAGGCATGAGAAGTTAGCGTCCCAGGAGGGAATCTGCCTGCGAGGGAAGCTGTGCAGCACATCCCTTGTTCCGCTCGCCACTTCCCTGACTCTTAGGCAAAGCCCATCTCAGCTTGCTTGTATGCGTGCCTCCGTGCTCAGAAGCAGCCCCGTGGCAGGCAGGACAGAGCGGGATGTCTTCTGGGCACGCAGCATGCTGCTTCCCATGCCCGGGACAAACCGCGAGCAGGTGCCTGGCTTGCGCTTCTATGTGCCGAGACTTGGAGCTGGCCAGCGCGCACCTTCCCGCTGTGTGTGTGCTGCTGTCCGCAAACAGCCTCCAAACAAAGCAGGGCGCTAAGGCATGAGAAGTTAGCGTCCCAGGAGGGAATCTGCCTGCGAGGGAAGCTGTGCAGCACATCCCTTGTTCCGCTCGACACTTCCCTCACTCTTAGGCAAAGCCCATCTCAACTGCCTTGTAGGCGTGCCTCCGTGCTCAGAAGCAGTCCCGTGGCAGGCAGGATACAGGGGGATGTGTTCTGGGCACGCAGCATGCTGCTTCCCATGCCCGGGACAAACTGCGAGCAGGTGCCTTGCTTGTGCTTCTATCTGCCGAGACTTGGAGCTGGCCAGCGCGCACCTTCCCGCTGTGTGTGCTGCTGTCCGCAAACAGCCTCCAAACAAAGCAGGGCGCTAAGGCATGAGAAGTAAGCGCCCCAGGAGGGAATCTGCCTGCGAGGGAAGCTGTGCAGCACATCCCTTGTTCCGCTCGCCACTTCCCTGACTCTTAGGCAAAGCCCATCTCAGCTGGCTTGTAGGCGTGCCTCCGTGCTCAGAAGCAGTCCCGTGGCAGGCAGGATACAGCGGGATGTGTTCTGGGCACGCAGCATGCTGCTTCCCATGCCCGGGACAAACTGCGAGCCGGTGCCTCGCTTGCGCTTCTATCTGCCGAGACTTGGAGCTGGCCAGCGCGCACCTTCCCGCTGTGTGTGCTGCTGTCCGCAAACAGCCTCCAAACAAAGCAGGGCGCTAAGGCATGAGAAGTTAGCGTCCCAGGAGGGAATCTGCCTGCGAGGGAAGCTGTGCAGCACATCCCTTGTTCCGCTCGCCACTTCCCTGACTCTTAGGCAAAGCCCATCTCAACTGCCTTGTAGGCGTGCCTCCGTGCTCAGAAGCAGTCCCGTGGCAGGCAGGATACAGGGGAATGTGTTCTGGGCACGCAGCATGCTGCTTCCATGCCGGGACAAACTGCGAGCAGGTGCCTGGCTTGCGCTTCTATGTGCCGAGACTTGGAGCTGGCCAGCGCGCACCTTCCCGCTGTGTGTGCTGCTGTCCGCAAACAGCCTCCAAACAAAGCAGGGCGCTAAGGCAGGAGAAATAAGCACACCAGGAGGGAATCTGCCTGCGAGGGAAGGTGTGCAGCACATCCCTTGTTCCGCTCGCCACTTCCCTCACTCTTAGGCAAAGCCCATCTCAGCTTGCTTGTAGGCGTGCCTCCGTGCTCAGAAGCAGTCCCGTGGCAGGCAGGATACAGGGGGATGTCTTCTGGGCACGCAGCATGCTGCTTCCCATGCCCGGGACAAACTGCGAGCAGGTGCCTCGCTTGCGCTTCTATGTGCCGAGACTTGGAGCTGGCCAGCGCGCACCTTCCCCGCTGTGTGTGCTGCTGTCCGCAAACAGCCTCCAAACAAAGCAGCGCACTAAGGCAGGAGAAATAAGCAACCAGGAGGGAATCTGCCTGCGAGGGAAGCTGTGCAGCACATCCCTTGTTCCGCTCGACACTTCCCTCACTCTTAGGCAAAGCCCCATCTCAGCTGGCTTGTAGGCGTGCCTCTGTGCTCAGAAGCAGCCCCGTGGCAGGCAGGATACAGCGGGATGTGTTCTGGGCACGCAGCATGCTGCTTCCCATGCCCGGGACAAACTGCGAGCAGGTGCCTTGCTTGCGCTTCTATCTGCCGAGACTTGGAGTCGATCAGAGCGCACCTTCCCGCTGTGTGTGCTGCTGTCCGCAAACAGCCTCCAAACAAAGCAGGGCGCTAAGGCATGAGAAGTTAGCGTCCCCAGGAGGGAATCTGCCTGCGAGGGAAGCTGTGCAGCACATCCCTTGTTCCGCTCGCCACTTCCCTCACTCTTAGGCAAAGCCCATCTCAGCTTGCTTGTAGGCGTGCCTCCGTGCTCAGAAGCAGCCCCGTGGCAGGCAGGACAGAGCGGGATGTCTTCTGGGCACGCAGCATGCTGCTTCCCATGCCCGGGACAAACCGCGAGCAGGTGCCTGGCTTGCGCTTCTATGTGCCGAGACTTGGAGCTGGCCAGCGCGCACCTTCCCGCTGTGTGTGCTGCTGTCCGCAAACAGCCTGGGCGCTAAGGCAGGAGAAATAAGCACACCAGGAGGGAATCTGCCTGCGAGGGAAGCTGTGCAGCACATCCCTTGTTCCGCTCGCCACTTCCCTGACTCTTAGGCAAAGCCCATCTCAGCTGCCTTCTAGGCGTGCCTCCGTGCTCAGAAGCAGTCCCGTGGCAGGCAGGATACAGGGGGATGTGTTCTGGGCACGCAGCATGCTGCTTCCCATGCCCGGGACAAACTGCGAGCAGGTGCCTTGCTTGTGCTTCTATCTGCCGAGACTTGGAGCTGGCCAGCGCGCACCTTCCCGCTGTGTGTGCTGCTGTCCGCAAACAGCCTCCAAACAAAGCAGGGCGCTAAGGCATGAGAAGTAAGCGCCCCAGGAGGGAATCTGCCTGCGAGGGAAGCTGTGCAGCACATCCCTTGTTCCGCTCGCCACTTCCCTGACTCTTAGGCAAAGCCCATCTCAGCTGGCTTGTAGGCGTGCCTCCGTGCTCAGAAGCAGTCCCGTGGCAGGCAGGATACAGGGGGATGTGTTCTGGGCACGCAGCATGCTGCTTCCCATGCCCGGGACAAACTGCGAGCCGGTGCCTCGCTTGCGCTTCTATCTGCCGAGACTTGGAGCTGGCCAGCGCGCACCTTCCCGCTGTGTGTGCTGCTGTCCGCAAACAGCCTCCAAACAAAGCAGGGCGCTAAGGCATGAGAAGTTAGCGTCCCAGGAGGGAATCTGCCTGCGAGGGAAGCTGTGCAGCACATCCCTTGTTCCGCTCGCCACTTCCCTCACTCTTAGGCAAAGCCCATCTCAGCTGGCTTGTAGGCGTGCCTCCGTGCTCAGAAGCAGTCCCGTGGCAGGCAGGATACAGCGGGATGTGTTCTGGGCACGCAGCATGCTGCTTCCCATGCCCGGGACAAACCGCGAGCAGGTGCCTTGCTTGCGCTTCTATCTGCCGAGACTTGGAGCTGGCCAGCGTGCACCTTCCCGCTGTGTGTGCTGCTGTCCGCAAACAGCCTCCAAACAAAGCAGGGCGCTAAGGCAGGAGAAGCAAGCGCCCCAGGATGGAATCTGCCTGTGAGGGAAGCTGTGCAGCACATCCCTTGTTCCGCTCGCCAATTCCCTCACTCGTAGGCAAAGCCCAGCTCAGCTGGCTTGTAGGCGTGCCTCCGTGCTCAGAAGCAGCCCCGTGGCAGGCAGGACAGAGCGGGATGTGTTCTGGGCACGCAGCATGCTGCTTCCCATGCCCGGGACAAACTGCGAGCAGGTGCCTGGCTTGCGCTTCTATGTGCCGAGACTTGGAGCTGGCCAGCGCGCACCTTCCCGCTGTGTGTGCTGCTGTCCGCAAACAGCCTCCAAACAAAGCAGGGCGCTAAGGCAGGAGAAGGAAGCATCCAGGAGGGAATCTGCCTGCGAGGGAAGCTGTGCAGCACATCCCTTGTTCCGCTCGCCACTTCCCTCACTCTTAGGCAAAGCCCATCTCAGCTTGCTTGTAGGCGTGCCTCCGTGCTCAGAAGCAGTCCCGTGGCAGGCAGGATACAGGGGGATGTATTCTGGGCACGCAGCATGCTGCTTCCCATGCCCGGGACAAACTGCGAGCCGGTGCCTCGCTTGCGCTTCTATCTGCCGAGACTTGGAGTCGATCAGAGCGCACCTTCCCGCTGTGTGTGCTGCTGTCCGCAAACAGCCTCCAAACAAAGCAGGGCGCTAAGGCATGAGAAGTAAGCATCCCAGGAGGGAATCTGCCTGCGAGGGAAGCTGTGCAGCACATCCCTTGTTCCGCTCGCCACTTCCTTCACTCTTAGGCAAAGCCCATCTCAGCTTGCTTGTATGCGTGCCTCCGTGCTCAGAAGCAGCCCCGTGGCAGGCAGGACAGAGTGGGATGTCTTCTGGGCACGCAGCATGCTGCTTCCCATGCCCGGGACAAACCGCGAGCAGGTGCCTGGCTTGCGCTTCTATGTGCCGAGACTTGGAGCTGGCCAGCGCGCACCTTCCCGCTGTGTGTGCTGCTGTCCGCAAACAGCCTCCAAACAAAGCAGGGCGCTAAGGCATGAGAAGTAAGCGCCCCAGGAGGGAATCTGCCTGCGAGGGAAGCTGTGCAGCACATCCCTTGTTCCGCTCGACACTTCCCTGACTCTTAGGCAAAGCCCATCTCAGCTGGCTTGTAGGCGTGCCCTCCGTGCTCAGAAGCAGTCCCGTGGCAGGCAGGATACAGGGGGATGTGTTCTGGGCACGCAGCATGCTGCTTCCCATGCCCGGGACAAACTGCGAGCCGGTGCCTTGCTTGTGCTTCTATCTGCCGAGACTTGGAGCTGGCCAGCGCGCACCTTCCCGCTGTGTGTGCTGCTGTCCGCAAACAGCCTCCAAACAAAGCAGGGCACTAAGGCATGAGAAGTAAGCGCCCCAGGAGGGAATCTGCCTGCGAGGGAAGCTGTGCAGCACATCCCTTGTTCCGCTCGCCACTTCCCTGACTCTTAGGCAAAGCCCATCTCAGCTGGCTTGTAGGCGTGCCTCCGTGCTCAGAAGCAGTCCCGTGGCAGGCAGGATACAGCGGGATGTGTTCTGGGCACGCAGCATGCTGCTTCCCATGCCCGGGACAAACTGCGAGCCGGTGCCTCGCTTGCGCTTCTATCTGCCGAGACTTGGAGCTGGCCAGCGCGCACCTTCCCGCTGTGTGTGCTGCTGTCCGCAAACAGCCTCCAAACAAAGCAGGGCGCTAAGGCAGGAGAAATAAGCACACCAGGAGGGAATCTGCCTGCGAGGGAAGGTGTGCAGCACATCCCTTGTTCCGCTCGCCCACTTCCCTCACTCTTAGGCAAAGCCCAGCTCAGCTTGCTTGTAGGCGTGCCTCCGTGCTCAGAAGCAGTCCCGTGGCAGGCAGGATACAGGGGGATGTGTTCTGGGCACGCAGCATGCTGCTTCCCATGCCCGGGACAAACTGCGAGCCGGTGCCTCGCTTGCGCTTCTATCTGCCGAGACTTGGAGTCGATCAGAGCGCACCTTCCCGCTGTGTGTGCTGCTGTCCGCAAACAGCCTCCAAACAAAGCAGGGCGCTAAGGCATGAGAAGTAAGCATCCAGGAGGGAATCTGCCTGCGAGGGAAGCTGTGCAGCACATCCCTTGTTCCGCTCGCCACTTCCCTGACTCTTAGGCAAAGCCCATCTCAGCTGGCTTGTAGGCGTGCCTCCGTGCTCAGAAGCAGCCCCGGTGGCAGGCAGGACAGAGCGGGATGTCTTCTGGGCACGCAGCATGCTGCTTCCCATGCCCGGGACAAACCGCGAGCAGGTGCCTGGCTTGCGCTTCTATCTGCCGAGACTTGGAGCTGGCCAGCGCGCACCTTCCGCTGTGTGTGCTGCTGGTCCGCAAACAGCCTCCAAACAAAGCAGGGCGCTAAGGCAGGAGAAATAAGCACACCAGGAGGGAATCTGCCTGCGAGGGAAGCTGTGCAGCAAATCCCTTGTTCCGCTCGCCACTTCCCTCACTCTTAGGCAAACCCATCTCAGCTGGCTTGTAGGCGTGCCTCCGTGCTCAGAGGCAGTCCCGTGGCAGGCAGGATACAGGGGGATGTGTTCTGGGCATGCAGCATGCTGCTTCCCATGCCCGGGACAAACCGCGAGCAGGTGCCTCGCTTATGCTTCTATGTGCCGAGACTTGGAGCTGGCCAGCGCGCACCTTCCCGCTGTGTGTGCTGCTGTCCGCAAACAGCCTCCAAACAAAGCAGGGCGCTAAGGCATGAGAAGTAAGCGCCCCAGGAGGGAATCTGCCTGCGAGGGAAGCTGTGCAGCACATCCCTTGTTCCGCTCGCCACTTCCCTGACTTTTAGGCAAAGCCCATCTCAGCTGGCTTGTAGGCGTGCCTCCGTGCTCAGAAGCAGTCCCGTGGCAGGCAGGATACAGGGGGATGTGTTCTGGGCACGCAGCATGCTGCTTCCCATGCCCGGGACAAACTGCGAGCAGGTGCCTTGCTTGTGCTTCTATGTGCCGAGACTTGGAGCTGGCCAGCGCGCACCTTCCCGCTGTGTGTGCTGCTGTCCGCAAACAGCCTCCAAACAAAGCAGGGCACTAAGGCATGAGAAGTTAGCGTCCCAGGAGGGAATCTGCCTGCGAGGGAAGCTGTGCAGCACATCCCTTGTTCCGCTCGCCACTTCCCTCACTCTTAGGCAAAGCCCATCTCAGCTGGCTTGTAGGCGTGCCTCCGTGCTCAGAAGCAGTCCCGTGGCAGGCAGGATACAGCGGGATGTGTTCTGGGCACGCAGCATGCTGCTTCCCATGCCCGGGACAAACTGCGAGCCGGTGCCTCGCTTGCGCTTCTATCTGCCGAGACTTGGAGCTGGCCAGCGCGCACCTTCCCGCTGTGTGTGCTGCTGTCCGCAACCAGCCTCCAAACAAAGCAGGGCGCTAAGGCATGAGAAGTAAGCATCCCAGGAGGGAATCTGCCTGCGAGGGAAGCTGTGCAGCACATCCCTTGTTCCACTCGCCACTTCCCTCACTCTTAGGCAAAGCCCATCTCAGCTGGCTTGTAGGCGTGCCTCCGTGCTCAGAAGCAGCCCCGTGGCAGGCAGGACAGAGCGGGATGTCTTCTGGGCACGCAGCATGCTGCTTCCCATGCCCGGGACAAACCGCGAGCAGGTGCCTGGCTTGCGCTTCTATGTGCCGAGACTTGGAGCTGGCCAGCGCGCACCTTCCCGCTGTGTGTGCTGCTGTCCGCAAACAGCCTCCAAACAAAGCAGGGCGCTAAGGCAGGAGAAATAAGCACACCAGGAGGGAATCTGCCTGCGAGGGAAGCTGTGCAGCACATCCCTTGTTCCGCTCGCCACTTCCCTGACTCTTAGGCAAAGCCCAGCTCAGCTGGCTTGTAGGCGTGCCTCCGTGCTCAGAAGCAGTCCCGTGGCAGGCAGGATACAGCGGGATGTCTTCTGGGCACGCAGCATGCTGCTTCCCATGCCCGGGACAAACCGCGAGCAGGTGCCTTGCTTGCGCTTCTATCTGCCGAGACTTGGAGCTGGCCAGCGCGCACCTTCCCGCTGTGTGTGCTGCTGTCCGCAAACAGCCTCCAAACAAAGCAGGGCGCTAAGGCAGGAGAAGTAAGCGCCCCAGGAGGGAATCTGCCTGCGAGGGAAGCTGTGCAGCACATCCCTTGTTCCACTCGACTCTTCCTCACTCTTAGGCAAAGCCCATCTCAGCTGGCTTGTAGGCGTGCCTCCGTGCTCAGAAGCAGTCCCGTGGCAGGCAGGACAGAGCGGGATGTCTTCTGGGCACGCAGCATGCTGCTTCCCATGCCCGGGACAAACCGCGAGCAGGTGCCTGGCTTGCGCTTCTATCTGCCGAGACTTGGAGCTGGCCAGCGCGCACCTTCCCGCTGTGTGTGCTGCTGTCCGCAAAGAGCCTCCAAACAAAGCAGGGCGCTAAGGCAGGAGAAATAAGCACACCAGGAGGGAATCTGCCTGCGAGGGAAGCTGTGCAGCACATCCCTTGTTCCGCTCGCCACTTCCCTCACTCTTAGGCAAAGCCCATCTCAGCTGGCTTGTAGGCGTGCCTCCGTGCTCAGAAGCAGCCCCGTGGCAGGCAGGACAGAGCGGGATGTCTTCTGGGCACGCAGCATGCTGCTTCCATGCCCGGGACAAACCGCGAGCAGGTGCCTGGCTTGCGCTTCTATGTGCCGAGACTTGGAGCTGGCCAGCGCGCACCTTCCCGCTGTGTGTGCTGCTGTCCGCAAACAGCCTCCAAACAAAGCAGGGCGCTAAGGCAGGAGAAATAAGCGCCCCAGGAGGGAATCTGCCTGCGAGGGAAGCTGTGCAGCACATCCCTTGTTCCGCTCGCCACTTCCCTGACTCTTAGGCAAAGCCCAGCTCAGCTGGCTTGTAGGCGTGCCTCCGTGCTCAGAAGCAGTCCCGTGGCAGGCAGGATACAGGGGGATGTGTTCTGGGCACGCAGCATGCTGCTTCCCATGCCCGGGACAAACTGCGAGCAGGTGCCTCGCTTGTGCTTCTATCTGCCGAGACTTGGAGTTGGCCAGCGCGCACCTTCCCGCTGTGTGTGCTGCTGTCCGCAAACAGCCTCCAAACAAAGCAGGGCGCTAAGCATGAGAAGTTAGCGTCCCAGGAGGGAATCTGCCTGCGAGGGAAGCTGTGCAGCACATCCCTTGTTCCGCTCGCCACTTCCTGACTCTTAGGCAAAGCCCATCTCAGCTGGCTTGTAGGCGTGCCGCCGTGCTCAGAAGCAGCCCCGTGGCAGGCAGGACAGAGCGGGATGTCTTCTGGGCACGCAGCATGCTGCTTCCCATGCCCGGGACAAATTGCGAGCAGGTGCCTGGCTTGTGCTTCTATCTGCCGAGACTTGGAGCTGGCCACCGCGCACCTTCCCGCTGTGTGTGCTGCTGTCCGCAAACAGCCTCCAAACAAAGCAGGGCGCTAAGGCAGGAGAAATAAGCACACCAGGAGGGAATCTGCCTGCGAGGGAAGCTGTGCAGCACATCCCTTGTTCCGCTCGCCACTTCCCTCACTCTTAGGCAAAGCCCATCTCAGCTGGCTTGTAGGCGTGCCTCCGTGCTCAGAAGCAGCCCCGTGGCAGGCAGGACAGAGCGGGATGTCTTCTGGGCACGCAGCATGCTGCTTCCCATGCCCGGGACAAACCGCGAGCAGGTGCCTCGCTTGCGCTTCTATGTGCCGAGACTTGGAGCTGGCCAGCGCGCACCTTCCCGCTGTGTGTGCTGCTGTCCGCAAACAGCCTCCAAACAAAGCAGGGCGCTAAGGCAGGAGAAATAAGCACACCAGGAGGGAATCTGCCTGCGAGGGAAGCTGTGCAGCACATCCCTTGTTCCGCTCGCCACTTCCCTGACTCTTAGGCAAAGCCCATCTCAGCTGCCTTCTAGGCGTGCCTCCGTGCTCAGAAGCAGTCCCGTGGCAGGCAGGATACAGGGGGGTGTGTTCTGGGCACGCAGCATGCTGCTTCCCATGCCCGGGACAAAACTGCGAGCAGGTGCCCTTGCTTGTGCTTCTATCTGCCGAGACTTGGAGCTGGCCAGCGCGGCACCTTCCCGCTGTGTGTGCTGCTGTCCGCAAACAGCCTCCAAACAAAGCAGGGCGCTAAGGCATGAGAAGTTAGCGTCCCAGGAGGGAATCTGCCTGCGAGGGAAGCTGTGCAGCACATCCCTTGTTCCGCTCGCCACTTCCCTGACTCTTAGGCAAAGCCCATCTCAGCTGGCTTGTAGGCGTGCCTCTGTGCTCAGAAGCAGCCCCGTGGCAGGCAGGATACAGCGGGATGTGTTCTGGGCACGCAGCATGCTGCTTCCCATGCCCGGGACAAACCGCGAGCAGGTGCCTTGCTTGCGCTTCTATCTGCCGAGACTTGGAGCTGGCCAGCGCGCACCTTCCCGCTGTGTGTGCTGCTGTCCGCAAACAGCCTCCAAACAAAGCAGGGCGCTAAGGCAGGAGAAGCAAGCGCCCCAGGAGGGAATCTGCCTGCGAGGGAAGCTGTGCAGCACATCCCTTGTTCCGCTCGCCAATTCCCTCACTAGTAGGCAAAGCCCATCTCAGCTTGCTTGTAGGCGTGCCTCCGTGCTCAGAAGCAGCCCCGTGGCAGGCAGGATACAGCGGGATGTGTTCTGGGCACGCAGCATGCTGCTTCCCATGCCCGGGACAAACTGCGAGCAGGTGCCTCGCTTGTGCTTCTATCTGCCGAGACTTGGAGCTGGCCAGCGCGCACCTTCCCGCTGTGTGTGCTGCTGTCCGCAAACAGCCTCCAAACAAAGCAGGGCGCTAAGGCAGGAGAAGTTAGCGTCCCAGGAGGGAATCTGCCTGCGAGGGAAGCTGTGCAGCACATCCCTTGTTCCGCTCGCCACTTCCCTGACTCTTAGGCAAAGCCCATCTCAGCTGGCTTGTAGGCGTGCCTCCGTGCTCAGAAGCAGCCCCGTGGCAGGCAGGACAGAGCGGGATGTCTTCTGGGCACGCAGCATGCTGCTTCCCATGCCCGGGACAAACCGCGAGCAGGTGCCTCGCTTGCGCTTCTATGTGCCGAGACTTGGAGCTGGCCAGCGCGCACCTTCCCGCTGTTTGTGCTGCTGTCCGCAAACAGCCTCCAAACAAAGCAGGGCGCTAAGGCAGGAGAAATAAGCACACCAGGAGGGAATCTGCCTGCGAGGGAAGGTGTGCAGCACATCCCTTGTTCCGCTCGCCACTTCCCTCACTCTTAGGCAAAGCCCAGCTCAGCTTGTTTGTAGGCGTGCCTCCGTGCTCAGAAGCAGCCCCGTGGCAGGCAGGATACAGCGGGATGTGTTCTGGGCACGCAGCATGCTGCTTCCCATGCCCGGGACAAACTGCGAGCCGGTGCCTCGCTTGCGCTTCTATCTGCCGAGATTTGGAGCTGGCCAGCGCGCACCTTCCCGCTGTGTGTGCTGCTGTCCGCAAACAGCCTCCAAACAAAGCAGGGCGCTAAGGCATGAGAAGTAAGCGCCCCAGGAGGGAATCTGCCTGCGAGGGAAGCTGTGCAGCACATCCCTTGTTCCGCTCGCCACTTCCCTGACTCTTAGGCAAAGCCCATCTCAGCTGCCTTCTAGGCGTGCCTCCGTGCTCAGAAGCAGTCCCGTGGCAGGCAGGACAGAGCGGGATGTCTTCTGGGCACGCAGCATGCTGCTTCCCATGCCCGGGACAAACTGCGAGCAGGTGCCTTGCTTGTGCTTCTATCTGCCGAGACTTGGAGCTGGCCAGCGCGCACCTTCCCGCTGTGTGTGCTGCTGTCCGCAAACAGCCTCCAAACAAAGCAGGGCGCTAAGGCATGAGAAGTTAGCGTCCCAGGAGGGAATCTGCCTGCGAGGGAAGCTGTGCAGCACATCCCTTGTTCCGCTCGACACTTCCCTCACTCTTAGGCAAAGCCCATCTCAACTGCCTTGTAGGCGTGCCTCCGTGCTCAGAAGCAGTCCCGTGGCAGGCAGGATACAGGGGGATGTGTTCTGGGCACGCAGCATGCTGCTTCCCATGCCCGGGACAAACTGCGAGCAGGTGCCTCGCTTGCGCTTCTATCTGCCGAGACTTGCAGCTGGCCAGCGCGCACCTTCCCGCTCTGTGTGCTGCTGTCCGCAAACAGCCTCCAAACAAAGCAGGGCGCTAAGGCATGAGAAGTAAGCATCCCAGGAGGGAATCTGCCTGCGAGGGAAGCTGTGCAGCACATCCCTTGTTCCGCTCGCCACTTCCCTGACTCTTAGGCAAAGCCCAGCTCAGCTGGCTTGTAGGCGTGCCTCCGTGCTCAGAAGCAGTCCCGTGGCAGGCAGGATACAGGGGGATGTCTTCTGGGCACGCAGCATGCTGCTTCCCATGCCCGGGACAAACTGCGAGCAGGTGCCTCGCTTGCGCTTCTATGTGCCGAGACTTGGAGCTGGCCAGCGCGCACCTTCCCGCTGTGTGTGCTGCTGTCCGCAAACAGCCTCCAAACAAAGCAGCGCAATAAGGCAGGAGAAATAAGCAACCAGGAGGGAATCTGCCTGCGAGGGAAGCTGTGCAGCACATCCCTTGTTCCGCTCGCCACTTCCCTCACTCTTAGGCAAAGCCCATCTCAGCTGGCTTGTAGGCGTGCCTCCGTGCTCAGAAGCAGTCCCGTGGCAGGAAGGATACAGGGGGATGTATTCTGGGCATGCAGCATGCTGCTTCCCATGCCCGGGACAAACTGCGAGCCGGTGCCTCGCTTGCGCTTCTATCTGCCGAGACTTGGAGTCGATCAGAGCGCACCTTCCCGCTGTGTGTGCTGCTGTCCGCAAACAGCCTCCAAACAAAGCAGGGCGCTAAGGCATGAGAAGTTAGCGTCCCAGGAGGGAATCTGCCTGCGAGGGAAGCTGTGCAGCACATCCCTTGTTCCGCTCGCCACTTCCCTCACTCTTAGGCAAAGCCCATCTCAGCTTGCTTGTAGGCGTGCCTCCGTGCTCAGAAGCAGCCCCGTGGCAGGCAGGACAGAGCGGGATGTCTTCTGGGCACGCAGCATGCTGCTTCCCATGCCCGGGACAAACCGCGAGCAGGTGCCTTGCTTGTGCTTCTATCTGCCGAGACTTGGAGCTGGCCAGCGCGCACCTTCCCGCTGTGTGTGCTGCTGTCCGCAAACAGCCTCCAAACAAAGCAGGGCGCTAAGGCATGAGAAGTAAGCGCCCCAGGAGGGAATCTGCCTGCGAGGGAAGCTGTGCAGCACATCCCTTGTTCCGCTCGCCACTTCCCTGACTCTTAGGCAAAGCCCATCTCAGCTGGCTTGTAGGCATGCCTCCGTGCTCAGAAGCAGTCCCGTGGCAGGCAGGATACAGGGGGATGTCTTCTGGGCACGCAGCATGCTGCTTCCCATGCCCGGGACAAACTGCGAGCCGGTGCCTCGCTTGCGCTTCTATCTGCCGAGACTTGGAGCTGGCCAGCGCGCACCTTCCCGCTGTGTGTGCTGCTGTCCGCAAACAGCCTCCAAACAAAGCAGGGCGCTAAGGCAGGAGAAATAAGCGCCCCAGGAGGGAATCTGCCTGCGAGGGAAGCTGTGCAGCACATCCCTTGTTCCGCTCGCCACTTCCCTCACTCTTAGGCAAAGCCCATCTCAGCTGGCTTGTAGGCGTGCCTCCGTGCTCAGAAGCAGTCCCGTGGCAGGCAGGATACAGGGGGATGTGTTCTGGGCACGCAGCATGCTGCTTCCCATGCCCGGGACAAACTGCGAGCAGGTGCCTCGCTTGTGCTTCTATCTGCCGAGACTTGGAGCTGGCCACCGCGCACCTTCCCGCTGTGTGTGCTGCTGTCCGCAAACAGCCTCCAAACAAAGCAGGGCGCTAAGGCATGAGAAGTTAGCGTCCCAGGAGGGAATCTGCCTGCGAGGGAAGCTGTGCAGCACATCCCTTGTTCCGCTCGCCACTTCCCTGACTCTTAGGCAAAGCCCATCTCAGCTGGCTTGTAGGCGTGCCTCCGTGCTCAGAAGCAGCCCCGTGGCAGGCAGGACAGAGCGGGATGTCTTCTGGGCACGCAGCATGCTGCTTCCCATGCCCGGGACAAACCGCGAGCAGGTGCCTTGCTTGCGCTTCTATGTGCCGAGACTTGGAGCTGGCCAGCGCGCACCTTCCCGCTGTGTGTGCTGCTGTCCGCAAACAGCCTCCAAACAAAGCAGGGCGCTAAGGCAGGAGAAATAAGCACACCAGGAGGGAATCTGCCTGCGAGGGAAGCTGTGCAGCACATCCCTTGTTCCGCTCGCCACTTCCCTCACTCTTAGGCAAAGCCCATCTCAGCTGCCTTCTAGGCGTGCCTCCGTGCTCAGAAGCAGTCCCGTGGCAGGCAGGATACAGGGGGGTGTGTTCTGGGCACGCAGCATGCTGCTTCCCATGCCCGGGACAAACTGCGAGCAGGTGCCTTGCTTGTGCTTCTATCTGCCGAGACTTGGAGCTGGCCAGCGCGCACCTTCCCGCTGTGTGTGCTGCTGTCCGCAAACAGCCTCCAAACAAAGCAGGGCGCTAAGGCATGGGAAGTAAGCGCCCCAGGAGGGAATCTGCCTGCGAGGGAAGCTGTGCAGCACATCCCTTGTTCCGCTCGCCACTTCCCTGACTCTTAGGCAAAGCCCATCTCAGCTGGCTTGTAGGCGTGCCTCCGTGCTCAGAAGCAGTCCCGTGGCAGGCAGGATACAGGGGGATGTGTTCTGGGCACGCAGCATGCTGCTTCCCATGCCCGGGACAAACTGCGAGCCGGTGCCTCGCTTGCGCTTCTATCTGCCGAGACTTGGAGCTGGCCAGCGCGCACCTTCCCGCTGTGTGTGCTGCTGTCCGCAAACAGCCTCCAAACAAAGCAGGGCGCTAAGGCATGAGAAGTTAGCGTCCCAGGAGGGAATCTGCCTGCGAGGGAAGCTGTGCAGCACATCCCTTGTTCCGCTCGACACTTCCCTCACTCTTAGGCAAAGCCCATCTCAACTGCCTTGTAGGCGTGCCTCCGTGCTCAGAAGCAGTCCCGTGGCAGGCAGGATACAGGGGGATGTGTTCTGGGCACGCAGCATGCTGCTTCCCATGCCCGGGACAAACTGCGAGCAGGTGCCTTGCTTGCGCTTCTATCTGCCGAGACTTGGAGCTGGCCAGCGCGCACCTTCCCGCTGTGTGTGCTGCTGTCCGCAAACAGCCTCCAAACAAAGCAGGGCGCTAAGGCAGGAGAAGCAAGCGCCCCAGGAGGGAATCTGCCTGCGAGGGAAGCTGTGCAGCACATCCCTTGTTCCGCTCGCCACTTCCCTGACTCTTAGGCAAAGCCCAGCTCAGCTGGCTTGTAGGCGTGCCTCCGTGCTCAGAAGCAGTCCCGTGGCAGGCAGGATACAGGGGGATGTCTTCTGGGCACGCAGCATGCTGCTTCCCATGCCCGGGACAAACTGCGAGCAGGTGCCTCGCTTGCGCTTCTATGTGCCGAGACTTGGAGCTGGCCAGCGCGCACCTTCCCGCTGTGTGTGCTGCTGTCCGCAAACAGCCTCCAAACAAAGCAGCGCACTAAGGCAGGAGAAATAAGCAACCAGGAGGGAATCTGCCTGCGAGGGAAGCTGTGCAGCACATCCCTTGTTCCGCTCGACACTTCCCTCACTCTTAGGCAAAGCCCATCTCAGCTGGCTTGTAGGCGTGCCTCTGTGCTCAGAAGCAGCCCCGTGGCAGGCAGGATACAGCGGGATGTTTTCTGGGCACGCAGCATGCTGCTTCCCATGCCCGGGACAAACTGCGAGCAGGTGCCTTGCTTGCGCTTCTATCTGCCGAGACTTGGAGTCGATCAGAGCGCACCTTCCCGCTGTGTGTGCTGCTGTCCGCAAACAGCCTCCAAACAAAGCAGGGCGCTAAGGCATGAGAAGTTAGCGTCCCAGGAGGGAATCTGCCTGCGAGGGAAGCTGTGCAGCACATCCCTTGTTCCGCTCGCCACTTCCCTCACTCTTAGGCAAAGCCCATCTCAGCTTGCTTGTAGGTGTGCCTCCGTGCTCAGAAGCAGCCCCGTGGCAGGCAGGACAGAGCGGGATGTCTTCTGGGCACGCAGCATGCTGCTTCCCATGCCCGGGACAAACCGCGAGCAGGTGCCTGGCTTGCGCTTCTATGTGCCGAGACTTGGAGCTGGCCAGCGCGCACCTTCCCGCTGTGTGTGCTGCTGTCCGCAAACAGCCTCCAAACAAAGCAGGGCGCTAAGGCAGGAGAAATAAGCACACCAGGAGGGAATCTGCCTGCGAGGGAAGCTGTGCAGCACATCCCTTGTTCCGCTCGCCACTTCCCTGACTCTTAGGCAAAGCCCATCTCAGCTGCCTTCTAGGCGTGCCTCCGTGCTCAGAAGCAGTCCCGTGGCAGGCAGGATACAGGGGGGTGTGTTCTGGGCACGCAGCATGCTGCTTCCCATGCCCGGGACAAACTGCGAGCAGGTGCCTTGCTTGTGCTTCTATCTGCCGAGACTTGGAGCTGGCCAGCGCGCACCTTCCCGCTGTGTGTGCTGCTGTCCGCAAACAGCCTCCAAACAAAGCAGGGCGCTAAGGCATGAGAAGTAAGCGCCCCAGGAGGGAATCTGCCTGCGAGGGAAGCTGTGCAGCACATCCCTTGTTCCGCTCGCCACTTCCCTGACTCTTAGGCAAAGCCCAGCTCAGCTGGCTTGTAGGCGTGCCTCCGTGCTCAGAAGCAGTCCCGTGGCAGGCAGGATACAGGGGGATGTCTTCTGGGCACGCAGCATGCTGCTTCCCATGCCCGGGACAAACTGCGAGCAGGTGCCTCGCTTGCGCTTCTATCTGCCGAGACTTGGAGCTGGCCAGCGCGCACCTTCCCGCTGTGTGTGCTGCTGTCCGCAAACAGCCTCCAAACAAAGCAGCGCACTAAGGCAGGAGAAATAAGCAACCAGGAGGGAATCTGCCTGCGAGGGAAGCTGTGCAGCACATCCCTTGTTCCGCTCGACACTTCCCTCACTCTTAGGCAAAGCCCATCTCAGCTGGCTTGTAGGCGTGCCTCTGTGCTCAGAAGCAGCCCCGTGGCAGGCAGGATACAGCGGGATGTGTTCTGGGCACGCAGCATGCTGCTTCCCATGCCCGGGACAAACTGCGAGCAGGTGCCTTGCTTGCGCTTCTATCTGCCGAGACTTGGAGTCGATCAGAGCGCACCTTCCCGCTGTGTGTGCTGCTGTCCGCAAACAGCCTCCAAACAAAGCAGGGCGCTAAGGCATGAGAAGTTAGCGTCCCAGGAGGGAATCTGCCTGCGAGGGAAGCTGTGCAGCACATCCCTTGTTCCGCTCGCCACTTCCCTCACTCTTAGGCAAAGCCCATCTCAGCTTGCTTGTAGGCGTGCCTCCGTGCTCAGAAGCAGCCCCGTGGCAGGCAGGACAGAGCGGGATGTCTTCTGGGCACGCAGCATGCTGCTTCCCATGCCCGGGACAAACCGCGAGCAGGTGCCTGGCTTGCGCTTCTATGTGCCGAGACTTGGAGCTGGCCAGCGCGCACCTTCCCGCTGTGTGTGCTGCTGTCCGCAAACAGCCTCCAAACAAAGCAGGGCGCTAAGGCAGGAGAAATAAGCACACCAGGAGGGAATCTGCCTGCGAGGGAAGCTGTGCAGCACATCCCTTGTTCCGCTCGCCACTTCCCTGACTCTTAGGCAAAGCCCATCTCAGCTGCCTTCTAGGCGTGCCTCCGTGCTCAGAAGCAGTCCCGTGGCAGGCAGGATACAGGGGGATGTATTCTGGGCACGCAGCATGCTGCTTCCCATGCCCGGGACAAACTGCGAGCAGGTGCCTTGCTTGTGCTTCTATCTGCCGAGACTTGGAGCTGGCCAGCGCGCACCTTCCCGCTGTGTGTGCTGCTGTCCGCAAACAGCCTCCAAACAAAGCAGGGCGCTAAGGCATGAGAAGTAAGCGCCCCAGGAGGGAATCTGCCTGCGAGGGAAGCTGTGCAGCACATCCCTTGTTCCGCTCGCCACTTCCCTGACTCTTAGGCAAAGCCCATCTCAGCTGGCTTGTAGGCGTGCCTCCGTGCTCAGAAGCAGTCCCGTGGCAGGCAGGATACAGGGGGATGTGTTCTGGGCACGCAGCATGCTGCTTCCCATGCCCGGGACAAACTGCGAGCCGGTGCCTCGCTTGCGCTTCTATCTGCCGAGACTTGGAGCTGGCCAGCGCGCACCTTCCCGCTGTGTGTGCTGCTGTCCGCAAACAGCCTCCAAACAAAGCAGGGCGCTAAGGCATGAGAAGTTAGCGTCCCAGGAGGGAATCTGCCTGCGAGGGAAGCTGTGCAGCACATCCCTTGTTCCGCTCGCCACTTCCCTCACTCTTAGGCAAAGCCCATCTCAGCTGGCTTGTAGGCGTGCCTCTGTGCTCAGAAGCAGCCCCGTGGCAGGCAGGATACAGCGGGATGTCTTCTGGGCACGCAGCATGCTGCTTCCCATGCCCGGGACAAACCGCGAGCAGGTGCCTTGCTTGCGCTTCTATCTGCCGAGACTTGGAGCTGGCCAGCGCGCACCTTCCCGCTGTGTGTGCTGCTGTCCGCAAACAGCCTCCAAACAAAGCAGGGCGCTAAGGCAGGAGAAGCAAGCGCCCCAGGAGGGAATCTGCCTGCGAGGGAAGCTGTGCAGCACATCCCTTGTTCCGCTCGCCAATTCCCTCACTAGTAGGCAAAGCCCATCTCAGCTTGCTTGTAGGCGTGCCTCCGTGCTCAGAAGCAGTCCCGTGGCAGGCAGGACAGAGCGGGATGTGTTCTGGGCACGCAGCATGCTGCTTCCCATGCCCGGGACAAACTGCGAGCAGGTGCCTGGCTTGCGCTTCTATGTGCCGAGACTTGGAGCTGGCCAGCGCGCACCTTCCCGCTGTGTGTGCTGCTGTCCGCAAACAGCCTCCAAACAAAGCAGGGCGCTAAGGCATGAGAAGTTAGCGTCCCAGGAGGGAATCTGCCTGCGAGGGAAGCTGTGCAGCACATCCCTTGTTCCGCTCGCCACTTCCCTGACTCTTAGGCAAAGCCCATCTCAGCTTGCTTGTATGCGTGCCTCCGTGCTCAGAAGCAGCCCCGTGGCAGGCAGGACAGAGCGGGATGTCTTCTGGGCACGCAGCATGCTGCTTCCCATGCCCGGGACAAACCGCGAGCAGGTGCCTGGCTTGCGCTTCTATGTGCCGAGACTTGGAGCTGGCCAGCGCGCACCTTCCCGCTGTGTGTGCTGCTGTCCGCAAACAGCCTCCAAACAAAGCAGGGCGCTAAGGCATGAGAAGTAAGCGCCCCAGGAGGGAATCTGCCTGCGAGGGAAGCTGTGCAGCACATCCCTTGTTCCGCTCGCCACTTCCCTCACTCTTAGGCAAAGCCCATCTCAGCTGGCTTGTAGGCGTGCCTCCGTGCTCAGAAGCAGTCCCGTGGCAGGCAGGATACAGGGGGATGTGTTCTGGGCACGCAGCATGCTGCTTCCCATGCCCGGGACAAACTGCGAGCAGGTGCCTTGCTTGTGCTTCTATCTGCCGAGACTTGGAGCTGGCCAGCGCGCACCTTCCCGCTGTGTGTGCTGCTGTCCGCAAACAGCCTCCAAACAAAGCAGGGCGCTAAGGCATGAGAAGTAAGCGCCCCAGGAGGGAATCTGCCTGCGAGGGAAGCTGTGCAGCACATCCCTTGTTCCGCTCGCCACTTCCCTGACTCTTAGGCAAAGCCCATCTCAGCTGGCTTGTAGGCGTGCCTCCGTGCTCAGAAGCAGTCCCGTGGCAGGCAGGATACAGCGGGATGTGTTCTGGGCACGCAGCATGCTGCTTCCCATGCCCGGGACAAACTGCGAGCCGGTGCCTCGCTTGCGCTTCTATCTGCCGAGACTTGGAGCTGGCCAGCGCGCACCTTCCCGCTGTGTGTGCTGCTGTCCGCAAACAGCCTCCAAACAAAGCAGGGCGCTAAGGCATGAGAAGTTAGCGTCCCAGGAGGGAATCTGCCTGCGAGGGAAGCTGTGCAGCACATCCCTTGTTCCGCTCGCCACTTCCCTGACTCTTAGGCAAAGCCCATCTCAACTGCCTTGTAGGCGTGCCTCCGTGCTCAGAAGCAGTCCCGTGGCAGGCAGGATACAGGGGAATGTGTTCTGGGCACGCAGCATGCTGCTTCCCATGCCCGGGACAAACTGCGAGCAGGTGCCTGGCTTGCGCTTCTATGTGCCGAGACTTGGAGCTGGCCAGCGCGCACCTTCCCGCTGTGTGTGCTGCTGTCCGCAAACAGCCTCCAAACAAAGCAGGGCGCTAAGGCAGGAGAAATAAGCACACCAGGAGGGAATCTGCCTGCGAGGGAAGGTGTGCAGCACATCCCTTGTTCCGCTCGCCACTTCCCTCACTCTTAGGCAAAGCCCATCTCAGCTTGCTTGTAGGCGTGCCTCCGTGCTCAGAAGCAGTCCCGTGGCAGGCAGGATACAGGGGGATGTCTTCTGGGCACGCAGCATGCTGCTTCCCATGCCCGGGACAAACTGCGAGCAGGTGCCTCGCTTGCGCTTCTATCTGCCGAGACTTGGAGCTGGCCAGCGCGCACCTTCCCGCTGTGTGTGCTGCTGTCCGCAAACAGCCTCCAAACAAAGCAGCGCACTAAGGCAGGAGAAATAAGCAACCAGGAGGGAATCTGCCTGCGAGGGAAGCTGTGCAGCACATCCCTTGTTCCGCTCGACACTTCCCTCACTCTTAGGCAAAGCCCATCTCAGCTGGCTTGTAGGCGTGCCTCTGTGCTCAGAAGCAGCCCCGTGGCAGGCAGGATACAGCGGGATGTGTTCTGGGCACGCAGCATGCTGCTTCCCATGCCCGGGACAAACTGCGAGCAGGTGCCTTGCTTGCGCTTCTATCTGCCGAGACTTGGAGTCGATCAGAGCGCACCTTCCCGCTGTGTGTGCTGCTGTCCGCAAACAGCCTCCAAACAAAGCAGGGCGCTAAGGCATGAGAAGTTAGCGTCCCAGGAGGGAATCTGCCTGCGAGGGAAGCTGTGCAGCACATCCCTTGTTCCGCTCGCCACTTCCCTCACTCTTAGGCAAAGCCCATCTCAGCTTGCTTGTAGGCGTGCCTCCGTGCTCAGAAGCAGCCCCGTGGCAGGCAGGACAGAGCGGGATGTCTTCTGGGCACGCAGCATGCTGCTTCCCATGCCCGGGACAAACCGCGAGCAGGTGCCTGGCTTGCGCTTCTATGTGCCGAGACTTGGAGCTGGCCAGCGCGCACCTTCCCGCTGTGTGTGCTGCTGTCCGCAAACAGCCTCCAAACAAAGCAGGGCGCTAAGGCAGGAGAAATAAGCACACCAGGAGGGAATCTGCCTGCGAGGGAAGCTGTGCAGCACATCCCTTGTTCCGCTCGCCACTTCCCTGACTCTTAGGCAAAGCCCATCTCAGCTGCCTTCTAGGCGTGCCTCCGTGCTCAGAAGCAGTCCCGTGGCAGGCAGGATACAGGGGGATGTGTTCTGGGCACGCAGCATGCTGCTTCCCATGCCCGGGACAAACTGCGAGCAGGTGCCTTGCTTGTGCTTCTATCTGCCGAGACTTGGAGCTGGCCAGCGCGCACCTTCCCGCTGTGTGTGCTGCTGTCCGCAAACAGCCTCCAAACAAAGCAGGGCGCTAAGGCATGAGAAGTAAGCGCCCCAGGAGGGAATCTGCCTGCGAGGGAAGCTGTGCAGCACATCCCTTGTTCCGCTCGCCACTTCCCTGACTCTTAGGCAAAGCCCATCTCAGCTGGCTTGTAGGCGTGCCTCCGTGCTCAGAAGCAGTCCCGTGGCAGGCAGGATACAGGGGGATGTGTTCTGGGCACGCAGCATGCTGCTTCCCATGCCCGGGACAAACTGCGAGCCGGTGCCTCGCTTGCGCTTCTATCTGCCGAGACTTGGAGCTGGCCAGCGCGCACCTTCCCGCTGTGTGTGCTGCTGTCCGCAAACAGCCTCCAAACAAAGCAGGGCGCTAAGGCATGAGAAGTTAGCGTCCCAGGAGGGAATCTGCCTGCGAGGGAAGCTGTGCAGCACATCCCTTGTTCCGCTCGCCACTTCCCTCACTCTTAGGCAAAGCCCATCTCAGCTGGCTTGTAGGCGTGCCTCCGTGCTCAGAAGCAGTCCCGTGGCAGGCAGGATACAGCGGGATGTGTTCTGGGCACGCAGCATGCTGCTTCCCATGCCCGGGACAAACCGCGAGCAGGTGCCTTGCTTGCGCTTCTATCTGCCGAGACTTGGAGCTGGCCAGCGTGCACCTTCCCGCTGTGTGTGCTGCTGTCCGCAAACAGCCTCCAAACAAAGCAGGGCGCTAAGGCAGGAGAAGCAAGCGCCCCAGGATGGAATCTGCCTGTGAGGGAAGCTGTGCAGCACATCCCTTGTTCCGCTCGCCAATTCCCTCACTCGTAGGCAAAGCCCAGCTCAGCTGGCTTGTAGGCGTGCCTCCGTGCTCAGAAGCAGCCCCGTGGCAGGCAGGACAGAGCGGGATGTGTTCTGGGCACGCAGCATGCTGCTTCCCATGCCCGGGACAAACTGCGAGCAGGTGCCTGGCTTGCGCTTCTATGTGCCGAGACTTGGAGCTGGCCAGCGCGCACCTTCCCGCTGTGTGTGCTGCTGTCCGCAAACAGCCTCCAAACAAAGCAGGGCGCTAAGGCAGGAGAAGGAAGCATCCCAGGAGGGAATCTGCCTGCGAGGGAAGCTGTGCAGCACATCCCTTGTTCCGCTCGCCACTTCCCTCACTCTTAGGCAAAGCCCATCTCAGCTTGCTTGTAGGCGTGCCTCCGTGCTCAGAAGCAGTCCCGTGGCAGGCAGGATACAGGGGGATGTATTCTGGGCACGCAGCATGCTGCTTCCCATGCCCGGGACAAACTGCGAGCCGGTGCCTCGCTTGCGCTTCTATCTGCCGAGACTTGGAGTCGATCAGAGCGCACCTTCCCGCTGTGTGTGCTGCTGTCCGCAAACAGCCTCCAAACAAAGCAGGGCGCTAAGGCATGAGAAGTAAGCATCCCAGGAGGGAATCTGCCTGCGAGGGAAGCTGTGCAGCACATCCCTTGTTCCGCTCGCCACTTCCTTCACTCTTAGGCAAAGCCCATCTCAGCTTGCTTGTATGCGTGCCTCCGTGCTCAGAAGCAGCCCCGTGGCAGGCAGGACAGAGTGGGATGTCTTCTGGGCACGCAGCATGCTGCTTCCCATGCCCGGGACAAACCGCGAGCAGGTGCCTGGCTTGCGCTTCTATGTGCCGAGACTTGGAGCTGGCCAGCGCGCACCTTCCCGCTGTGTGTGCTGCTGTCCGCAAACAGCCTCCAAACAAAGCAGGGCGCTAAGGCAGGAGAAGTAAGCGCCCCAGGAGGGAATCTGCCTGCGAGGGAAGCTGTGCAGCACATCCCTTGTTCCGCTCGCCACTTCCCTGACTCTTAGGCAAAGCCCATCTCAGCTGGCTTGTAGGCGTGCCTCCGTGCTCAGAAGCAGTCCCGTGGCAGGCAGGATACAGGGGGATGTGTTCTGGGCACGCAGCATGCTGCTTCCCATGCCCGGGACAAACTGCGAGCCGGTGTCTTGCTTGTGCTTCTATCTGCCGAGACTTGGAGCTGGCCAGCGCGCACCTTCCCGCTGTGTGTGCTGCTGTCCGCAAACAGCCTCCAAACAAAGCAGGGCACTAAGGCATGAGAAGTAAGCGCCCCAGGAGGGAATCTGCCTGCGAGGGAAGCTGTGCAGCACATCCCTTGTTCCGCTCGCCACTTCCCTGACTCTTAGGCAAAGCCCATCTCAGCTGGCTTGTAGGCGTGCCTCCGTGCTCAGAAGCAGTCCCGTGGCAGGCAGGATACAGCGGGATGTGTTCTGGGC
Organism: Rhea pennata; assembly: GCF_028389875.1. NCBI lineage: Eukaryota > Metazoa > Chordata > Aves > Rheiformes > Rheidae > Rhea > Rhea pennata. The sequence continues at coordinate 40,763,878 of NC_084669.1, read as the reverse complement.
ACGCAGCATGCTGCTTCCCATGCCCGGGACAAACTGCGAGCCGGTGCCTCGCTTGCGCTTCTATCTGCCGAGACTTGGAGCTGGCCAGCGCGCACCTTCCCGCTGTGTGTGCTGCTGTCCGCAAACAGCCTCCAAACAAAGCAGGGCGCTAAGGCAGGAGAAATAAGCACACCAGGAGGGAATCTGCCTGCGAGGGAAGGTGTGCAGCACATCCCTTGTTCCGCTCGCCACTTCCCTCACTCTTAGGCAAAGCCCAGCTCAGCTTGCTTGTAGGCGTGCCTCCGTGCTCAGAAGCAGTCCCGTGGCAGGCAGGATACAGGGGGATGTGTTCTGGGCACGCAGCATGCTGCTTCCCATGCCCGGGACAAACTGCGAGCCGGTGCCTCGCTTGCGCTTCTATCTGCCGAGACTTGGAGTCGATCAGAGCGCACCTTCCCGCTGTGTGTGCTGCTGTCCGCAAACAGCCTCCAAACAAAGCAGGGCGCTAAGGCATGAGAAGTAAGCATCCCAGGAGGGAATCTGCCTGCGAGGGAAGCTGTGCAGCACATCCCTTGTTCCGCTCGCCACTTCCCTGACTCTTAGGCAAAGCCCATCTCAGCTGGCTTGTAGGCGTGCCTCCGTGCTCAGAAGCAGCCCCGTGGCAGGCAGGACAGAGCGGGATGTCTTCTGGGCACGCAGCATGCTGCTTCCCATGCCCGGGACAAACCGCGAGCAGGTGCCTGGCTTGCGCTTCTATCTGCCGAGACTTGGAGCTGGCCAGCGCGCACCTTCCCGCTGTGTGTGCTGCTGTCCGCAAACAGCCTCCAAACAAAGCAGGGCGCTAAGGCAGGAGAAATAAGCACACCAGGAGGGAATCTGCCTGCGAGGGAAGCTGTGCAGCAAATCCCTTGTTCCGCTCGCCACTTCCCTCACTCTTAGGCAAACCCATCTCAGCTGGCTTGTAGGCGTGCCTCCGTGCTCAGAGGCAGTCCCGTGGCAGGCAGGATACAGGGGGATGTGTTCTGGGCATGCAGCATGCTGCTTCCCATGCCCGGGACAAACCGCGAGCAGGTGCCTCGCTTATGCTTCTATGTGCCGAGACTTGGAGCTGGCCAGCGCGCACCTTCCCGCTGTGTGTGCTGCTGTCCGCAAACAGCCTCCAAACAAAGCAGGGCGCTAAGGCATGAGAAGTAAGCGCCCCAGGAGGGAATCTGCCTGCGAGGGAAGCTGTGCAGCACATCCCTTGTTCCGCTCGCCACTTCCCTGACTTTTAGGCAAAGCCCATCTCAGCTGGCTTGTAGGCGTGCCTCCGTGCTCAGAAGCAGTCCCGTGGCAGGCAGGATACAGGGGGATGTGTTCTGGGCACGCAGCATGCTGCTTCCCATGCCCGGGACAAACTGCGAGCAGGTGCCTTGCTTGTGCTTCTATGTGCCGAGACTTGGAGCTGGCCAGCGCGCACCTTCCCGCTGTGTGTGCTGCTGTCCGCAAACAGCCTCCAAACAAAGCAGGGCACTAAGGCATGAGAAGTTAGCGTCCCAGGAGGGAATCTGCCTGCGAGGGAAGCTGTGCAGCACATCCCTTGTTCCGCTCGCCACTTCCCTCACTCTTAGGCAAAGCCCATCTCAGCTGGCTTGTAGGCGTGCCTCCGTGCTCAGAAGCAGTCCCGTGGCAGGCAGGATACAGCGGGATGTGTTCTGGGCACGCAGCATGCTGCTTCCCATGCCCGGGACAAACTGCGAGCCGGTGCCTCGCTTGCGCTTCTATCTGCCGAGACTTGGAGCTGGCCAGCGCGCACCTTCCCGCTGTGTGTGCTGCTGTCCGCAACCAGCCTCCAAACAAAGCAGGGCGCTAAGGCATGAGAAGTAAGCATCCCAGGAGGGAATCTGCCTGCGAGGGAAGCTGTGCAGCACATCCCTTGTTCCACTCGCCACTTCCCTCACTCTTAGGCAAAGCCCATCTCAGCTGGCTTGTAGGCGTGCCTCCGTGCTCAGAAGCAGCCCCGTGGCAGGCAGGACAGAGCGGGATGTCTTCTGGGCACGCAGCATGCTGCTTCCCATGCCCGGGACAAACCGCGAGCAGGTGCCTGGCTTGCGCTTCTATGTGCCGAGACTTGGAGCTGGCCAGCGCGCACCTTCCCGCTGTGTGTGCTGCTGTCCGCAAACAGCCTCCAAACAAAGCAGGGCGCTAAGGCAGGAGAAATAAGCACACCAGGAGGGAATCTGCCTGCGAGGGAAGCTGTGCAGCACATCCCTTGTTCCGCTCGCCACTTCCCTGACTCTTAGGCAAAGCCCAGCTCAGCTGGCTTGTAGGCGTGCCTCCGTGCTCAGAAGCAGTCCCGTGGCAGGCAGGATACAGCGGGATGTCTTCTGGGCACGCAGCATGCTGCTTCCCATGCCCGGGACAAACCGCGAGCAGGTGCCTTGCTTGCGCTTCTATCTGCCGAGACTTGGAGCTGGCCAGCGCGCACCTTCCCGCTGTGTGTGCTGCTGTCCGCAAACAGCCTCCAAACAAAGCAGGGCGCTAAGGCAGGAGAAGTAAGCGCCCCAGGAGGGAATCTGCCTGCGAGGGAAGCTGTGCAGCACATCCCTTGTTCCACTCGACTCTTCCCTCACTCTTAGGCAAAGCCCATCTCAGCTGGCTTGTAGGCGTGCCTCCGTGCTCAGAAGCAGTCCCGTGGCAGGCAGGACAGAGCGGGATGTCTTCTGGGCACGCAGCATGCTGCTTCCCATGCCCGGGACAAACCGCGAGCAGGTGCCTGGCTTGCGCTTCTATCTGCCGAGACTTGGAGCTGGCCAGCGCGCACCTTCCCGCTGTGTGTGCTGCTGTCCGCAAAGAGCCTCCAAACAAAGCAGGGCGCTAAGGCAGGAGAAATAAGCACACCAGGAGGGAATCTGCCTGCGAGGGAAGCTGTGCAGCACATCCCTTGTTCCGCTCGCCACTTCCCTCACTCTTAGGCAAAGCCCATCTCAGCTGGCTTGTAGGCGTGCCTCCGTGCTCAGAAGCAGCCCCGTGGCAGGCAGGACAGAGCGGGATGTCTTCTGGGCACGCAGCATGCTGCTTCCCATGCCCGGGACAAACCGCGAGCAGGTGCCTGGCTTGCGCTTCTATGTGCCGAGACTTGGAGCTGGCCAGCGCGCACCTTCCCGCTGTGTGTGCTGCTGTCCGCAAACAGCCTCCAAACAAAGCAGGGCGCTAAGGCAGGAGAAATAAGCGCCCCAGGAGGGAATCTGCCTGCGAGGGAAGCTGTGCAGCACATCCCTTGTTCCGCTCGCCACTTCCCTCACTCTTAGGCAAAGCCCAGCTCAGCTGGCTTGTAGGCGTGCCTCCGTGCTCAGAAGCAGTCCCGTGGCAGGCAGGATACAGGGGGATGTGTTCTGGGCACGCAGCATGCTGCTTCCCATGCCCGGGACAAACTGCGAGCAGGTGCCTCGCTTGTGCTTCTATCTGCCGAGACTTGGAGTTGGCCAGCGCGCACCTTCCCGCTGTGTGTGCTGCTGTCCGCAAACAGCCTCCAAACAAAGCAGGGCGCTAAGGCATGAGAAGTTAGCGTCCCAGGAGGGAATCTGCCTGCGAGGGAAGCTGTGCAGCACATCCCTTGTTCCGCTCGCCACTTCCCTGACTCTTAGGCAAAGCCCATCTCAGCTGGCTTGTAGGCGTGCCGCCGTGCTCAGAAGCAGCCCCGTGGCAGGCAGGACAGAGCGGGATGTCTTCTGGGCACGCAGCATGCTGCTTCCCATGCCCGGGACAAATTGCGAGCAGGTGCCTGGCTTGTGCTTCTATCTGCCGAGACTTGGAGCTGGCCACCGCGCACCTTCCCGCTGTGTGTGCTGCTGTCCGCAAACAGCCTCCAAACAAAGCAGGGCGCTAAGGCAGGAGAAATAAGCACACCAGGAGGGAATCTGCCTGCGAGGGAAGCTGTGCAGCACATCCCTTGTTCCGCTCGCCACTTCCCTCACTCTTAGGCAAAGCCCATCTCAGCTGGCTTGTAGGCGTGCCTCCGTGCTCAGAAGCAGCCCCGTGGCAGGCAGGACAGAGCGGGATGTCTTCTGGGCACGCAGCATGCTGCTTCCCATGCCCGGGACAAACCGCGAGCAGGTGCCTCGCTTGCGCTTCTATGTGCCGAGACTTGGAGCTGGCCAGCGCGCACCTTCCCGCTGTGTGTGCTGCTGTCCGCAAACAGCCTCCAAACAAAGCAGGGCGCTAAGGCAGGAGAAATAAGCACACCAGGAGGGAATCTGCCTGCGAGGGAAGCTGTGCAGCACATCCCTTGTTCCGCTCGCCACTTCCCTGACTCTTAGGCAAAGCCCAGCTCAGCTGGCTTGTAGGCGTGCCTCCGTGCTCAGAAGCAGTCCCGTGGCAGGCAGGATACAGCGGGATGTCTTCTGGGCACGCAGCATGCTGCTTCCCATGCCCGGGACAAACCGCGAGCAGGTGCCTTGCTTGCGCTTCTATCTGCCGAGACTTGGAGCTGGCCAGCGCGCACCTTCCCGCTGTGTGTGCTGCTGTCCGCAAACAGCCTCCAAACAAAGCAGGGCGCTAAGGCAGGAGAAGTAAGCGCCCCAGGAGGGAATCTGCCTGCGAGGGAAGCTGTGCAGCACATCCCTTGTTCCACTCGACTCTTCCCTCACTCTTAGGCAAAGCCCATCTCAGCTGGCTTGTAGGCGTGCCTCCGTGCTCAGAAGCAGTCCCGTGGCAGGCAGGACAGAGCGGGATGTCTTCTGGGCACGCAGCATGCTGCTTCCCATGCCCGGGACAAACCGCGAGCAGGTGCCTGGCTTGCGCTTCTATCTGCCGAGACTTGGAGCTGGCCAGCGCGCACCTTCCCGCTGTGTGTGCTGCTGTCCGCAAAGAGCCTCCAAACAAAGCAGGGCGCTAAGGCAGGAGAAATAAGCACACCAGGAGGGAATCTGCCTGCGAGGGAAGCTGTGCAGCACATCCCTTGTTCCGCTCGCCACTTCCCTCACTCTTAGGCAAAGCCCATCTCAGCTGGCTTGTAGGCGTGCCTCCGTGCTCAGAAGCAGCCCCGTGGCAGGCAGGACAGAGCGGGATGTCTTCTGGGCACGCAGCATGCTGCTTCCCATGCCCGGGACAAACCGCGAGCAGGTGCCTGGCTTGCGCTTCTATGTGCCGAGACTTGGAGCTGGCCAGCGCGCACCTTCCCGCTGTGTGTGCTGCTGTCCGCAAACAGCCTCCAAACAAAGCAGGGCGCTAAGGCAGGAGAAATAAGCGCCCCAGGAGGGAATCTGCCTGCGAGGGAAGCTGTGCAGCACATCCCTTGTTCCGCTCGCCACTTCCCTCACTCTTAGGCAAAGCCCAGCTCAGCTGGCTTGTAGGCGTGCCTCCGTGCTCAGAAGCAGTCCCGTGGCAGGCAGGATACAGGGGGATGTGTTCTGGGCACGCAGCATGCTGCTTCCCATGCCCGGGACAAACTGCGAGCAGGTGCCTCGCTTGTGCTTCTATCTGCCGAGACTTGGAGTTGGCCAGCGCGCACCTTCCCGCTGTGTGTGCTGCTGTCCGCAAACAGCCTCCAAACAAAGCAGGGCGCTAAGGCATGAGAAGTTAGCGTCCCAGGAGGGAATCTGCCTGCGAGGGAAGCTGTGCAGCACATCCCTTGTTCCGCTCGCCACTTCCCTGACTCTTAGGCAAAGCCCATCTCAGCTGGCTTGTAGGCGTGCCGCCGTGCTCAGAAGCAGCCCCGTGGCAGGCAGGACAGAGCGGGATGTCTTCTGGGCACGCAGCATGCTGCTTCCCATGCCCGGGACAAATTGCGAGCAGGTGCCTGGCTTGTGCTTCTATCTGCCGAGACTTGGAGCTGGCCACCGCGCACCTTCCCGCTGTGTGTGCTGCTGTCCGCAAACAGCCTCCAAACAAAGCAGGGCGCTAAGGCAGGAGAAATAAGCACACCAGGAGGGAATCTGCCTGCGAGGGAAGCTGTGCAGCACATCCCTTGTTCCGCTCGCCACTTCCCTCACTCTTAGGCAAAGCCCATCTCAGCTGGCTTGTAGGCGTGCCTCCGTGCTCAGAAGCAGCCCCGTGGCAGGCAGGACAGAGCGGGATGTCTTCTGGGCACGCAGCATGCTGCTTCCCATGCCCGGGACAAACCGCGAGCAGGTGCCTGGCTTGCGCTTCTATGTGCCGAGACTTGGAGCTGGCCAGCGCGCACCTTCCCGCTGTGTGTGCTGCTGTCCGCAAACAGCCTCCAAACAAAGCAGGGCGCTAAGGCAGGAGAAATAAGCACACCAGGAGGGAATCTGCCTGCGAGGGAAGGTGTGCAGCACATCCCTTGTTCCGCTCGCCACTTCCCTGCCTCTTAGGCAAAGCCCATCTCAGCTTGCTTGTAGGCGTGCCTCCGTGCTCAGAAGCAGTCCCGTGGCAGGCAGGACAGAGCGGGATGTCTTCTGGGCACGCAGCATGCTGCTTCCCATGCCCGGGACAAACCGCGAGCAGGTGCCTGGCTTGCGCTTCTATGTGCCGAGACTTGGAGCTGGCCAGCGCGCACCTTCCCGCTGTGTGTGCTGCTGTCCGCAAACAGCCTCCAAACAAAGCAGGGCGCTAAGGCAGGAGAAATAAGCACACCAGGAGGGAATCTGCCTGCGAGGGAAGCTGTGCAGCACATCCCTTGTTCCGCTCGCCACTTCCCTGACTCTTAGGCAAAGCCCAGCTCAGCTGGCTTGTAGGCGTGCCTCCGTGCTCAGAAGCAGTCCCGTGGCAGGCAGGATACAGGGGGATGTGTTCTGGGCACGCAGCATGCTGCTTCCCATGCCCGGGACAAACTGCGAGCCGGTGCCTCGCTTGCGCTTCTATCTGCCGAGACTTGGAGCTGGCCAGCGCGCACCTTCCCGCTGTGTGTGCTGCTGTCCGCAAACAGCCTCCAAACAAAGCAGGGCGCTAAGGCAGGAGAAGTTAGCGTCCCAGGAGGGAATCTGCCTGCGAGGGAAGCTGTGCAGCACATCCCTTGTTCCACTCGACTCTTCCCTCACTCTTAGGCAAAGCCCATCTCAGCTGGCTTGTAGGCGTGCCTCCGTGCTCAGAAGCAGTCCCGTGGCAGGCAGGACAGAGCGGGATGTCTTCTGGGCACGCAGCATGCTGCTTCCCATGCCCGGGACAAACCGCGAGCAGGTGCCTGGCTTGCGCTTCTATCTGCCGAGACTTGGAGCTGGCCAGCGCGCACCTTCCCGCTGTGTGTGCTGCTGTCCGCAAAGAGCCTCCAAACAAAGCAGGGCGCTAAGGCAGGAGAAATAAGCACACCAGGAGGGAATCTGCCTGCGAGGGAAGCTGTGCAGCACATCCCTTGTTCCGCTCGCCACTTCCCTCACTCTTAGGCAAAGCCCATCTCAGCTGGCTTGTAGGCGTGCCTCCGTGCTCAGAAGCAGCCCCGTGGCAGGCAGGACAGAGCGGGATGTCTTCTGGGCACGCAGCATGCTGCTTCCCATGCCCGGGACAAACCGCGAGCAGGTGCCTGGCTTGCGCTTCTATGTGCCGAGACTTGGAGCTGGCCAGCGCGCACCTTCCCGCTGTGTGTGCTGCTGTCCGCAAACAGCCTCCAAACAAAGCAGGGCGCTAAGGCAGGAGAAATAAGCGCCCCAGGAGGGAATCTGCCTGCGAGGGAAGCTGTGCAGCACATCCCTTGTTCCGCTCGCCACTTCCCTCACTCTTAGGCAAAGCCCATCTCAGCTGGCTTGTAGGCGTGCCTCCGTGCTCAGAAGCAGTCCCGTGGCAGGCAGGATACAGGGGGATGTGTTCTGGGCACGCAGCATGCTGCTTCCCATGCCCGGGACAAACTGCGAGCAGGTGCCTCGCTTGTGCTTCTATCTGCCGAGACTTGGAGTTGGCCAGCGCGCACCTTCCCGCTGTGTGTGCTGCTGTCCGCAAACAGCCTCCAAACAAAGCAGGGCGCTAAGGCATGAGAAGTTAGCGTCCCAGGAGGGAATCTGCCTGCGAGGGAAGCTGTGCAGCACATCCCTTGTTCCGCTCGCCACTTCCCTGACTCTTAGGCAAAGCCCATCTCAGCTGGCTTGTAGGCGTGCCTCCGTGCTCAGAAGCAGCCCCGTGGCAGGCAGGACAGAGCGGGATGTCTTCTGGGCACGCAGCATGCTGCTTCCCATGCCCGGGACAAACTGCGAGCCGGTGCCTCGCTTGCGCTTCTATGTGCCGAGACTTGGAGCTGGCCAGCGCGCACCTTCCCGCTGTGTGTGCTGCTGTCCGCAAACAGCCTCCAAACAAAGCAGGGCGCTAAGGCATGAGAAGTTAGCGTCCCAGGAGGGAATCTGCCTGCGAGGGAAGCTGTGCAGCACATCCCTTGTTCCGCTCGCCACTTCCCTCACTCTTAGGCAAAGCCCAGCTCAACTGCCTTGTAGGCGTGCCTCCGTGCTCAGAAGCAGTCCCGTGCCAGGCAGGATACAGGGGGATGTGTTCTGGGCATGCAGCATGCTGCTTCCCATGCCCGGGACAAACTGCGAGCCGGTGCCTCGCTTGCGCTTCTATCTGCCGAGACTTGCAGCTGGCCAGCGCGCACCTTCCCGCTGTGTGTGCTGCTGTCCGCAAACAGCCTCCAAACAAAGCAGGGCGCTAAGGCAGGAGAAATAAGCGCCCCAGGAGGGAATCTGCCTGCGAGGGAAGCTGTGCAGCACATCCCTTGTTCCGCTCGCCACTTCCCTCACTCTTAGGCAAAGCCCAGCTCAGCTGGCTTGTAGGCGTGCCTCCGTGCTCAGAAGCAGTCCCGTGGCAGGCAGGATACAGGGGGATGTGTTCTGGGCACGCAGCATGCTGCTTCCCATGCCCGGGACAAACTGCGAGCAGGTGCCTCGCTTGTGCTTCTATCTGCCGAGACTTGGAGTTGGCCACCGCGCACCTTCCCGCTGTGTGTGCTGCTGTCCGCAAACAGCCTCCAAACAAAGCAGGGCGCTAAGGCATGAGAAGTTAGCGTCCCAGGAGGGAATCTGCCTGCGAGGGAAGCTGTGCAGCACATCCCTTGTTCCGCTCGCCTCTTCCCTGACTCTTAGGCAAAGCCCATCTCAGCTGGCTTGTAGGCGTGCCTCCGTGCTCAGAAGCAGCCACGTGGCAGGCAGGACAGAGCGGGATGTCTTCTGGGCACGCAGCATGCTGCTTCCCATGCCCGGGACAAATTGCGAGCAGGTGCCTGGCTTGCGCTTCTATGTGCCGAGACTTGGAGCTGGCCAGCGCGCACCTTCCCGCTGTGTGTGCTGCTGTCCGCAAACAGCCTCCAAACAAAGCAGGGCGCTAAGGCAGGAGAAATAAGCGCCCCAGGAGGGAATCTGCCTGCGAGGGAAGCTGTGCAGCACATCCCTTGTTCCGCTCGCCACTTCCCTCACTCTTAGGCAAAGCCCAGCTCAGCTTGCTTGTAGGCGTGCCTCCGTGCTCAGAAGCAGTCCCGTGGCAGGCAGGACAGAGCGGGATGTCTTCTGGGCACGCAGCATGCTGCTTCCCATGCCCGGGACAAACCGCGAGCAGGTGCCTCGCTTGCTCTTCTATCTGCCGAGACTTGGAGCTGGCTAGCGCGCACCTTCCCGCTGTGTGTGCTGCTGTCCGCAAACAGCCTCCAAACAAAGCAGGGCGCTAAGGCAGGAGAAATAAGCACACCAGGAGGGAATCTGCCTGCGAGGGAAGCTGTGCAGCACATCCCTTGTTCCACTCGACACTTCCCTGACTCTTAGGCAAAGCCCATCTCAGCTTGCTTGTAGGCGTGCCTCCGTGCTCAGAAGCAGTCCCGTGGCAGGCAGGATACAGGGGGATGTCTTCTGGGCACGCAGCATGCTGCTTCCCATGCCCGGGACAAACTGCGAGCAGGTGCCTCACTTGCGCTTCTATCTGCCGAGACTTGGAGCCGATCAGAACGCACCTTCCCGCTGTGTGTGCTGCTGTCCGCAAACAGCCTCCAAACAAAGCAGGGCGCTAAGGCATGAGAAGTTAGCGCCACAGGAGGGAATCTGCCTGCGAGGGAAGCTGTGCAGCACATCCCTTGTTCCGCTCGCCACTTCCCTCACTCTTAGGCAAAGCCCATCTCAGCGTGCTTGTAGGCGTGCCTCTGTGCTCAGAAGCAGCCCCGTGGCAGGCAGGATACAGCGGGATGTCTTCTGGGCACGCAGCATGCTGCTTCCCATGCCTGGGACAAACCGCGAGCAGGTGCCTGGCTTACGCTTCTATGTGCCGAGACTTGGAGCTGGCCAGCGCGCACCTTCCCGCTGTGTGTGCTGCTGTCCGCAAACAGCCTCCAAACAAAGCAGGGCGCTAAGGCAGGAGAAATAAGCACACCAGGAGGGAATCTGCCTGCGAGGGAAGGTGTGCAGCACATCCCTTGTTCCGCTCGCCACTTCCCTGACTCTTAGGCAAAGCCCAGCTCAGCTTGCTTGTAGGCGTGCCTCCGTGCTCAGAAGCAGTCCCGTGGCAGGCAGGACAGAGCGGGATGTCTTCTGGGCACGCAGCATGCTGCTTCCCATGCCCGGGACAAACTGCGAGCAGGTGCCTCACTTGCGCTTCTATCTGCCGAGACTTGGAGCCGATCAGAACGCACCTTCCCGCTGTGTGTGCTGCTGTCCGCAAACAGCCTCCAAACAAAGCAGGGCGCTAAGGCATGAGAAGTTAGCGCCACAGGAGGGAATCTGCCTGCGAGGGAAGCTGTGCAGCACATCCCTTGTTCCGCTCGCCACTTCCCTCACTCTTAGGCAAAGCCCATCTCAGCGTGCTTGTAGGCGTGCCTCTGTGCTCAGAAGCAGCCCCGTGGCAGGCAGGATACAGCGGGATGTCTTCTGGGCACGCAGCATGCTGCTTCCCATGCCTGGGACAAACCGCGAGCAGGTGCCTGGCTTACGCTTCTATGTGCCGAGACTTGGAGCTGGCCAGCGCGCACCTTCCCGCTGTGTGTGCTGCTGTCCGCAAACAGCCTCCAAACAAAGCAGGGCGCTAAGGCAGGAGAAATAAGCACACCAGGAGGGAATCTGCCTGCGAGGGAAGCTGTGCAGCACATCCCTTGTTCCGCTCGCCACTTCCCTCACTCTTAGGCAAAGCCCAGCTCAGCTTGCTTGTAGGCGTGCCTCCGTGCTCAGAAGCAGTCCCGTGGCAGGCAGGATACAGGGGGATGTCTTCTGGGCACGCAGCATGCTGCTTCCCATGCCCGGGACAAACTGCGAGCAGGTGCCTCACTTGCGCTTCTATCTGCCGAGACTTGGAGCCGATCAGAACGCACCTTCCCGCTGTGTGTGCTGCTGTCCGCAAACAGCCTCCAAACAAAGCAGGGCGCTAAGGCATGAGAAGTTAGCGCCCCAGGAGGGAATCTGCCTGCGAGGGAAGCTGTGCAGCACATCCCTTGTTCCGCTCGCCACTTCCCTCACTCTTAGGCAAAGCCCATCTCAGCGTGCTTGTAGGCGTGCCTCTGTGCTCAGAAGCAGCCCCGTGGCAGGCAGGATACAGCGGGATGTCTTCTGGGCACGCAGCATGCTGCTTCCCATGCCTGGGACAAACCGCGAGCAGGTGCCTGGCTTACGCTTCTATGTGCCGAGACTTGGAGCTGGCCAGCGCGCACCTTCCCGCTGTGTGTGCTGCTGTCCGCAAACAGCCTCCAAACAAAGCAGGGCGCTAAGGCAGGAGAAATAAGCACACCAGGAGGGAATCTGCCTGCGAGGGAAGCTGTGCAGCACATCCCTTGTTCCGCTCGCCACTTCCCTGACTCTTAGGCAAAGCCCATCTCAGCTTGCTTGTAGGCGTGCCTCTGTGCTCAGAAGCAGCCCCGTGGCAGGCAGGACAGAGCGGGATGTGTTCTGGGCACGCAGCATGCTGCTTCCCATGCCCGGGACAAATTGCGAGCAGGTGCCTGGCTTGCGCTTCTATCTGCTGAGACTTGGAGCTGGCCAGCGCGCACCTTCCCGCTGTGTGTGCTGCTGTCCGCAAACAGCCTCCAAACAAAGCAGGGCGCTAAGGCATGAGAAGTTAGCGTCCCAGGAGGGAATCTGCCTGCGAGGGAAGCTGTGCAGCACATCCCTTGTTCCGCTCGCCACTTCCCTCACTCTTAGGCAAAGCCCAGCTCAACTGCCTTGTAGGCGTGCCTCCGTGCTCAGAAGCAGTCCCGTGCCAGGCAGGATACAGCGGGATGTGTTCTGGGCATGCAGCATGCTGCTTCCCATGCCCGGGACAAACTGCGAGCCGGTGCCTCGCTTGCGCTTCTATCTGCCGAGACTTGCAGCTGGCCAGCGCGCACCTTCCCGCTGTGTGTGCTGCTGTCCGCAAACAGCCTCCAAACAAAGCAGCGCACTAAGGCAGGAGAAATAAGCACACCAGGAGGGAATCTGCCTGCGAGGGAAGCTGTGAAGCACATCCCTTGTTCCGCTCGACACTTCCCTCACTCTTAGGCAAAGCCCATCTCAGCTGGCTTGTAGGCGTGCCTCTGTGCTCAGAAGCAGCCCCGTGGCAGGCAGGACAGAGCGGGATGTCTTCTGGGCACGCAGCATGCTGCTTCCCATGCCCGGGACAAACCGCGAGCAGGTGCCTTGCTTGCGCTTCTATGTGCCGAGACTTGGAGCTGGCCAGCGCGCACCTTCCCGCTGTGTGTGCTGCTGTCCGCAAACAGCCTCCAAACAAAGCAGGGCGCTAAGGCAGGAGAAGCAAGCGCCCCAGGAGGGAATCTGCCTGTGAGGGAAGCTGTGCAGCACATCCCTTGTTCCGCTCGCCAATTCCCTCACTCGTAGGCAAAGCCCATCTCAGCTTGCTTGTAGGCGTGCCTCCGTGCTCAGAAGCAGCCCCGTGGCAGGCAGGATACAGGGGGATGTGTTCTGGGCACGCAGCATGCTGCTTCCCATGCCCGGGACAAACTGCGAGCAGGTGCCTCGCTTGTGCTTCTATGTGCCGAGACTTGGAGCTGGCCACCGCGCACCTTCCCGCTGTGTGTGCTGCTGTCCGCAAACAGCCTCCAAACAAAGCAGGGCGCTAAGGCATGAGAAGTTAGCGTCCCAGGAGGGAATCTGCCTGCGAGGGAAGCTGTGCAGCACATCCCTTGTTCCGCTCGCCACTTCCCTGACTCTTAGGCAAAGCCCATCTCAGCTGGCTTGTAGGCGTGCCTCCGTGCTCAGAAGCAGTCCCGTGGCAGGCAGGATACAGGGGGATGTCTTCTGGGCACGCAGCATGCTGCTTCCCATGCCCGGGACAAACTGCGAGCAGGTGCCTCACTTGCGCTTCTATCTGCCGAGACTTGGAGCCGATCAGAACGCACCTTCCCGCTGTGTGTGCTGCTGTCCGCAAACAGCCTCCAAACAAAGCAGGGCGCTAAGGCATGAGAAGTTAGCGCCACAGGAGGGAATCTGCCTGCGAGGGAAGCTGTGCAGCACATCCCTTGTTCCGCTCGCCACTTCCCTCACTCTTAGGCAAAGCCCATCTCAGCGTGCTTGTAGGCGTGCCTCTGTGCTCAGAAGCAGCCCCGTGGCAGGCAGGATACAGCGGGATGTATTCTGGGCACGCAGCATGCTGCTTCCCATGCCCGGGACAAACCGCGAGCAGGTGCCTCGCTTGCGCTTCTATCTGCCGAGACTTGGAGCTGGCCAACGCGCACCTTCCCGCTGTGTGTGCTGCTGTCCGCAAACAGCCTCCAAACAAAGCAGGGCGCTAAGGCAGGAGAAATAAGCAACCAGGAGGGAATCTGCCTGCGAGGGAAGCTGTGCAGCACATCCCTTGTTCCGCTCGCCACTTCCCTCACTCTTAGGCAAAGGCCATCTCAGCTTGCTTGTAGGCGTGCCTCTGTGCTCAGAAGCAGCCCCGTGGCAGGCAGGACAGAGCGGGATGTCTTCTGGGCACGCAGCATGCTGCTTCCCATGCCCGGGACAAACCGCGAGCAGGTGCCTCGCTTGCGCTTCTATGTGCCGAGACTTGGAGCTGGCCAGCGCGCACCTTCCCGCTGTGTGTGCTGCTGTCCGCAAACAGCCTCCAAACAAAGCAGGGCGCTAAGGCAGGAGAAATAAGCACACCAGGAGGGAATCTGCCTGCGAGGGAAGCTGTGCAGCACATCCCTTGTTCCGCTCGCCACTTCCCTCACTCTTAGGCAAAGGCCATCTCAGCTTGCTTGTAGGCGTGCCTCTGTGCTCAGAAGCAGCCCCGTGGCAGGCAGGACAGAGCGGGATGTGTTCTGGGCACGCAGCATGCTGCTTCCCATGCCCGGGACAAATTGCGAGCAGGTGCCTGGCTTGCGCTTCTATCTGCTGAGACTTGGAGCTGGCCACCGCGCACCTTCCCGCTGTGTGTGCTGCTGTCCGCAAACAGCCTCCAAACAAAGCAGCGCACTAAGGCAGGAGAAATAAGCACACCAGGAGGGAATCTGCCTGCGAGGGAAGCTGTGCAGCACATCCCTTGTTCCGCTCGACACTTCCCTCACTCTTAGGCAAAGCCCATCTCAGCTGGCTTGTAGGCGTGCCTCCGTGCTCAGAAGCAGTCCCGTGGCAGGTAGGATACAGGGGGATGTATTCTGGGCACGCAGCATGCTGCTTCCCATGCCCGGGACAAACTGCGAGCCGGTGCCTCGCTTGCGCTTCTATCTGCCGAGACTTGGAGCTGGCCAGCGCGCACCTTCCCGCTGTGTGTGCTGCTGTCCGCAAACAGCCTCCAAACAAAGCAGGGCGCTAAGGCATGAGAAGTTAGCGTCCCAGGAGGGAATCTGCCTGCGAGGGAAGCTGTGCAGCACATCCCTTGTTCCGCTCGCCACTTCCCTCACTCTTAGGCAAAGCCCAGCTCAACTGCCTTGTAGGCGTGCCTCCGTGCTCAGAAGCAGTCCCGTGCCAGGCAGGATACAGGGGGATGTGTTCTGGGCATGCAGCATGCTGCTTCCCATGCCCGGGACAAACTGCGAGCCGGTGCCTCGCTTGCGCTTCTATCTGCCGAGACTTGCAGCTGGCCAGCGCGCACCTTCCCGCTGTGTGTGCTGCTGTCCGCAAACAGCCTCCAAACAAAGCAGCGCACTAAGGCAGGAGAAATAAGCACACCAGGAGGGAATCTGCCTGCGAGGGAAGCTGTGAAGCACATCCCTTGTTCCGCTCGACACTTCCCTCACTCTTAGGCAAAGCCCATCTCAGCTGGCTTGTAGGCGTGCCTCTGTGCTCAGAAGCAGCCCCGTGGCAGGCAGGACAGAGCGGGATGTCTTCTGGGAACGCAGCATGCTGCTTCCCATGCCCAGGACAAATTGCGAGCAGGTGCCTCGCTTGCGCTTCCATCTGCCGAGACTTGGAGCTGGCCAACGCGCACCTTCCCGCTGTGTGTGCTGCTGTCCGCAAACAGCCTCCAAACAAAGCAGGGCGCTAAGGCAGGAGAAATAAGCACACCAGGAGGGAATCTGCCTGCGAGGGAAGCTGTGCAGCACATCCCTTGTTCCGCTCGCCACTTCCCTGACTCTTAGGCAAAGCCCATCTCAGCTTGCTTGTAGGCGTGCCTCTGTGCTCAGAAGCAGCCCCGTGGCAGGCAGGATACAGGGGGATGTCTTCTGGGCACGCAGCATGCTGCTTCCCATGCCCGGGACAAACCGCGAGCAGGTGCCTGGCTTGCGCTTCTATGTGCCGAGACTTGGAGCTGGCCAGCGCGCACCTTCCCGCTGTGTGTGCTGCTGTCCGCAAAGAGCCTCCAAACAAAGCAGGGCGCTAAGGCAGGAGAAATAAGCACACCAGGAGCGAATCTGCCTGCGAGGGAAGCTGTGCAGCACATCCCTTGTTCCGCTCGCCACTTCCCTCACTCTTAGGCAAAGGCCATCTCAGCTTGCTTGTAGGCGTGCCTCTGTGCTCAGAAGCAGCCCCGTGGCAGGCAGGACAGAGCGGGATGTGTTCTGGGCACGCAGCATGCTGCTTCCCATGCCCGGGACAAATTGCGAGCAGGTGCCTGGCTTGCGCTTCTATCTGCTGAGACTTGGAGCTGGCCACCGCGCACCTTCCCGCTGTGTGTGCTGCTGTCCGCAAACAGCCTCCAAACAAAGCAGCGCACTAAGGCAGGAGAAATAAGCACACCAGGAGGGAATCTGCCTGCGAGGGAAGCTGTGCAGCACATCCCTTGTTCCGCTCGCCACTTCCCTCACTCTTAGGCAAAGCCCATCTCAGCTGGCTTGTAGGCGTGCCTCCGTGCTCAGAAGCAGTCCCGTGGCAGGTAGGATACAGGGGGATGTCTTCTGGGCACGCAGCATGCTGCTTCCCATGCCCGGGACAAACTGCGAGCCGGTGCCTCGCTTGCGCTTCTATCTGCCGAGACTTGGAGCTGGCCAGCGCGCACCTTCCCGCTGTGTGTGCTGCTGTCCGCAAACAGCCTCCAAACAAAGCAGGGCGCTAAGGCATGAGAAGTTAGCGTCCCAGGAGGGAATCTGCCTGCGAGGGAAGCTGTGCAGCACATCCCTTGTTCCGCTCGCCACTTCCCTCACTCTTAGGCAAAGCCCAGCTCAACTGCCTTGTAGGCGTGCCTCCGTGCTCAGAAGCAGTCCCGTGCCAGGCAGGATACAGGGGGATGTGTTCTGGGCATGCAGCATGCTGCTTCCCATGCCCGGGACAAACTGCGAGCCGGTGCCTCGCTTGCGCTTCTATCTGCCGAGACTTGCAGCTGGCCAGCGCGCACCTTCCCGCTGTGTGTGCTGCTGTCCGCAAACAGCCTCCAAACAAAGCAGCGCACTAAGGCAGGAGAAATAAGCACACCAGGAGGGAATCTGCCTGCGAGGGAAGCTGTGAAGCACATCCCTTGTTCCGCTCGACACTTCCCTGACTCTTAGGCAAAGCCCATCTCAGCTGGCTTGTAGGCGTGCCTCCGTGCTCAGAAGCAGCCCCGTGGCAGGCAGGATACAGCGGGATGTCTTCTGGGCACGCAGCATGCTGCTTCCCATGCCCGGGACAAACCGCGAGCAGGTGCCTCGCTTGCTCTTCTATCTGCCGAGACTTGGAGCTGGCTAGCGCGCACCTTCCCGCTGTGTGTGCTGCTGTCCGCAAACAGCCTCCAAACAAAGCAGGGCGCTAAGGCAGGAGAAATAAGCACACCAGGAGGGAATCTGCCTGCGAGGGAAGCTGTGCAGCACATCCCTTGTTCCACTCGACACTTGCCTGACTCTTAGGCAAAGCCCATCTCAGCTTGCTTGTAGGCGTGCCTCCGTGCTCAGAAGCAGTCCCGTGGCAGGCAGGATACAGGGGGATGTCTTCTGGGCACGCAGCATGCTGCTTCCCATGCCCGGGACAAACTGCGAGCAGGTGCCTCACTTGCGCTTCTATCTGCCGAGACTTGGAGCCGATCAGAACGCACCTTCCCGCTGTGTGTGCTGCTGTCCGCAAACAGCCTCCAAACAAAGCAGGGCGCTAAGGCATGAGAAGTTAGCGCCACAGGAGGGAATCTGCCTGCGAGGGAAGCTGTGCAGCACATCCCTTGTTCCGCTCGCCACTTCCCTCACTCTTAGGCAAAGCCCATCTCAGCGTGCTTGTAGGCGTGCCTCTGTGCTCAGAAGCAGCCCCGTGGCAGGCAGGATACAGCGGGATGTCTTCTGGGCACGCAGCATGCTGCTTCCCATGCCCGGGACAAACCGCGAGCAGGTGCCTCGCTTGCGCTTCTATGTGCCGAGACTTGGAGCTGGCCAACGCGCACCTTCCCGCTGTGTGTGCTGCTGTCCACAAACAGCCTCCAAACAAAGCAGGGCGCTAAGGCAGGAGAAATAAGCAACCAGGAGGGAATCTGCCTGCGAGGGAAGCTGTGCAGCACATCCCTTGTTCCGCTCGCCACTTCCCTCACTCTTAGGCAAAGGCCATCTCAGCTTGCTTGTAGGCGTGCCTCTGTGCTCAGAAGCAGCCCCGTGGCAGGCAGGACAGAGCGGGATGTCTTCTGGGCACGCAGCATGCTGCTTCCCATGCCCGGGACAAACCGCGAGCAGGTGCCTCGCTTGCGCTTCTATGTGCCGAGACTTGGAGCTGGCAAGCGCGCACCTTCCCGCTGTGTGTGCTGCTGTCCGCAAACAGCCTCCAAACAAAGCAGGGCGCTAAGGCAGGAGAAATAAGCACACCAGGAGGGAATCTGCCTGCGAGGGAAGCTGTGCAGCACATCCCTTGTTCCGCTCGCCACTTCCCTGACTCTTAGGCAAAGCCCATCTCAGCTTGCTTGTAGGCGTGCCTCTGTGCTCAGAAGCAGCCCCGTGGCAGGCAGGATACAGGGGGATGTCTTCTGGGCACGCAGCATGCTGCTTCCCATGCCTGGGACAAACCGCGAGCAGGTGCCTGGCTTGCGCTTCTATGTGCCGAGACTTGGAGCTGGCCAGCGCGCACCTTCCCGCTGTGTGTGCTGCTGTCCGCAAAGAGCCTCCAAACAAAGCAGGGCGCTAAGGCAGGAGAAATAAGCACACCAGGAGGGAATCTGCCTGCGAGGGAAGCTGTGCAGCACATCCCTTGTTCCGCTCGCCACTTCCCTCACTCTTAGGCAAAGCCCATCTCAGCTTGCTTGTAGGCGTGCCTCTGTGCTCAGAAGCAGCCCCGTGGCAGGCAGGACAGAGCGGGATGTGTTCTGGGCACGCAGCATGCTGCTTCCCATGCCCGGGACAAATTGCGAGCAGGTGCCTGGCTTGCGCTTCTATCTGCTGAGACTTGGAGCTGGCCACCGCGCACCTTCCCGCTGTGTGTGCTGCTGTCCGCAAACAGCCTCCAAACAAAGCAGCGCACTAAGGCAGGAGAAATAAGCACACCAGGAGGGAATCTGCCTGCGAGGGAAGCTGTGCAGCACATCCCTTGTTCCGCTCGCCACTTCCCTCACTCTTAGGCAAAGCCCATCTCAGCTGGCTTGTAGGCGTGCCTCCGTGCTCAGAAGCAGTCCCGTGGCAGGTAGGATACAGGGGGATGTAATCTGGGCACGCAGCATGCTGCTTCCCATGCCCGGGACAAACTGCGAGCCGGTGCCTCGCTTGCGCTTCTATCTGCCGAGACTTGGAGCTGGCCAGCGCGCACCTTCCCGCTGTGTGTGCTGCTGTCCGCAAACAGCCTCCAAACAAAGCAGGGCGCTAAGGCATGAGAAGTTAGCGTCCCAGGAGGGAATCTGCCTGCGAGGGAAGCTGTGCAGCACATCCCTTGTTCCGCTCGCCACTTCCCTCACTCTTAGGCAAAGCCCAGCTCAACTGCCTTGTAGGCGTGCCTCCGTGCTCAGAAGCAGCCCCGTGGCAGGCAGGATACAGCGGGATGTCTTCTGGGCACGCAGCATGCTGCTTCCCATGCCCGGGACAAACCGCGAGCAGGTGCCTCGCTTGCTCTTCTATCTGCCGAGACTTGGAGCTGGCTAGCGCGCACCTTCCCGCTGTGTGTGCTGCTGTCCGCAAACAGCCTCCAAACAAAGCAGGGCGCTAAGGCAGGAGAAATAAGCACACCAGGAGGGAATCTGCCTGCGAGGGAAGCTGTGCAGCACATCCCTTGTTCCACTCGACACTTCCCTGACTCTTAGGCAAAGCCCATCTCAGCTTGCTTGTAGGCGTGCCTCCGTGCTCAGAAGCAGTCCCGTGGCAGGCAGGATACAGGGGGATGTCTTCTGGGCACGCAGCATGCTGCTTCCCATGCCCGGGACAAACTGCGAGCAGGTGCCTCACTTGCGCTTCTATCTGCCGAGACTTGGAGCCGATCAGAACGCACCTTCCCGCTGTGTGTGCTGCTGTCCGCAAACAGCCTCCAAACAAAGCAGGGCGCTAAGGCATGAGAAGTTAGCGCCACAGGAGGGAATCTGCCTGCGAGGGAAGCTGTGCAGCACATCCCTTGTTCCGCTCGCCACTTCCCTCACTCTTAGGCAAAGCCCATCTCAGCGTGCTTGTAGGCGTGCCTCTGTGCTCAGAAGCAGCCCCGTGGCAGGCAGGATACAGCGGGATGTCTTCTGGGCACGCAGCATGCTGCTTCCCATGCCCGGGACAAACCGCGAGCAGGTGCCTCGCTTGCGCTTCTATCTGCCGAGACTTGGAGCTGGCCAACGCGCACCTTCCCGCTGTGTGTGCTGCTGTCCGCAAACAGCCTCCAAACAAAGCAGCGCACTAAGGCAGGAGAAATAAGCAACCAGGAGGGAATCTGCCTGCGAGGGAAGCTGTGCAGCACATCCCTTGTTCCGCTCGCCACTTCCCTCACTCTTAGGCAAAGCCCATCTCAGCTTGCTTGTAGGCGTGCCTCTGTGCTCAGAAGCAGCCCCGTGGCAGGCAGGACAGAGCGGGATGTCTTCTGTGAACGCAGCATGCTGCTTCCCATGCCCGGGACAAACCGCGAGCAGGTGCCTCGCTTGCGCTTCTATGTGCCGAGACTTGGAGCTGGCCAGCGCGCACCTTCCCGCTGTGTGTGCTGCTGTCCGCAAACAGCCTCCAAACAAAGCAGGGCGCTAAGGCAGGAGAAATAAGCACACCAGGAGGGAATCTGCCTGCGAGGGAAGCTGTGCAGCACATCCCTTGTTCCGCTCGCCACTTCCCTGACTCTTAGGCAAAGCCCATCTCAGCTTGCTTGTAGGCGTGCCTCTGTGCTCAGAAGCAGCCCCGTGGCAGGCAGGATACAGGGGGATGTCTTCTGGGCACGCAGCATGCTGCTTCCCATGCCTGGGACAAACCGCGAGCAGGTGCCTGGCTTGCGCTTCTATGTGCCGAGACTTGGAGCTGGCCAGCGCGCACCTTCCCGCTGTGTGTGCTGCTGTCCGCAAAGAGCCTCCAAACAAAGCAGGGCGCTAAGGCAGGAGAAATAAGCACACCAGGAGGGAATCTGCCTGCGAGGGAAGCTGTGCAGCACATCCCTTGTTCCGCTCGCCACTTCCCTCACTCTTAGGCAAAGGCCATCTCAGCTTGCTTGTAGGCGTGCCTCTGTGCTCAGAAGCAGCCCCGTGGCAGGCAGGACAGAGCGGGATGTGTTCTGGGCACGCAGCATGCTGCTTCCCATGCCCGGGACAAATTGCGAGCAGGTGCCTGGCTTGCGCTTCTATCTGCTGAGACTTGGAGCTGGCCACCGCGCACCTTCCCGCTGTGTGTGCTGCTGTCCGCAAACAGCCTCCAAACAAAGCAGCGCACTAAGGCAGGAGAAATAAGCACACCAGGAGGGAATCTGCCTGCGAGGGAAGCTGTGCAGCACATCCCTTGTTCCGCTCGCCACTTCCCTCACTCTTAGGCAAAGCCCATCTCAGCTGGCTTGTAGGCGTGCCTCCGTGCTCAGAAGCAGTCCCGTGGCAGGTAGGATACAGGGGGATGTAATCTGGGCACGCAGCATGCTGCTTCCCATGCCCGGGACAAACTGCGAGCCGGTGCCTCGCTTGCGCTTCTATCTGCCGAGACTTGGAGCTGGCCAGCGCGCACCTTCCCGCTGTGTGTGCTGCTGTCCGCAAACAGCCTCCAAACAAAGCAGGGCGCTAAGGCATGAGAAGTTAGCGTCCCAGGAGGGAATCTGCCTGCGAGGGAAGCTGTGCAGCACATCCCTTGTTCCGCTCGCCACTTCCCTCACTCTTAGGCAAAGCCCAGCTCAACTGCCTTGTAGGCGTGCCTCCGTGCTCAGAAGCAGCCCCGTGGCAGGCAGGATACAGCGGGATGTCTTCTGGGCACGCAGCATGCTGCTTCCCATGCCCGGGACAAACCGCGAGCAGGTGCCTCGCTTGCTCTTCTATCTGCCGAGACTTGGAGCTGGCTAGCGCGCACCTTCCCGCTGTGTGTGCTGCTGTCCGCAAACAGCCTCCAAACAAAGCAGGGCGCTAAGGCAGGAGAAATAAGCACACCAGGAGGGAATCTGCCTGCGAGGGAAGCTGTGCAGCACATCCCTTGTTCCACTCGACACTTCCCTGACTCTTAGGCAAAGCCCATCTCAGCTTGCTTGTAGGCGTGCCTCCGTGCTCAGAAGCAGTCCCGTGGCAGGCAGGATACAGGGGGATGTCTTCTGGGCACGCAGCATGCTGCTTCCCATGCCCGGGACAAACTGCGAGCAGGTGCCTCACTTGCGCTTCTATCTGCCGAGACTTGGAGCCGATCAGAACGCACCTTCCCGCTGTGTGTGCTGCTGTCCGCAAACAGCCTCCAAACAAAGCAGGGCGCTAAGGCATGAGAAGTTAGCGCCACAGGAGGGAATCTGCCTGCGAGGGAAGCTGTGCAGCACATCCCTTGTTCCGCTCGCCACTTCCCTCACTCTTAGGCAAAGCCCATCTCAGCGTGCTTGTAGGCGTGCCTCTGTGCTCAGAAGCAGCCCCGTGGCAGGCAGGATACAGCGGGATGTCTTCTGGGCACGCAGCATGCTGCTTCCCATGCCCGGGACAAACCGCGAGCAGGTGCCTCGCTTGCGCTTCTATCTGCCGAGACTTGGAGCTGGCCAACGCGCACCTTCCCGCTGTGTGTGCTGCTGTCCGCAAACAGCCTCCAAACAAAGCAGCGCACTAAGGCAGGAGAAATAAGCAACCAGGAGGGAATCTGCCTGCGAGGGAAGCTGTGCAGCACATCCCTTGTTCCGCTCG
Organism: Rhea pennata; assembly: GCF_028389875.1. NCBI lineage: Eukaryota > Metazoa > Chordata > Aves > Rheiformes > Rheidae > Rhea > Rhea pennata. The sequence goes on along the minus strand of NC_084669.1, from coordinate 40,741,480 downwards.
CCACTTCCCTCACTCTTAGGCAAAGCCCATCTCAGCTTGCTTGTAGGCGTGCCTCTGTGCTCAGAAGCAGCCCCGTGGCAGGCAGGACAGAGCGGGATGTCTTCTGTGAACGCAGCATGCTGCTTCCCATGCCCGGGACAAACCGCGAGCAGGTGCCTCGCTTGCGCTTCTATGTGCCGAGACTTGGAGCTGGCCAGCGCGCACCTTCCCGCTGTGTGTGCTGCTGTCCGCAAACAGCCTCCAAACAAAGCAGGGCGCTAAGGCAGGAGAAATAAGCACACCAGGAGGGAATCTGCCTGCGAGGGAAGCTGTGCAGCACATCCCTTGTTCCGCTCGCCACTTCCCTGACTCTTAGGCAAAGCCCATCTCAGCTTGCTTGTAGGCGTGCCTCTGTGCTCAGAAGCAGCCCCGTGGCAGGCAGGATACAGGGGGATGTCTTCTGGGCACGCAGCATGCTGCTTCCCATGCCTGGGACAAACCGCGAGCAGGTGCCTGGCTTGCGCTTCTATGTGCCGAGACTTGGAGCTGGCCAGCGCGCACCTTCCCGCTGTGTGTGCTGCTGTCCGCAAAGAGCCTCCAAACAAAGCAGGGCGCTAAGGCAGGAGAAATAAGCACACCAGGAGGGAATCTGCCTGCGAGGGAAGCTGTGCAGCACATCCCTTGTTCCGCTCGCCACTTCCCTCACTCTTAGGCAAAGGCCATCTCAGCTTGCTTGTAGGCGTGCCTCTGTGCTCAGAAGCAGCCCCGTGGCAGGCAGGACAGAGCGGGATGTGTTCTGGGCACGCAGCATGCTGCTTCCCATGCCCGGGACAAATTGCGAGCAGGTGCCTGGCTTGCGCTTCTATCTGCTGAGACTTGGAGCTGGCCACCGCGCACCTTCCCGCTGTGTGTGCTGCTGTCCGCAAACAGCCTCCAAACAAAGCAGCGCACTAAGGCAGGAGAAATAAGCACACCAGGAGGGAATCTGCCTGCGAGGGAAGCTGTGCAGCACATCCCTTGTTCCGCTCGCCACTTCCCTCACTCTTAGGCAAAGCCCATCTCAGCTGGCTTGTAGGCGTGCCTCCGTGCTCAGAAGCAGTCCCGTGGCAGGTAGGATACAGGGGGATGTAATCTGGGCACGCAGCATGCTGCTTCCCATGCCCGGGACAAACTGCGAGCCGGTGCCTCGCTTGCGCTTCTATCTGCCGAGACTTGGAGCTGGCCAGCGCGCACCTTCCCGCTGTGTGTGCTGCTGTCCGCAAACAGCCTCCAAACAAAGCAGGGCGCTAAGGCATGAGAAGTTAGCGTCCCAGGAGGGAATCTGCCTGCGAGGGAAGCTGTGCAGCACATCCCTTGTTCCGCTCGCCACTTCCCTCACTCTTAGGCAAAGCCCAGCTCAACTGCCTTGTAGGCGTGCCTCCGTGCTCAGAAGCAGCCCCGTGGCAGGCAGGATACAGCGGGATGTCTTCTGGGCACGCAGCATGCTGCTTCCCATGCCCGGGACAAACCGCGAGCAGGTGCCTCGCTTGCTCTTCTATCTGCCGAGACTTGGAGCTGGCTAGCGCGCACCTTCCCGCTGTGTGTGCTGCTGTCCGCAAACAGCCTCCAAACAAAGCAGGGCGCTAAGGCAGGAGAAATAAGCACACCAGGAGGGAATCTGCCTGCGAGGGAAGCTGTGCAGCACATCCCTTGTTCCACTCGACACTTCCCTGACTCTTAGGCAAAGCCCATCTCAGCTTGCTTGTAGGCGTGCCTCCGTGCTCAGAAGCAGTCCCGTGGCAGGCAGGATACAGGGGGATGTCTTCTGGGCACGCAGCATGCTGCTTCCCATGCCCGGGACAAACTGCGAGCAGGTGCCTCACTTGCGCTTCTATCTGCCGAGACTTGGAGCCGATCAGAACGCACCTTCCCGCTGTGTGTGCTGCTGTCCGCAAACAGCCTCCAAACAAAGCAGGGCGCTAAGGCATGAGAAGTTAGCGCCACAGGAGGGAATCTGCCTGCGAGGGAAGCTGTGCAGCACATCCCTTGTTCCGCTCGCCACTTCCCTCACTCTTAGGCAAAGCCCATCTCAGCGTGCTTGTAGGCGTGCCTCTGTGCTCAGAAGCAGCCCCGTGGCAGGCAGGATACAGCGGGATGTCTTCTGGGCACGCAGCATGCTGCTTCCCATGCCCGGGACAAACCGCGAGCAGGTGCCTCGCTTGCGCTTCTATCTGCCGAGACTTGGAGCTGGCCAACGCGCACCTTCCCGCTGTGTGTGCTGCTGTCCGCAAACAGCCTCCAAACAAAGCAGGGCGCTAAGGCAGGAGAAATAAGCAACCAGGAGGGAATCTGCCTGCGAGGGAAGCTGTGCAGCACATCCCTTGTTCCGCTCGCCACTTCCCTCACTCTTAGGCAAAGCCCATCTCAGCTTGCTTGTAGGCGTGCCTCTGTGCTCAGAAGCAGCCCCGTGGCAGGCAGGACAGAGCGGGATGTCTTCTGGGAACGCAGCATGCTGCTTCCCATGCCCGGGACAAACCGCGAGCAGGTGCCTCGCTTGCGCTTCTATGTGCCGAGACTTGGAGCTGGCCAGCGCGCACCTTCCCGCTGTGTGTGCTGCTGTCCGCAAACAGCCTCCAAACAAAGCAGGGCGCTAAGGCAGGAGAAATAAGCACACCAGGAGGGAATCTGCCTGCGAGGGAAGCTGTGCAGCACATCCCTTGTTCCGCTCGCCACTTCCCTGACTCTTAGGCAAAGCCCATCTCAGCTTGCTTGTAGGCGTGCCTCTGTGCTCAGAAGCAGCCCCGTGGCAGGCAGGATACAGGGGGATGTCTTCTGGGCACGCAGCATGCTGCTTCCCATGCCTGGGACAAACCGCGAGCAGGTGCCTGGCTTGCGCTTCTATGTGCCGAGACTTGGAGCTGGCCAGCGCGCACCTTCCCGCTGTGTGTGCTGCTGTCCGCAAAGAGCCTCCAAACAAAGCAGGGCGCTAAGGCAGGAGAAATAAGCACACCAGGAGGGAATCTGCCTGCGAGGGAAGCTGTGCAGCACATCCCTTGTTCCGCTCGCCACTTCCCTCACTCTTAGGCAAAGCCCATCTCAGCTTGCTTGTAGGCGTGCCTCTGTGCTCAGAAGCAGCCCCGTGGCAGGCAGGACAGAGCGGGATGTGTTCTGGGCACGCAGCATGCTGCTTCCCATGCCCGGGACAAATTGCGAGCAGGTGCCTGGCTTGCGCTTCTATCTGCCGAGACTTGGAGCTGGCCAGCGCGCACCTTCCCGCTGTGTGTGCTGCTGTCCGCAAACAGCCTCCAAACAAAGCAGCGCACTAAGGCAGGAGAAATAAGCACACCAGGAGGGAATCTGCCTGCGAGGGAAGCTGTGCAGCACATCCCTTGTTCCGCTCGACACTTCCCTGACTCTTAGGCAAAGCCCATCTCAGCTGGCTTGTAGGCGTGCCTCCGTGCTCAGAAGCAGCCCCGTGGCAGGCAGGATACAGGGGGATGTCTTCTGGGCACGCAGCATGCTGCTTCCCATGCCTGGGACAAACCGCGAGCAGGTGCCTGGCTTGCGCTTCTATGTGCCGAGACTTGGAGCTGGCCAGCGCGCACCTTCCCGCTGTGTGTGCTGCTGTCCGCAAAGAGCCTCCAAACAAAGCAGGGCGCTAAGGCAGGAGAAATAAGCACACCAGGAGGGAATCTGCCTGCGAGGGAAGCTGTGCAGCACATCCCTTGTTCCGCTCGCCACTTCCCTCACTCTTAGGCAAAGGCCATCTCAGCTTGCTTGTAGGCGTGCCTCTGTGCTCAGAAGCAGCCCCGTGGCAGGCAGGACAGAGCGGGATGTGTTCTGGGCACGCAGCATGCTGCTTCCCATGCCCGGGACAAATTGCGAGCAGGTGCCTGGCTTGCGCTTCTATCTGCTGAGACTTGGAGCTGGCCACCGCGCACCTTCCCGCTGTGTGTGCTGCTGTCCGCAAACAGCCTCCAAACAAAGCAGCGCACTAAGGCAGGAGAAATAAGCACACCAGGAGGGAATCTGCCTGCGAGGGAAGCTGTGCAGCACATCCCTTGTTCCGCTCGCCACTTCCCTCACTCTTAGGCAAAGCCCAGCTCAGCTGGCTTGTAGGCGTGCCTCCGTGCTCAGAAGCAGTCCCGTGGCAGGCAGGATACAGGGGGATGTGTTCTGGGCACGCAGCATGCTGCTTCCCATGCCCGGGACAAACTGCGAGCAGGTGCCTCGCTTGCGCTTCTATGTGCCGAGACTTGGAGCTGGCCAGCGCGCACCTTCCCGCTGTGTGTGCTGCTGTCCGCAAACAGCCTCCAAACAAAGCAGGGCGCTAAGGCAGGAGAAATAAGCGCCCCAGGAGGGAATCTGCCTGCGAGGGAAGCTGTGCAGCACATCCCTTGTTCCGCTCGCCACTTCCCTCACTCTTAGGCAAAGCCCAGCTCAGCTTGCTTGTAGGCGTGCCTCCGTGCTCAGAAGCAGTCCCGTGGCAGGCAGGACAGAGCGGGATGTCTTCTGGGCACGCAGCATGCTGCTTCCCATGCCCGGGACAAACCGCGAGCAGGTGCCTCGCTTGCTCTTCTATCTGCCGAGACTTGGAGCTGGCTAGCGCGCACCTTCCCGCTGTGTGTGCTGCTGTCCGCAAACAGCCTCCAAACAAAGCAGGGCGCTAAGGCAGGAGAAATAAGCACACCAGGAGGGAATCTGCCTGCGAGGGAAGCTGTGCAGCACATCCCTTGTTCCACTCGACACTTCCCTGACTCTTAGGCAAAGCCCATCTCAGCTTGCTTGTAGGCGTGCCTCCGTGCTCAGAAGCAGTCCCGTGGCAGGCAGGATACAGGGGGATGTCTTCTGGGCACGCAGCATGCTGCTTCCCATGCCCGGGACAAACTGCGAGCAGGTGCCTCACTTGCGCTTCTATCTGCCGAGACTTGGAGCCGATCAGAACGCACCTTCCCGCTGTGTGTGCTGCTGTCCGCAAACAGCCTCCAAACAAAGCAGGGCGCTAAGGCATGAGAAGTTAGCGCCACAGGAGGGAATCTGCCTGCGAGGGAAGCTGTGCAGCACATCCCTTGTTCCGCTCGCCACTTCCCTCACTCTTAGGCAAAGCCCATCTCAGCGTGCTTGTAGGCGTGCCTCTGTGCTCAGAAGCAGCCCCGTGGCAGGCAGGATACAGCGGGATGTCTTCTGGGCACGCAGCATGCTGCTTCCCATGCCTGGGACAAACCGCGAGCAGGTGCCTGGCTTACGCTTCTATGTGCCGAGACTTGGAGCTGGCCAGCGCGCACCTTCCCGCTGTGTGTGCTGCTGTCCGCAAACAGCCTCCAAACAAAGCAGGGCGCTAAGGCAGGAGAAATAAGCACACCAGGAGGGAATCTGCCTGCGAGGGAAGGTGTGCAGCACATCCCTTGTTCCGCTCGCCACTTCCCTGACTCTTAGGCAAAGCCCAGCTCAGCTTGCTTGTAGGCGTGCCTCCGTGCTCAGAAGCAGTCCCGTGGCAGGCAGGACAGAGCGGGATGTCTTCTGGGCACGCAGCATGCTGCTTCCCATGCCCGGGACAAACTGCGAGCAGGTGCCTCACTTGCGCTTCTATCTGCCGAGACTTGGAGCCGATCAGAACGCACCTTCCCGCTGTGTGTGCTGCTGTCCGCAAACAGCCTCCAAACAAAGCAGGGCGCTAAGGCATGAGAAGTTAGCGCCACAGGAGGGAATCTGCCTGCGAGGGAAGCTGTGCAGCACATCCCTTGTTCCGCTCGCCACTTCCCTCACTCTTAGGCAAAGCCCATCTCAGCGTGCTTGTAGGCGTGCCTCTGTGCTCAGAAGCAGCCCCGTGGCAGGCAGGATACAGCGGGATGTCTTCTGGGCACGCAGCATGCTGCTTCCCATGCCTGGGACAAACCGCGAGCAGGTGCCTGGCTTACGCTTCTATGTGCCGAGACTTGGAGCTGGCCAGCGCGCACCTTCCCGCTGTGTGTGCTGCTGTCCGCAAACAGCCTCCAAACAAAGCAGGGCGCTAAGGCAGGAGAAATAAGCACACCAGGAGGGAATCTGCCTGCGAGGGAAGCTGTGCAGCACATCCCTTGTTCCGCTCGCCACTTCCCTCACTCTTAGGCAAAGCCCAGCTCAGCTTGCTTGTAGGCGTGCCTCCGTGCTCAGAAGCAGTCCCGTGGCAGGCAGGATACAGGGGGATGTCTTCTGGGCACGCAGCATGCTGCTTCCCATGCCCGGGACAAACTGCGAGCAGGTGCCTCACTTGCGCTTCTATCTGCCGAGACTTGGAGCCGATCAGAACGCACCTTCCCGCTGTGTGTGCTGCTGTCCGCAAACAGCCTCCAAACAAAGCAGGGCGCTAAGGCATGAGAAGTTAGCGCCCCAGGAGGGAATCTGCCTGCGAGGGAAGCTGTGCAGCACATCCCTTGTTCCGCTCGCCACTTCCCTCACTCTTAGGCAAAGCCCATCTCAGCGTGCTTGTAGGCGTGCCTCTGTGCTCAGAAGCAGCCCCGTGGCAGGCAGGATACAGCGGGATGTCTTCTGGGCACGCAGCATGCTGCTTCCCATGCCTGGGACAAACCGCGAGCAGGTGCCTGGCTTACGCTTCTATGTGCCGAGACTTGGAGCTGGCCAGCGCGCACCTTCCCGCTGTGTGTGCTGCTGTCCGCAAACAGCCTCCAAACAAAGCAGGGCGCTAAGGCAGGAGAAATAAGCACACCAGGAGGGAATCTGCCTGCGAGGGAAGCTGTGCAGCACATCCCTTGTTCCGCTCGCCACTTCCCTGACTCTTAGGCAAAGCCCATCTCAGCTTGCTTGTAGGCGTGCCTCTGTGCTCAGAAGCAGCCCCGTGGCAGGCAGGACAGAGCGGGATGTGTTCTGGGCACGCAGCATGCTGCTTCCCATGCCCGGGACAAATTGCGAGCAGGTGCCTGGCTTGCGCTTCTATCTGCTGAGACTTGGAGCTGGCCAGCGCGCACCTTCCCGCTGTGTGTGCTGCTGTCCGCAAACAGCCTCCAAACAAAGCAGGGCGCTAAGGCATGAGAAGTTAGCGTCCCAGGAGGGAATCTGCCTGCGAGGGAAGCTGTGCAGCACATCCCTTGTTCCGCTCGCCACTTCCCTCACTCTTAGGCAAAGCCCAGCTCAACTGCCTTGTAGGCGTGCCTCCGTGCTCAGAAGCAGTCCCGTGCCAGGCAGGATACAGGGGGATGTGTTCTGGGCATGCAGCATGCTGCTTCCCATGCCCGGGACAAACTGCGAGCCGGTGCCTCGCTTGCGCTTCTATCTGCCGAGACTTGCAGCTGGCCAGCGCGCACCTTCCCGCTGTGTGTGCTGCTGTCCGCAAACAGCCTCCAAACAAAGCAGCGCACTAAGGCAGGAGAAATAAGCACACCAGGAGGGAATCTGCCTGCGAGGGAAGCTGTGAAGCACATCCCTTGTTCCGCTCGACACTTCCCTCACTCTTAGGCAAAGCCCATCTCAGCTGGCTTGTAGGCGTGCCTCTGTGCTCAGAAGCAGCCCCGTGGCAGGCAGGACAGAGCGGGATGTCTTCTGGGCACGCAGCATGCTGCTTCCCATGCCCGGGACAAACCGCGAGCAGGTGCCTTGCTTGCGCTTCTATGTGCCGAGACTTGGAGCTGGCCAGCGCGCACCTTCCCGCTGTGTGTGCTGCTGTCCGCAAACAGCCTCCAAACAAAGCAGGGCGCTAAGGCAGGAGAAGCAAGCGCCCCAGGAGGGAATCTGCCTGTGAGGGAAGCTGTGCAGCACATCCCTTGTTCCGCTCGCCAATTCCCTCACTCGTAGGCAAAGCCCATCTCAGCTTGCTTGTAGGCGTGCCTCCGTGCTCAGAAGCAGCCCCGTGGCAGGCAGGATACAGGGGGATGTGTTCTGGGCACGCAGCATGCTGCTTCCCATGCCCGGGACAAACTGCGAGCAGGTGCCTCGCTTGTGCTTCTATGTGCCGAGACTTGGAGCTGGCCACCGCGCACCTTCCCGCTGTGTGTGCTGCTGTCCGCAAACAGCCTCCAAACAAAGCAGGGCGCTAAGGCATGAGAAGTTAGCGTCCCAGGAGGGAATCTGCCTGCGAGGGAAGCTGTGCAGCACATCCCTTGTTCCGCTCGCCACTTCCCTGACTCTTAGGCAAAGCCCATCTCAGCTGGCTTGTAGGCGTGCCTCCGTGCTCAGAAGCAGTCCCGTGGCAGGCAGGATACAGGGGGATGTCTTCTGGGCACGCAGCATGCTGCTTCCCATGCCCGGGACAAACTGCGAGCAGGTGCCTCACTTGCGCTTCTATCTGCCGAGACTTGGAGCCGATCAGAACGCACCTTCCCGCTGTGTGTGCTGCTGTCCGCAAACAGCCTCCAAACAAAGCAGGGCGCTAAGGCATGAGAAGTTAGCGCCACAGGAGGGAATCTGCCTGCGAGGGAAGCTGTGCAGCACATCCCTTGTTCCGCTCGCCACTTCCCTCACTCTTAGGCAAAGCCCATCTCAGCGTGCTTGTAGGCGTGCCTCTGTGCTCAGAAGCAGCCCCGTGGCAGGCAGGATACAGCGGGATGTATTCTGGGCACGCAGCATGCTGCTTCCCATGCCCGGGACAAACCGCGAGCAGGTGCCTCGCTTGCGCTTCTATCTGCCGAGACTTGGAGCTGGCCAACGCGCACCTTCCCGCTGTGTGTGCTGCTGTCCGCAAACAGCCTCCAAACAAAGCAGGGCGCTAAGGCAGGAGAAATAAGCAACCAGGAGGGAATCTGCCTGCGAGGGAAGCTGTGCAGCACATCCCTTGTTCCGCTCGCCACTTCCCTCACTCTTAGGCAAAGGCCATCTCAGCTTGCTTGTAGGCGTGCCTCTGTGCTCAGAAGCAGCCCCGTGGCAGGCAGGACAGAGCGGGATGTCTTCTGGGCACGCAGCATGCTGCTTCCCATGCCCGGGACAAACCGCGAGCAGGTGCCTCGCTTGCGCTTCTATGTGCCGAGACTTGGAGCTGGCCAGCGCGCACCTTCCCGCTGTGTGTGCTGCTGTCCGCAAACAGCCTCCAAACAAAGCAGGGCGCTAAGGCAGGAGAAATAAGCACACCAGGAGGGAATCTGCCTGCGAGGGAAGCTGTGCAGCACATCCCTTGTTCCGCTCGCCACTTCCCTCACTCTTAGGCAAAGGCCATCTCAGCTTGCTTGTAGGCGTGCCTCTGTGCTCAGAAGCAGCCCCGTGGCAGGCAGGACAGAGCGGGATGTGTTCTGGGCACGCAGCATGCTGCTTCCCATGCCCGGGACAAATTGCGAGCAGGTGCCTGGCTTGCGCTTCTATCTGCTGAGACTTGGAGCTGGCCACCGCGCACCTTCCCGCTGTGTGTGCTGCTGTCCGCAAACAGCCTCCAAACAAAGCAGCGCACTAAGGCAGGAGAAATAAGCACACCAGGAGGGAATCTGCCTGCGAGGGAAGCTGTGCAGCACATCCCTTGTTCCGCTCGACACTTCCCTCACTCTTAGGCAAAGCCCATCTCAGCTGGCTTGTAGGCGTGCCTCCGTGCTCAGAAGCAGTCCCGTGGCAGGTAGGATACAGGGGGATGTATTCTGGGCACGCAGCATGCTGCTTCCCATGCCCGGGACAAACTGCGAGCCGGTGCCTCGCTTGCGCTTCTATCTGCCGAGACTTGGAGCTGGCCAGCGCGCACCTTCCCGCTGTGTGTGCTGCTGTCCGCAAACAGCCTCCAAACAAAGCAGGGCGCTAAGGCATGAGAAGTTAGCGTCCCAGGAGGGAATCTGCCTGCGAGGGAAGCTGTGCAGCACATCCCTTGTTCCGCTCGCCACTTCCCTCACTCTTAGGCAAAGCCCAGCTCAACTGCCTTGTAGGCGTGCCTCCGTGCTCAGAAGCAGTCCCGTGCCAGGCAGGATACAGGGGGATGTGTTCTGGGCATGCAGCATGCTGCTTCCCATGCCCGGGACAAACTGCGAGCCGGTGCCTCGCTTGCGCTTCTATCTGCCGAGACTTGCAGCTGGCCAGCGCGCACCTTCCCGCTGTGTGTGCTGCTGTCCGCAAACAGCCTCCAAACAAAGCAGCGCACTAAGGCAGGAGAAATAAGCACACCAGGAGGGAATCTGCCTGCGAGGGAAGCTGTGAAGCACATCCCTTGTTCCGCTCGACACTTCCCTCACTCTTAGGCAAAGCCCATCTCAGCTGGCTTGTAGGCGTGCCTCTGTGCTCAGAAGCAGCCCCGTGGCAGGCAGGACAGAGCGGGATGTCTTCTGGGAACGCAGCATGCTGCTTCCCATGCCCAGGACAAATTGCGAGCAGGTGCCTCGCTTGCGCTTCCATCTGCCGAGACTTGGAGCTGGCCAACGCGCACCTTCCCGCTGTGTGTGCTGCTGTCCGCAAACAGCCTCCAAACAAAGCAGGGCGCTAAGGCAGGAGAAATAAGCACACCAGGAGGGAATCTGCCTGCGAGGGAAGCTGTGCAGCACATCCCTTGTTCCGCTCGCCACTTCCCTGACTCTTAGGCAAAGCCCATCTCAGCTTGCTTGTAGGCGTGCCTCTGTGCTCAGAAGCAGCCCCGTGGCAGGCAGGATACAGGGGGATGTCTTCTGGGCACGCAGCATGCTGCTTCCCATGCCCGGGACAAACCGCGAGCAGGTGCCTGGCTTGCGCTTCTATGTGCCGAGACTTGGAGCTGGCCAGCGCGCACCTTCCCGCTGTGTGTGCTGCTGTCCGCAAAGAGCCTCCAAACAAAGCAGGGCGCTAAGGCAGGAGAAATAAGCACACCAGGAGCGAATCTGCCTGCGAGGGAAGCTGTGCAGCACATCCCTTGTTCCGCTCGCCACTTCCCTCACTCTTAGGCAAAGGCCATCTCAGCTTGCTTGTAGGCGTGCCTCTGTGCTCAGAAGCAGCCCCGTGGCAGGCAGGACAGAGCGGGATGTGTTCTGGGCACGCAGCATGCTGCTTCCCATGCCCGGGACAAATTGCGAGCAGGTGCCTGGCTTGCGCTTCTATCTGCTGAGACTTGGAGCTGGCCACCGCGCACCTTCCCGCTGTGTGTGCTGCTGTCCGCAAACAGCCTCCAAACAAAGCAGCGCACTAAGGCAGGAGAAATAAGCACACCAGGAGGGAATCTGCCTGCGAGGGAAGCTGTGCAGCACATCCCTTGTTCCGCTCGCCACTTCCCTCACTCTTAGGCAAAGCCCATCTCAGCTGGCTTGTAGGCGTGCCTCCGTGCTCAGAAGCAGTCCCGTGGCAGGTAGGATACAGGGGGATGTCTTCTGGGCACGCAGCATGCTGCTTCCCATGCCCGGGACAAACTGCGAGCCGGTGCCTCGCTTGCGCTTCTATCTGCCGAGACTTGGAGCTGGCCAGCGCGCACCTTCCCGCTGTGTGTGCTGCTGTCCGCAAACAGCCTCCAAACAAAGCAGGGCGCTAAGGCATGAGAAGTTAGCGTCCCAGGAGGGAATCTGCCTGCGAGGGAAGCTGTGCAGCACATCCCTTGTTCCGCTCGCCACTTCCCTCACTCTTAGGCAAAGCCCAGCTCAACTGCCTTGTAGGCGTGCCTCCGTGCTCAGAAGCAGTCCCGTGCCAGGCAGGATACAGGGGGATGTGTTCTGGGCATGCAGCATGCTGCTTCCCATGCCCGGGACAAACTGCGAGCCGGTGCCTCGCTTGCGCTTCTATCTGCCGAGACTTGCAGCTGGCCAGCGCGCACCTTCCCGCTGTGTGTGCTGCTGTCCGCAAACAGCCTCCAAACAAAGCAGCGCACTAAGGCAGGAGAAATAAGCACACCAGGAGGGAATCTGCCTGCGAGGGAAGCTGTGAAGCACATCCCTTGTTCCGCTCGACACTTCCCTGACTCTTAGGCAAAGCCCATCTCAGCTGGCTTGTAGGCGTGCCTCCGTGCTCAGAAGCAGCCCCGTGGCAGGCAGGATACAGCGGGATGTCTTCTGGGCACGCAGCATGCTGCTTCCCATGCCCGGGACAAACCGCGAGCAGGTGCCTCGCTTGCTCTTCTATCTGCCGAGACTTGGAGCTGGCTAGCGCGCACCTTCCCGCTGTGTGTGCTGCTGTCCGCAAACAGCCTCCAAACAAAGCAGGGCGCTAAGGCAGGAGAAATAAGCACACCAGGAGGGAATCTGCCTGCGAGGGAAGCTGTGCAGCACATCCCTTGTTCCACTCGACACTTGCCTGACTCTTAGGCAAAGCCCATCTCAGCTTGCTTGTAGGCGTGCCTCCGTGCTCAGAAGCAGTCCCGTGGCAGGCAGGATACAGGGGGATGTCTTCTGGGCACGCAGCATGCTGCTTCCCATGCCCGGGACAAACTGCGAGCAGGTGCCTCACTTGCGCTTCTATCTGCCGAGACTTGGAGCCGATCAGAACGCACCTTCCCGCTGTGTGTGCTGCTGTCCGCAAACAGCCTCCAAACAAAGCAGGGCGCTAAGGCATGAGAAGTTAGCGCCACAGGAGGGAATCTGCCTGCGAGGGAAGCTGTGCAGCACATCCCTTGTTCCGCTCGCCACTTCCCTCACTCTTAGGCAAAGCCCATCTCAGCGTGCTTGTAGGCGTGCCTCTGTGCTCAGAAGCAGCCCCGTGGCAGGCAGGATACAGCGGGATGTCTTCTGGGCACGCAGCATGCTGCTTCCCATGCCCGGGACAAACCGCGAGCAGGTGCCTCGCTTGCGCTTCTATGTGCCGAGACTTGGAGCTGGCCAACGCGCACCTTCCCGCTGTGTGTGCTGCTGTCCACAAACAGCCTCCAAACAAAGCAGGGCGCTAAGGCAGGAGAAATAAGCAACCAGGAGGGAATCTGCCTGCGAGGGAAGCTGTGCAGCACATCCCTTGTTCCGCTCGCCACTTCCCTCACTCTTAGGCAAAGGCCATCTCAGCTTGCTTGTAGGCGTGCCTCTGTGCTCAGAAGCAGCCCCGTGGCAGGCAGGACAGAGCGGGATGTCTTCTGGGCACGCAGCATGCTGCTTCCCATGCCCGGGACAAACCGCGAGCAGGTGCCTCGCTTGCGCTTCTATGTGCCGAGACTTGGAGCTGGCAAGCGCGCACCTTCCCGCTGTGTGTGCTGCTGTCCGCAAACAGCCTCCAAACAAAGCAGGGCGCTAAGGCAGGAGAAATAAGCACACCAGGAGGGAATCTGCCTGCGAGGGAAGCTGTGCAGCACATCCCTTGTTCCGCTCGCCACTTCCCTGACTCTTAGGCAAAGCCCATCTCAGCTTGCTTGTAGGCGTGCCTCTGTGCTCAGAAGCAGCCCCGTGGCAGGCAGGATACAGGGGGATGTCTTCTGGGCACGCAGCATGCTGCTTCCCATGCCTGGGACAAACCGCGAGCAGGTGCCTGGCTTGCGCTTCTATGTGCCGAGACTTGGAGCTGGCCAGCGCGCACCTTCCCGCTGTGTGTGCTGCTGTCCGCAAAGAGCCTCCAAACAAAGCAGGGCGCTAAGGCAGGAGAAATAAGCACACCAGGAGGGAATCTGCCTGCGAGGGAAGCTGTGCAGCACATCCCTTGTTCCGCTCGCCACTTCCCTCACTCTTAGGCAAAGCCCATCTCAGCTTGCTTGTAGGCGTGCCTCTGTGCTCAGAAGCAGCCCCGTGGCAGGCAGGACAGAGCGGGATGTGTTCTGGGCACGCAGCATGCTGCTTCCCATGCCCGGGACAAATTGCGAGCAGGTGCCTGGCTTGCGCTTCTATCTGCTGAGACTTGGAGCTGGCCACCGCGCACCTTCCCGCTGTGTGTGCTGCTGTCCGCAAACAGCCTCCAAACAAAGCAGCGCACTAAGGCAGGAGAAATAAGCACACCAGGAGGGAATCTGCCTGCGAGGGAAGCTGTGCAGCACATCCCTTGTTCCGCTCGCCACTTCCCTCACTCTTAGGCAAAGCCCATCTCAGCTGGCTTGTAGGCGTGCCTCCGTGCTCAGAAGCAGTCCCGTGGCAGGCAGGATACAGGGGGATGTATTCTGGGCACGCAGCATGCTGCTTCCCATGCCCGGGACAAACTGCGAGCCGGTGCCTCGCTTGCGCTTCTATCTGCCGAGACTTGGAGCTGGCCAGCGCGCACCTTCCCGCTGTGTGTGCTGCTGTCCGCAAACAGCCTCCAAACAAAGCAGGGCGCTAAGGCATGAGAAGTTAGCGTCCCAGGAGGGAATCTGCCTGCGAGGGAAGCTGTGCAGCACATCCCTTGTTCCGCTCGCCACTTCCCTCACTCTTAGGCAAAGCCCAGCTCAACTGCCTTGTAGGCGTGCCTCCGTGCTCAGAAGCAGTCCCGTGCCAGGCAGGATACAGGGGGATGTGTTCTGGGCATGCAGCATGCTGCTTCCCATGCCCGGGACAAACTGCGAGCCGGTGCCTCGCTTGCGCTTCTATCTGCCGAGACTTGCAGCTGGCCAGCGAGCACCTTCCCGCTGTGTGTGCTGCTGTCCGCAAACAGCCTCCAAACAAAGCAGCGCACTAAGGCAGGAGAAATAAGCACACCAGGAGGGAATCTGCCTGCGAGGGAAGCTGTGAAGCACATCCCTTGTTCCGCTCGACACTTCCCTCACTCTTAGGCAAAGCCCATCTCAGCTGGCTTGTAGGCGTGCCTCTGTGCTCAGAAGCAGCCCCGTGGCAGGCAGGACAGAGCGGGATGTCTTCTGGGAACGCAGCATGCTGCTTCCCATGCCCAGGACAAATTGCGAGCAGGTGCCTCGCTTGCGCTTCCATGTGCCGAGACTTGGAGCTGGCCAACGCGCACCTTCCCGCTGTGTGTGCTGCTGTCCGCAAACAGCCTCCAAACAAAGCAGGGCGCTAAGGCAGGAGAAATAAGCACACCAGGAGGGAATCTGCCTGCGAGGGAAGCTGTGCAGCACATCCCTTGTTCCGCTCGCCACTTCCCTGACTCTTAGGCAAAGCCCATCTCAGCTTGCTTGTAGGCGTGCCTCTGTGCTCAGAAGCAGCCCCGTGGCAGGCAGGATACAGGGGGATGTCTTCTGGGCACGCAGCATGCTGCTTCCCATGCCTGGGACAAACCGCGAGCAGGTGCCTGGCTTGCGCTTCTATGTGCCGAGACTTGGAGCTGGCCAGCGCGCACCTTCCCGCTGTGTGTGCTGCTGTCCGCAAAGAGCCTCCAAACAAAGCAGGGCGCTAAGGCAGGAGAAATAAGCACACCAGGAGGGAATCTGCCTGCGAGGGAAGCTGTGCAGCACATCCCTTGTTCCGCTCGCCACTTCCCTCACTCTTAGGCAAAGGCCATCTCAGCTGGCTTGTAGGCGTGCCTCTGTGCTCAGAAGCAGCCCCGTGGCAGGCAGGACAGAGCGGGATGTGTTCTGGGCACGCAGCATGCTGCTTCCCATGCCCGGGACAAATTGCGAGCAGGTGCCTGGCTTGCGCTTCTATCTGCTGAGACTTGGAGCTGGCCACCGCGCACCTTCCCGCTGTGTGTGCTGCTGTCCGCAAACAGCCTCCAAACAAAGCAGCGCACTAAGGCAGGAGAAATAAGCACACCAGGAGGGAATCTGCCTGCGAGGGAAGCTGTGCAGCACATCCCTTGTTCCGCTCGCCACTTCCCTCACTCTTAGGCAAAGCCCATCTCAGCTGGCTTGTAGGCGTGCCTCCGTGCTCAGAAGCAGTCCCGTGGCAGGTAGGATACAGGGGGATGTAATCTGGGCACGCAGCATGCTGCTTCCCATGCCCGGGACAAACTGCGAGCCGGTGCCTCGCTTGCGCTTCTATCTGCCGAGACTTGGAGCTGGCCAGCGCGCACCTTCCCGCTGTGTGTGCTGCTGTCCGCAA
Source organism: Rhea pennata (assembly GCF_028389875.1). Taxonomy (NCBI): domain Eukaryota; kingdom Metazoa; phylum Chordata; class Aves; order Rheiformes; family Rheidae; genus Rhea; species Rhea pennata. The sequence continues at coordinate 40,725,794 of NC_084669.1, read as the reverse complement.
ACAGCCTCCAAACAAAGCAGGGCGCTAAGGCATGAGAAGTTAGCGTCCCAGGAGGGAATCTGCCTGCGAGGGAAGCTGTGCAGCACATCCCTTGTTCCGCTCGCCACTTCCCTCACTCTTAGGCAAAGCCCAGCTCAACTGCCTTGTAGGCGTGCCTCCGTGCTCAGAAGCAGCCCCGTGGCAGGCAGGATACAGCGGGATGTCTTCTGGGCACGCAGCATGCTGCTTCCCATGCCCGGGACAAACCGCGAGCAGGTGCCTCGCTTGCTCTTCTATCTGCCGAGACTTGGAGCTGGCTAGCGCGCACCTTCCCGCTGTGTGTGCTGCTGTCCGCAAACAGCCTCCAAACAAAGCAGGGCGCTAAGGCAGGAGAAATAAGCACACCAGGAGGGAATCTGCCTGCGAGGGAAGCTGTGCAGCACATCCCTTGTTCCACTCGACACTTCCCTGACTCTTAGGCAAAGCCCATCTCAGCTTGCTTGTAGGCGTGCCTCCGTGCTCAGAAGCAGTCCCGTGGCAGGCAGGATACAGGGGGATGTCTTCTGGGCACGCAGCATGCTGCTTCCCATGCCCGGGACAAACTGCGAGCAGGTGCCTCACTTGCGCTTCTATCTGCCGAGACTTGGAGCCGATCAGAACGCACCTTCCCGCTGTGTGTGCTGCTGTCCGCAAACAGCCTCCAAACAAAGCAGGGCGCTAAGGCATGAGAAGTTAGCGCCACAGGAGGGAATCTGCCTGCGAGGGAAGCTGTGCAGCACATCCCTTGTTCCGCTCGCCACTTCCCTCACTCTTAGGCAAAGCCCATCTCAGCGTGCTTGTAGGCGTGCCTCTGTGCTCAGAAGCAGCCCCGTGGCAGGCAGGATACAGCGGGATGTCTTCTGGGCACGCAGCATGCTGCTTCCCATGCCCGGGACAAACCGCGAGCAGGTGCCTCGCTTGCGCTTCTATCTGCCGAGACTTGGAGCTGGCCAACGCGCACCTTCCCGCTGTGTGTGCTGCTGTCCGCAAACAGCCTCCAAACAAAGCAGGGCGCTAAGGCATGAGAAGTTAGCGCCACAGGAGGGAATCTGCCTGCGAGGGAAGCTGTGCAGCACATCCCTTGTTCCGCTCGCCACTTCCCTCACTCTTAGGCAAAGCCCATCTCAGCTTGCTTGTAGGCGTGCCTCTGTGCTCAGAAGCAGCCCCGTGGCAGGCAGGACAGAGCGGGATGTCTTCTGTGAACGCAGCATGCTGCTTCCCATGCCCGGGACAAACCGCGAGCAGGTGCCTCGCTTGCGCTTCTATGTGCCGAGACTTGGAGCTGGCCAGCGCGCACCTTCCCGCTGTGTGTGCTGCTGTCCGCAAACAGCCTCCAAACAAAGCAGGGCGCTAAGGCAGGAGAAATAAGCACACCAGGAGGGAATCTGCCTGCGAGGGAAGCTGTGCAGCACATCCCTTGTTCCGCTCGCCACTTCCCTGACTCTTAGGCAAAGCCCATCTCAGCTTGCTTGTAGGCGTGCCTCTGTGCTCAGAAGCAGCCCCGTGGCAGGCAGGATACAGGGGGATGTCTTCTGGGCACGCAGCATGCTGCTTCCCATGCCTGGGACAAACCGCGAGCAGGTGCCTGGCTTGCGCTTCTATGTGCCGAGACTTGGAGCTGGCCAGCGCGCACCTTCCCGCTGTGTGTGCTGCTGTCCGCAAAGAGCCTCCAAACAAAGCAGGGCGCTAAGGCAGGAGAAATAAGCACACCAGGAGGGAATCTGCCTGCGAGGGAAGCTGTGCAGCACATCCCTTGTTCCGCTCGCCACTTCCCTCACTCTTAGGCAAAGGCCATCTCAGCTTGCTTGTAGGCGTGCCTCTGTGCTCAGAAGCAGCCCCGTGGCAGGCAGGACAGAGCGGGATGTGTTCTGGGCACGCAGCATGCTGCTTCCCATGCCCGGGACAAATTGCGAGCAGGTGCCTGGCTTGCGCTTCTATCTGCTGAGACTTGGAGCTGGCCACCGCGCACCTTCCCGCTGTGTGTGCTGCTGTCCGCAAACAGCCTCCAAACAAAGCAGCGCACTAAGGCAGGAGAAATAAGCACACCAGGAGGGAATCTGCCTGCGAGGGAAGCTGTGCAGCACATCCCTTGTTCCGCTCGCCACTTCCCTCACTCTTAGGCAAAGCCCATCTCAGCTGGCTTGTAGGCGTGCCTCCGTGCTCAGAAGCAGTCCCGTGGCAGGTAGGATACAGGGGGATGTAATCTGGGCACGCAGCATGCTGCTTCCCATGCCCGGGACAAACTGCGAGCCGGTGCCTCGCTTGCGCTTCTATCTGCCGAGACTTGGAGCTGGCCAGCGCGCACCTTCCCGCTGTGTGTGCTGCTGTCCGCAAACAGCCTCCAAACAAAGCAGGGCGCTAAGGCATGAGAAGTTAGCGTCCCAGGAGGGAATCTGCCTGCGAGGGAAGCTGTGCAGCACATCCCTTGTTCCGCTCGCCACTTCCCTCACTCTTAGGCAAAGCCCAGCTCAACTGCCTTGTAGGCGTGCCTCCGTGCTCAGAAGCAGCCCCGTGGCAGGCAGGATACAGCGGGATGTCTTCTGGGCACGCAGCATGCTGCTTCCCATGCCCGGGACAAACCGCGAGCAGGTGCCTCGCTTGCTCTTCTATCTGCCGAGACTTGGAGCTGGCTAGCGCGCACCTTCCCGCTGTGTGTGCTGCTGTCCGCAAACAGCCTCCAAACAAAGCAGGGCGCTAAGGCAGGAGAAATAAGCACACCAGGAGGGAATCTGCCTGCGAGGGAAGCTGTGCAGCACATCCCTTGTTCCACTCGACACTTCCCTGACTCTTAGGCAAAGCCCATCTCAGCTTGCTTGTAGGCGTGCCTCCGTGCTCAGAAGCAGTCCCGTGGCAGGCAGGATACAGGGGGATGTCTTCTGGGCACGCAGCATGCTGCTTCCCATGCCCGGGACAAACTGCGAGCAGGTGCCTCACTTGCGCTTCTATCTGCCGAGACTTGGAGCCGATCAGAACGCACCTTCCCGCTGTGTGTGCTGCTGTCCGCAAACAGCCTCCAAACAAAGCAGGGCGCTAAGGCATGAGAAGTTAGCGCCACAGGAGGGAATCTGCCTGCGAGGGAAGCTGTGCAGCACATCCCTTGTTCCGCTCGCCACTTCCCTCACTCTTAGGCAAAGCCCATCTCAGCGTGCTTGTAGGCGTGCCTCTGTGCTCAGAAGCAGCCCCGTGGCAGGCAGGATACAGCGGGATGTCTTCTGGGCACGCAGCATGCTGCTTCCCATGCCCGGGACAAACCGCGAGCAGGTGCCTCGCTTGCGCTTCTATCTGCCGAGACTTGGAGCTGGCCAACGCGCACCTTCCCGCTGTGTGTGCTGCTGTCCGCAAACAGCCTCCAAACAAAGCAGGGCGCTAAGGCAGGAGAAATAAGCAACCAGGAGGGAATCTGCCTGCGAGGGAAGCTGTGCAGCACATCCCTTGTTCCGCTCGCCACTTCCCTCACTCTTAGGCAAAGCCCATCTCAGCTTGCTTGTAGGCGTGCCTCTGTGCTCAGAAGCAGCCCCGTGGCAGGCAGGACAGAGCGGGATGTCTTCTGGGAACGCAGCATGCTGCTTCCCATGCCCGGGACAAACCGCGAGCAGGTGCCTCGCTTGCGCTTCTATGTGCCGAGACTTGGAGCTGGCCAGCGCGCACCTTCCCGCTGTGTGTGCTGCTGTCCGCAAACAGCCTCCAAACAAAGCAGGGCGCTAAGGCAGGAGAAATAAGCACACCAGGAGGGAATCTGCCTGCGAGGGAAGCTGTGCAGCACATCCCTTGTTCCGCTCGCCACTTCCCTGACTCTTAGGCAAAGCCCATCTCAGCTTGCTTGTAGGCGTGCCTCTGTGCTCAGAAGCAGCCCCGTGGCAGGCAGGATACAGGGGGATGTCTTCTGGGCACGCAGCATGCTGCTTCCCATGCCTGGGACAAACCGCGAGCAGGTGCCTGGCTTGCGCTTCTATGTGCCGAGACTTGGAGCTGGCCAGCGCGCACCTTCCCGCTGTGTGTGCTGCTGTCCGCAAAGAGCCTCCAAACAAAGCAGGGCGCTAAGGCAGGAGAAATAAGCACACCAGGAGGGAATCTGCCTGCGAGGGAAGCTGTGCAGCACATCCCTTGTTCCGCTCGCCACTTCCCTCACTCTTAGGCAAAGCCCATCTCAGCTTGCTTGTAGGCGTGCCTCTGTGCTCAGAAGCAGCCCCGTGGCAGGCAGGACAGAGCGGGATGTGTTCTGGGCACGCAGCATGCTGCTTCCCATGCCCGGGACAAATTGCGAGCAGGTGCCTGGCTTGCGCTTCTATCTGCCGAGACTTGGAGCTGGCCAGCGCGCACCTTCCCGCTGTGTGTGCTGCTGTCCGCAAACAGCCTCCAAACAAAGCAGCGCACTAAGGCAGGAGAAATAAGCACACCAGGAGGGAATCTGCCTGCGAGGGAAGCTGTGCAGCACATCCCTTGTTCCGCTCGACACTTCCCTGACTCTTAGGCAAAGCCCATCTCAGCTGGCTTGTAGGCGTGCCTCCGTGCTCAGAAGCAGCCCCGTGGCAGGCAGGATACAGGGGGATGTCTTCTGGGCACGCAGCATGCTGCTTCCCATGCCTGGGACAAACCGCGAGCAGGTGCCTGGCTTGCGCTTCTATGTGCCGAGACTTGGAGCTGGCCAGCGCGCACCTTCCCGCTGTGTGTGCTGCTGTCCGCAAAGAGCCTCCAAACAAAGCAGGGCGCTAAGGCAGGAGAAATAAGCACACCAGGAGGGAATCTGCCTGCGAGGGAAGCTGTGCAGCACATCCCTTGTTCCGCTCGCCACTTCCCTCACTCTTAGGCAAAGGCCATCTCAGCTTGCTTGTAGGCGTGCCTCTGTGCTCAGAAGCAGCCCCGTGGCAGGCAGGACAGAGCGGGATGTGTTCTGGGCACGCAGCATGCTGCTTCCCATGCCCGGGACAAATTGCGAGCAGGTGCCTGGCTTGCGCTTCTATCTGCTGAGACTTGGAGCTGGCCACCGCGCACCTTCCCGCTGTGTGTGCTGCTGTCCGCAAACAGCCTCCAAACAAAGCAGCGCACTAAGGCAGGAGAAATAAGCACACCAGGAGGGAATCTGCCTGCGAGGGAAGCTGTGCAGCACATCCCTTGTTCCGCTCGCCACTTCCCTCACTCTTAGGCAAAGCCCATCTCAGCTGGCTTGTAGGCGTGCCTCCGTGCTCAGAAGCAGTCCCGTGGCAGGTAGGATACAGGGGGATGTAATCTGGGCACGCAGCATGCTGCTTCCCATGCCCGGGACAAACTGCGAGCCGGTGCCTCGCTTGCGCTTCTATCTGCCGAGACTTGGAGCTGGCCAGCGCGCACCTTCCCGCTGTGTGTGCTGCTGTCCGCAAACAGCCTCCAAACAAAGCAGGGCGCTAAGGCATGAGAAGTTAGCGTCCCAGGAGGGAATCTGCCTGCGAGGGAAGCTGTGCAGCACATCCCTTGTTCCGCTCGCCACTTCCCTCACTCTTAGGCAAAGCCCAGCTCAACTGCCTTGTAGGCGTGCCTCCGTGCTCAGAAGCAGCCCCGTGGCAGGCAGGATACAGCGGGATGTCTTCTGGGCACGCAGCATGCTGCTTCCCATGCCCGGGACAAACCGCGAGCAGGTGCCTCGCTTGCTCTTCTATCTGCCGAGACTTGGAGCTGGCTAGCGCGCACCTTCCCGCTGTGTGTGCTGCTGTCCGCAAACAGCCTCCAAACAAAGCAGGGCGCTAAGGCAGGAGAAATAAGCACACCAGGAGGGAATCTGCCTGCGAGGGAAGCTGTGCAGCACATCCCTTGTTCCACTCGACACTTCCCTGACTCTTAGGCAAAGCCCATCTCAGCTTGCTTGTAGGCGTGCCTCCGTGCTCAGAAGCAGTCCCGTGGCAGGCAGGATACAGGGGGATGTCTTCTGGGCACGCAGCATGCTGCTTCCCATGCCCGGGACAAACTGCGAGCAGGTGCCTCACTTGCGCTTCTATCTGCCGAGACTTGGAGCCGATCAGAACGCACCTTCCCGCTGTGTGTGCTGCTGTCCGCAAACAGCCTCCAAACAAAGCAGGGCGCTAAGGCATGAGAAGTTAGCGCCACAGGAGGGAATCTGCCTGCGAGGGAAGCTGTGCAGCACATCCCTTGTTCCGCTCGCCACTTCCCTCACTCTTAGGCAAAGCCCATCTCAGCGTGCTTGTAGGCGTGCCTCTGTGCTCAGAAGCAGCCCCGTGGCAGGCAGGATACAGCGGGATGTCTTCTGGGCACGCAGCATGCTGCTTCCCATGCCCGGGACAAACCGCGAGCAGGTGCCTCGCTTGCGCTTCTATCTGCCGAGACTTGGAGCTGGCCAACGCGCACCTTCCCGCTGTGTGTGCTGCTGTCCGCAAACAGCCTCCAAACAAAGCAGGGCGCTAAGGCAGGAGAAATAAGCAACCAGGAGGGAATCTGCCTGCGAGGGAAGCTGTGCAGCACATCCCTTGTTCCGCTCGCCACTTCCCTCACTCTTAGGCAAAGCCCATCTCAGCTTGCTTGTAGGCGTGCCTCTGTGCTCAGAAGCAGCCCCGTGGCAGGCAGGACAGAGCGGGATGTCTTCTGGGAACGCAGCATGCTGCTTCCCATGCCCGGGACAAACCGCGAGCAGGTGCCTCGCTTGCGCTTCTATGTGCCGAGACTTGGAGCTGGCCAGCGCGCACCTTCCCGCTGTGTGTGCTGCTGTCCGCAAACAGCCTCCAAACAAAGCAGGGCGCTAAGGCAGGAGAAATAAGCACACCAGGAGGGAATCTGCCTGCGAGGGAAGCTGTGCAGCACATCCCTTGTTCCGCTCGCCACTTCCCTGACTCTTAGGCAAAGCCCATCTCAGCTTGCTTGTAGGCGTGCCTCTGTGCTCAGAAGCAGCCCCGTGGCAGGCAGGATACAGGGGGATGTCTTCTGGGCACGCAGCATGCTGCTTCCCATGCCTGGGACAAACCGCGAGCAGGTGCCTGGCTTGCGCTTCTATGTGCCGAGACTTGGAGCTGGCCAGCGCGCACCTTCCCGCTGTGTGTGCTGCTGTCCGCAAAGAGCCTCCAAACAAAGCAGGGCGCTAAGGCAGGAGAAATAAGCACACCAGGAGGGAATCTGCCTGCGAGGGAAGCTGTGCAGCACATCCCTTGTTCCGCTCGCCACTTCCCTCACTCTTAGGCAAAGGCCATCTCAGCTTGCTTGTAGGCGTGCCTCTGTGCTCAGAAGCAGCCCCGTGGCAGGCAGGACAGAGCGGGATGTGTTCTGGGCACGCAGCATGCTGCTTCCCATGCCCGGGACAAATTGCGAGCAGGTGCCTGGCTTGCGCTTCTATCTGCTGAGACTTGGAGCTGGCCACCGCGCACCTTCCCGCTGTGTGTGCTGCTGTCCGCAAACAGCCTCCAAACAAAGCAGCGCACTAAGGCAGGAGAAATAAGCACACCAGGAGGGAATCTGCCTGCGAGGGAAGCTGTGCAGCACATCCCTTGTTCCGCTCGCCACTTCCCTCACTCTTAGGCAAAGCCCATCTCAGCTGGCTTGTAGGCGTGCCTCCGTGCTCAGAAGCAGTCCCGTGGCAGGTAGGATACAGGGGGATGTAATCTGGGCACGCAGCATGCTGCTTCCCATGCCCGGGACAAACTGCGAGCCGGTGCCTCGCTTGCGCTTCTATCTGCCGAGACTTGGAGCTGGCCAGCGCGCACCTTCCCGCTGTGTGTGCTGCTGTCCGCAAACAGCCTCCAAACAAAGCAGGGCGCTAAGGCATGAGAAGTTAGCGTCCCAGGAGGGAATCTGCCTGCGAGGGAAGCTGTGCAGCACATCCCTTGTTCCGCTCGCCACTTCCCTCACTCTTAGGCAAAGCCCAGCTCAACTGCCTTGTAGGCGTGCCTCCGTGCTCAGAAGCAGCCCCGTGGCAGGCAGGATACAGCGGGATGTCTTCTGGGCACGCAGCATGCTGCTTCCCATGCCCGGGACAAACCGCGAGCAGGTGCCTCGCTTGCTCTTCTATCTGCCGAGACTTGGAGCTGGCTAGCGCGCACCTTCCCGCTGTGTGTGCTGCTGTCCGCAAACAGCCTCCAAACAAAGCAGGGCGCTAAGGCAGGAGAAATAAGCACACCAGGAGGGAATCTGCCTGCGAGGGAAGCTGTGCAGCACATCCCTTGTTCCACTCGACACTTCCCTGACTCTTAGGCAAAGCCCATCTCAGCTTGCTTGTAGGCGTGCCTCCGTGCTCAGAAGCAGTCCCGTGGCAGGCAGGATACAGGGGGATGTCTTCTGGGCACGCAGCATGCTGCTTCCCATGCCCGGGACAAACTGCGAGCAGGTGCCTCACTTGCGCTTCTATCTGCCGAGACTTGGAGCCGATCAGAACGCACCTTCCCGCTGTGTGTGCTGCTGTCCGCAAACAGCCTCCAAACAAAGCAGGGCGCTAAGGCATGAGAAGTTAGCGCCACAGGAGGGAATCTGCCTGCGAGGGAAGCTGTGCAGCACATCCCTTGTTCCGCTCGCCACTTCCCTCACTCTTAGGCAAAGCCCATCTCAGCGTGCTTGTAGGCGTGCCTCTGTGCTCAGAAGCAGCCCCGTGGCAGGCAGGATACAGCGGGATGTCTTCTGGGCACGCAGCATGCTGCTTCCCATGCCCGGGACAAACCGCGAGCAGGTGCCTCGCTTGCGCTTCTATCTGCCGAGACTTGGAGCTGGCCAACGCGCACCTTCCCGCTGTGTGTGCTGCTGTCCGCAAACAGCCTCCAAACAAAGCAGGGCGCTAAGGCAGGAGAAATAAGCAACCAGGAGGGAATCTGCCTGCGAGGGAAGCTGTGCAGCACATCCCTTGTTCCGCTCGCCACTTCCCTCACTCTTAGGCAAAGCCCATCTCAGCTTGCTTGTAGGCGTGCCTCTGTGCTCAGAAGCAGCCCCGTGGCAGGCAGGACAGAGCGGGATGTCTTCTGGGAACGCAGCATGCTGCTTCCCATGCCCGGGACAAACCGCGAGCAGGTGCCTCGCTTGCGCTTCTATGTGCCGAGACTTGGAGCTGGCCAGCGCGCACCTTCCCGCTGTGTGTGCTGCTGTCCGCAAACAGCCTCCAAACAAAGCAGGGCGCTAAGGCAGGAGAAATAAGCACACCAGGAGGGAATCTGCCTGCGAGGGAAGCTGTGCAGCACATCCCTTGTTCCGCTCGCCACTTCCCTGACTCTTAGGCAAAGCCCATCTCAGCTTGCTTGTAGGCGTGCCTCTGTGCTCAGAAGCAGCCCCGTGGCAGGCAGGATACAGGGGGATGTCTTCTGGGCACGCAGCATGCTGCTTCCCATGCCTGGGACAAACCGCGAGCAGGTGCCTGGCTTGCGCTTCTATGTGCCGAGACTTGGAGCTGGCCAGCGCGCACCTTCCCGCTGTGTGTGCTGCTGTCCGCAAAGAGCCTCCAAACAAAGCAGGGCGCTAAGGCAGGAGAAATAAGCACACCAGGAGGGAATCTGCCTGCGAGGGAAGCTGTGCAGCACATCCCTTGTTCCGCTCGCCACTTCCCTCACTCTTAGGCAAAGCCCATCTCAGCTTGCTTGTAGGCGTGCCTCTGTGCTCAGAAGCAGCCCCGTGGCAGGCAGGACAGAGCGGGATGTGTTCTGGGCACGCAGCATGCTGCTTCCCATGCCCGGGACAAATTGCGAGCAGGTGCCTGGCTTGCGCTTCTATCTGCCGAGACTTGGAGCTGGCCAGCGCGCACCTTCCCGCTGTGTGTGCTGCTGTCCGCAAACAGCCTCCAAACAAAGCAGCGCACTAAGGCAGGAGAAATAAGCACACCAGGAGGGAATCTGCCTGCGAGGGAAGCTGTGCAGCACATCCCTTGTTCCGCTCGACACTTCCCTGACTCTTAGGCAAAGCCCATCTCAGCTGGCTTGTAGGCGTGCCTCCGTGCTCAGAAGCAGCCCCGTGGCAGGCAGGATACAGGGGGATGTCTTCTGGGCACGCAGCATGCTGCTTCCCATGCCTGGGACAAACCGCGAGCAGGTGCCTGGCTTGCGCTTCTATGTGCCGAGACTTGGAGCTGGCCAGCGCGCACCTTCCCGCTGTGTGTGCTGCTGTCCGCAAAGAGCCTCCAAACAAAGCAGGGCGCTAAGGCAGGAGAAATAAGCACACCAGGAGGGAATCTGCCTGCGAGGGAAGCTGTGCAGCACATCCCTTGTTCCGCTCGCCACTTCCCTCACTCTTAGGCAAAGGCCATCTCAGCTTGCTTGTAGGCGTGCCTCTGTGCTCAGAAGCAGCCCCGTGGCAGGCAGGACAGAGCGGGATGTGTTCTGGGCACGCAGCATGCTGCTTCCCATGCCCGGGACAAATTGCGAGCAGGTGCCTGGCTTGCGCTTCTATCTGCTGAGACTTGGAGCTGGCCACCGCGCACCTTCCCGCTGTGTGTGCTGCTGTCCGCAAACAGCCTCCAAACAAAGCAGCGCACTAAGGCAGGAGAAATAAGCACACCAGGAGGGAATCTGCCTGCGAGGGAAGCTGTGCAGCACATCCCTTGTTCCGCTCGCCACTTCCCTCACTCTTAGGCAAAGCCCATCTCAGCTGGCTTGTAGGCGTGCCTCCGTGCTCAGAAGCAGTCCCGTGGCAGGTAGGATACAGGGGGATGTAATCTGGGCACGCAGCATGCTGCTTCCCATGCCCGGGACAAACTGCGAGCCGGTGCCTCGCTTGCGCTTCTATCTGCCGAGACTTGGAGCTGGCCAGCGCGCACCTTCCCGCTGTGTGTGCTGCTGTCCGCAAACAGCCTCCAAACAAAGCAGGGCGCTAAGGCATGAGAAGTTAGCGTCCCAGGAGGGAATCTGCCTGCGAGGGAAGCTGTGCAGCACATCCCTTGTTCCGCTCGCCACTTCCCTCACTCTTAGGCAAAGCCCAGCTCAACTGCCTTGTAGGCGTGCCTCCGTGCTCAGAAGCAGCCCCGTGGCAGGCAGGATACAGCGGGATGTCTTCTGGGCACGCAGCATGCTGCTTCCCATGCCCGGGACAAACCGCGAGCAGGTGCCTCGCTTGCTCTTCTATCTGCCGAGACTTGGAGCTGGCTAGCGCGCACCTTCCCGCTGTGTGTGCTGCTGTCCGCAAACAGCCTCCAAACAAAGCAGGGCGCTAAGGCAGGAGAAATAAGCACACCAGGAGGGAATCTGCCTGCGAGGGAAGCTGTGCAGCACATCCCTTGTTCCACTCGACACTTCCCTGACTCTTAGGCAAAGCCCATCTCAGCTTGCTTGTAGGCGTGCCTCCGTGCTCAGAAGCAGTCCCGTGGCAGGCAGGATACAGGGGGATGTCTTCTGGGCACGCAGCATGCTGCTTCCCATGCCCGGGACAAACTGCGAGCAGGTGCCTCACTTGCGCTTCTATCTGCCGAGACTTGGAGCCGATCAGAACGCACCTTCCCGCTGTGTGTGCTGCTGTCCGCAAACAGCCTCCAAACAAAGCAGGGCGCTAAGGCATGAGAAGTTAGCGCCACAGGAGGGAATCTGCCTGCGAGGGAAGCTGTGCAGCACATCCCTTGTTCCGCTCGCCACTTCCCTCACTCTTAGGCAAAGCCCATCTCAGCGTGCTTGTAGGCGTGCCTCTGTGCTCAGAAGCAGCCCCGTGGCAGGCAGGATACAGCGGGATGTCTTCTGGGCACGCAGCATGCTGCTTCCCATGCCCGGGACAAACCGCGAGCAGGTGCCTCGCTTGCGCTTCTATCTGCCGAGACTTGGAGCTGGCCAACGCGCACCTTCCCGCTGTGTGTGCTGCTGTCCGCAAACAGCCTCCAAACAAAGCAGGGCGCTAAGGCAGGAGAAATAAGCAACCAGGAGGGAATCTGCCTGCGAGGGAAGCTGTGCAGCACATCCCTTGTTCCGCTCGCCACTTCCCTCACTCTTAGGCAAAGCCCATCTCAGCTTGCTTGTAGGCGTGCCTCTGTGCTCAGAAGCAGCCCCGTGGCAGGCAGGACAGAGCGGGATGTCTTCTGTGAACGCAGCATGCTGCTTCCCATGCCCGGGACAAACCGCGAGCAGGTGCCTCGCTTGCGCTTCTATGTGCCGAGACTTGGAGCTGGCCAGCGCGCACCTTCCCGCTGTGTGTGCTGCTGTCCGCAAACAGCCTCCAAACAAAGCAGGGCGCTAAGGCAGGAGAAATAAGCACACCAGGAGGGAATCTGCCTGCGAGGGAAGCTGTGCAGCACATCCCTTGTTCCGCTCGCCACTTCCCTGACTCTTAGGCAAAGCCCATCTCAGCTTGCTTGTAGGCGTGCCTCTGTGCTCAGAAGCAGCCCCGTGGCAGGCAGGATACAGGGGGATGTCTTCTGGGCACGCAGCATGCTGCTTCCCATGCCTGGGACAAACCGCGAGCAGGTGCCTGGCTTGCGCTTCTATGTGCCGAGACTTGGAGCTGGCCAGCGCGCACCTTCCCGCTGTGTGTGCTGCTGTCCGCAAAGAGCCTCCAAACAAAGCAGGGCGCTAAGGCAGGAGAAATAAGCACACCAGGAGGGAATCTGCCTGCGAGGGAAGCTGTGCAGCACATCCCTTGTTCCGCTCGCCACTTCCCTCACTCTTAGGCAAAGGCCATCTCAGCTTGCTTGTAGGCGTGCCTCTGTGCTCAGAAGCAGCCCCGTGGCAGGCAGGACAGAGCGGGATGTGTTCTGGGCACGCAGCATGCTGCTTCCCATGCCCGGGACAAATTGCGAGCAGGTGCCTGGCTTGCGCTTCTATCTGCTGAGACTTGGAGCTGGCCACCGCGCACCTTCCCGCTGTGTGTGCTGCTGTCCGCAAACAGCCTCCAAACAAAGCAGCGCACTAAGGCAGGAGAAATAAGCACACCAGGAGGGAATCTGCCTGCGAGGGAAGCTGTGCAGCACATCCCTTGTTCCGCTCGCCACTTCCCTCACTCTTAGGCAAAGCCCATCTCAGCTGGCTTGTAGGCGTGCCTCCGTGCTCAGAAGCAGTCCCGTGGCAGGTAGGATACAGGGGGATGTAATCTGGGCACGCAGCATGCTGCTTCCCATGCCCGGGACAAACTGCGAGCCGGTGCCTCGCTTGCGCTTCTATCTGCCGAGACTTGGAGCTGGCCAGCGCGCACCTTCCCGCTGTGTGTGCTGCTGTCCGCAAACAGCCTCCAAACAAAGCAGGGCGCTAAGGCATGAGAAGTTAGCGTCCCAGGAGGGAATCTGCCTGCGAGGGAAGCTGTGCAGCACATCCCTTGTTCCGCTCGCCACTTCCCTCACTCTTAGGCAAAGCCCAGCTCAACTGCCTTGTAGGCGTGCCTCCGTGCTCAGAAGCAGCCCCGTGGCAGGCAGGATACAGGGGGATGTATTCTGGGCACGCAGCATGCTGCTTCCCATGCCCGGGACAAACCGCGAGCAGGTGCCTCGCTTGCTCTTCTATCTGCCGAGACTTGGAGCTGGCTAGCGCGCACCTTCCCGCTGTGTGTGCTGCTGTCCGCAAACAGCCTCCAAACAAAGCAGGGCGCTAAGGCAGGAGAAATAAGCACACCAGGAGGGAATCTGCCTGCGAGGGAAGCTGTGCAGCACATCCCTTGTTCCACTCGACACTTCCCTGACTCTTAGGCAAAGCCCATCTCAGCTTGCTTGTAGGCGTGCCTCCGTGCTCAGAAGCAGTCCCGTGGCAGGCAGGATACAGGGGGATGTCTTCTGGGCACGCAGCATGCTGCTTCCCATGCCCGGGACAAACTGCGAGCAGGTGCCTCACTTGCGCTTCTATCTGCCGAGACTTGGAGCCGATCAGAACGCACCTTCCCGCTGTGTGTGCTGCTGTCCGCAAACAGCCTCCAAACAAAGCAGGGCGCTAAGGCATGAGAAGTTAGCGCCACAGGAGGGAATCTGCCTGCGAGGGAAGCTGTGCAGCACATCCCTTGTTCCGCTCGCCACTTCCCTCACTCTTAGGCAAAGCCCATCTCAGCGTGCTTGTAGGCGTGCCTCTGTGCTCAGAAGCAGCCCCGTGGCAGGCAGGATACAGCGGGATGTCTTCTGGGCACGCAGCATGCTGCTTCCCATGCCCGGGACAAACCGCGAGCAGGTGCCTCGCTTGCGCTTCTATCTGCCGAGACTTGGAGCTGGCCAACGCGCACCTTCCCGCTGTGTGTGCTGCTGTCCGCAAACAGCCTCCAAACAAAGCAGGGCGCTAAGGCAGGAGAAATAAGCAACCAGGAGGGAATCTGCCTGCGAGGGAAGCTGTGCAGCACATCCCTTGTTCCGCTCGCCACTTCCCTCACTCTTAGGCAAAGCCCATCTCAGCTTGCTTGTAGGCGTGCCTCTGTGCTCAGAAGCAGCCCCGTGGCAGGCAGGACAGAGCGGGATGTCTTCTGGGAACGCAGCATGCTGCTTCCCATGCCCGGGACAAACCGCGAGCAGGTGCCTCGCTTGCGCTTCTATGTGCCGAGACTTGGAGCTGGCCAGCGCGCACCTTCCCGCTGTGTGTGCTGCTGTCCGCAAACAGCCTCCAAACAAAGCAGGGCGCTAAGGCAGGAGAAATAAGCACACCAGGAGGGAATCTGCCTGCGAGGGAAGCTGTGCAGCACATCCCTTGTTCCGCTCGCCACTTCCCTGACTCTTAGGCAAAGCCCATCTCAGCTTGCTTGTAGGCGTGCCTCTGTGCTCAGAAGCAGCCCCGTGGCAGGCAGGATACAGGGGGATGTCTTCTGGGCACGCAGCATGCTGCTTCCCATGCCTGGGACAAACCGCGAGCAGGTGCCTGGCTTGCGCTTCTATGTGCCGAGACTTGGAGCTGGCCAGCGCGCACCTTCCCGCTGTGTGTGCTGCTGTCCGCAAAGAGCCTCCAAACAAAGCAGGGCGCTAAGGCAGGAGAAATAAGCACACCAGGAGGGAATCTGCCTGCGAGGGAAGCTGTGCAGCACATCCCTTGTTCCGCTCGCCACTTCCCTCACTCTTAGGCAAAGCCCATCTCAGCTTGCTTGTAGGCGTGCCTCTGTGCTCAGAAGCAGCCCCGTGGCAGGCAGGACAGAGCGGGATGTCTTCTGGGCACGCAGCATGCTGCTTCCCATGCCCGGGACAAATTGCGAGCAGGTGCCTGGCTTGCGCTTCTATCTGCTGAGACTTGGAGCTGGCCACCGCGCACCTTCCCGCTGTGTGTGCTGCTGTCCGCAAACAGCCTCCAAACAAAGCAGCGCACTAAGGCAGGAGAAATAAGCACACCAGGAGGGAATCTGCCTGCGAGGGAAGCTGTGCAGCACATCCCTTGTTCCGCTCGACACTTCCCTGACTCTTAGCAAAGCCCATCTCAGCTGGCTTGTAGGCGTGCCTCCGTGCTCAGAAGCAGTCCCGTGGCAGGTAGGATACAGGGGGATGTATTCTGGGCACGCAGCATGCTGCTTCCCATGCCCGGGACAAACTGCGAGCCGGTGCATCGCTTGCGCTTCTATCTGCCGAGACTTGGAGCTGGCCAGCGCGCACCTTCCCGCTGTGTGTGCTGCTGTCCGCAAACAGCCTCCAAACAAAGCAGGGCGCTAAGGCATGAGAAGTTAGCGTCCCAGGAGGGAATCTGCCTGCGAGGGAAGCTGTGCAGCACATCCCTTGTTCCGCTCGCCACTTCCCTCACTCTTAGGCAAAGCCCAGCTCAACTGCCTTGTAGGCGTGCCTCCGTGCTCAGAAGCAGTCCCGTGCCAGGCAGGATACAGGGGGATGTGTTCTGGGCATGCAGCATGCTGCTTCCCATGCCCGGGACAAACTGCGAGCCGGTGCCTCGCTTGCGCTTCTATCTGCCGAGACTTGCAGCTGGCCAGCGCGCACCTTCCCGCTGTGTGTGCTGCTGTCCGCAAACAGCCTCCAAACAAAGCAGGGCGCACTAAGGCAGGAGAAATAAGCACACCAGGAGGGAATCTGCCTGCGAGGGAAGCTGTGAAGCACATCCCTTGTTCCGCTCGACACTTCCCTGACTCTTAGGCAAAGCCCATCTCAGCTGGCTTGTAGGCGTGCCTCCGTGCTCAGAAGCAGCCCCGTGGCAGGCAGGATACAGGGGGATGTCTTCTGGGCACGCAGCATGCTGCTTCCCATGCCCGGGACAAACTGCGAGCAGGTGCCTCGCTTGCGCTTCTATGTGCCGAGACTTGGAGCTGGCCAGCGCGCACCTTCCCGCTGTGTGTGCTGCTGTCCGCAAACAGCCTCCAAACAAAGCAGGGCGCTAAGGCAGGAGAAATAAGCACACCAGGAGGGAATCTGCCTGCGAGGGAAGCTGTGCAGCACATCCCTTGTTCCGCTCGCCACTTCCCTGACTCTTAGGCAAAGCCCATCTCAGCTTGCTTGTAGGCGTGCCTCTGTGCTCAGAAGCAGCCCCGTGGCAGGCAGGATACAGGGGGATGTCTTCTGGGCACGCAGCATGCTGCTTCCCATGCCTGGGACAAACCGCGAGCAGGTGCCTGGCTTGCGCTTCTATGTGCCGAGACTTGGAGCTGGCCAGCGCGCACCTTCCCGCTGTGTGTGCTGCTGTCCGCAAAGAGCCTCCAAACAAAGCAGGGCGCTAAGGCAGGAGAAATAAGCACACCAGGAGGGAATCTGCCTGCGAGGGAAGCTGTGCAGCACATCCCTTGTTCCGCTCGCCACTTCCCTCACTCTTAGGCAAAGCCCATCTCAGCTTGCTTGTAGGCGTGCCTCTGTGCTCAGAAGCAGCCCCGTGGCAGGCAGGACAGAGCGGGATGTGTTCTGGGCACGCAGCATGCTGCTTCCCATGCCCGGGACAAACCGCGAGCAGGTGCCTGGCTTGCGCTTCTATCTGCCGAGACTTGGAGCTGGCCAGCGCGCACCTTCCCGCTGTGTGTGCTGCTGTCCGCAAACAGCCTCCAAACAAAGCAGCGCACTAAGGCAGGAGAAATAAGCACACCAGGAGGGAATCTGCCTGCGAGGGAAGCTGTGCAGCACATCCCTTGTTCCGCTCGACACTTCCCTGACTCTTAGGCAAAGCCCATCTCAGCTGGCTTGTAGGCGTGCCTCCGTGCTCAGAAGCAGTCCCGTGGCAGGTAGGATACAGGGGGATGTATTCTGGGCACGCAGCATGCTGCTTCCCATGCCCGGGACAAACTGCGAGCCGGTGCCTCGCTTGCGCTTCTATCTGCCGAGACTTGGAGCTGGCCAGCGCGCACCTTCCCGCTGTGTGTGCTGCTGTCCGCAAACAGCCTCCAAACAAAGCAGGGCGCTAAGGCATGAGAAGTTAGCGTCCCAGGAGGGAATCTGCCTGCGAGGGAAGCTGTGCAGCACATCCCTTGTTCCACTCGACACTTCCCTGACTCTTAGGCAAAGCCCATCTCAGCTTGCTTGTAGGCGTGCCTCCGTGCTCAGAAGCAGTCCCGTGGCAGGCAGGATACAGGGGGATGTCTTCTGGGCACGCAGCATGCTGCTTCCCATGCCCGGGACAAACTGCGAGCAGGTGCCTCACTTGCGCTTCTATCTGCCGAGACTTGGAGCCGATCAGAACGCACCTTCCCGCTGTGTGTGCTGCTGTCCGCAAACAGCCTCCAAACAAAGCAGGGCGCTAAGGCATGAGAAGTTAGCGCCACAGGAGGGAATCTGCCTGCGAGGGAAGCTGTGCAGCACATCCCTTGTTCCGCTCGCCACTTCCCTCACTCTTAGGCAAAGCCCATCTCAGCGTGCTTGTAGGCGTGCCTCTGTGCTCAGAAGCAGCCCCGTGGCAGGCAGGATACAGCGGGATGTCTTCTGGGCACGCAGCATGCTGCTTCCCATGCCCGGGACAAACCGCGAGCAGGTGCCTCGCTTGCGCTTCTATCTGCCGAGACTTGGAGCTGGCCAACGCGCACCTTCCCGCTGTGTGTGCTGCTGTCCGCAAACAGCCTCCAAACAAAGCAGGGCGCTAAGGCAGGAGAAATAAGCAACCAGGAGGGAATCTGCCTGCGAGGGAAGCTGTGCAGCACATCCCTTGTTCCGCTCGCCACTTCCCTCACTCTTAGGCAAAGCCCATCTCAGCTTGCTTGTAGGCGTGCCTCTGTGCTCAGAAGCAGCCCCGTGGCAGGCAGGACAGAGCGGGATGTCTTCTGGGAACGCAGCATGCTGCTTCCCATGCCCGGGACAAACCGCGAGCAGGTGCCTCGCTTGCGCTTCTATGTGCCGAGACTTGGAGCTGGCCAGCGCGCACCTTCCCGCTGTGTGTGCTGCTGTCCGCAAACAGCCTCCAAACAAAGCAGGGCGCTAAGGCAGGAGAAATAAGCACACCAGGAGGGAATCTGCCTGCGAGGGAAGCTGTGCAGCACATCCCTTGTTCCGCTCGCCACTTCCCTGACTCTTAGGCAAAGCCCATCTCAGCTTGCTTGTAGGCGTGCCTCTGTGCTCAGAAGCAGCCCCGTGGCAGGCAGGATACAGGGGGATGTCTTCTGGGCACGCAGCATGCTGCTTCCCATGCCTGGGACAAACCGCGAGCAGGTGCCTGGCTTGCGCTTCTATGTGCCGAGACTTGGAGCTGGCCAGCGCGCACCTTCCCGCTGTGTGTGCTGCTGTCCGCAAAGAGCCTCCAAACAAAGCAGGGCGCTAAGGCAGGAGAAATAAGCACACCAGGAGGGAATCTGCCTGCGAGGGAAGCTGTGCAGCACATCCCTTGTTCCGCTCGCCACTTCCCTCACTCTTAGGCAAAGCCCATCTCAGCTTGCTTGTAGGCGTGCCTCTGTGCTCAGAAGCAGCCCCGTGGCAGGCAGGACAGAGCGGGATGTCTTCTGGGCACGCAGCATGCTGCTTCCCATGCCCGGGACAAATTGCGAGCAGGTGCCTGGCTTGCGCTTCTATCTGCTGAGACTTGGAGCTGGCCACCGCGCACCTTCCCGCTGTGTGTGCTGCTGTCCGCAAACAGCCTCCAAACAAAGCAGCGCACTAAGGCAGGAGAAATAAGCACACCAGGAGGGAATCTGCCTGCGAGGGAAGCTGTGCAGCACATCCCTTGTTCCGCTCGACACTTCCCTGACTCTTAGCAAAGCCCATCTCAGCTGGCTTGTAGGCGTGCCTCCGTGCTCAGAAGCAGTCCCGTGGCAGGTAGGATACAGGGGGATGTATTCTGGGCACGCAGCATGCTGCTTCCCATGCCCGGGACAAACTGCGAGCCGGTGCATCGCTTGCGCTTCTATCTGCCGAGACTTGGAGCTGGCCAGCGCGCACCTTCCCGCTGTGTGTGCTGCTGTCCGCAAACAGCCTCCAAACAAAGCAGGGCGCTAAGGCATGAGAAGTTAGCGTCCCAGGAGGGAATCTGCCTGCGAGGGAAGCTGTGCAGCACATCCCTTGTTCCGCTCGCCACTTCCCTCACTCTTAGGCAAAGCCCAGCTCAACTGCCTTGTAGGCGTGCCTCCGTGCTCAGAAGCAGTCCCGTGCCAGGCAGGATACAGGGGGATGTGTTCTGGGCATGCAGCATGCTGCTTCCCATGCCCGGGACAAACTGCGAGCCGGTGCCTCGCTTGCGCTTCTATCTGCCGAGACTTGCAGCTGGCCAGCGCGCACCTTCCCGCTGTGTGTGCTGCTGTCCGCAAACAGCCTCCAAACAAAGCAGGGCGCACTAAGGCAGGAGAAATAAGCACACCAGGAGGGAATCTGCCTGCGAGGGAAGCTGTGAAGCACATCCCTTGTTCCGCTCGACACTTCCCTGACTCTTAGGCAAAGCCCATCTCAGCTGGCTTGTAGGCGTGCCTCCGTGCTCAGAAGCAGCCCCGTGGCAGGCAGGATACAGCGGGATGTCTTCTGGGCACGCAGCATGCTGCTTCCCATGCCCGGGACAAACCGCGAGCAGGTGCCTCGCTTGCTCTTCTATCTGCCGAGACTTGGAGCTGGCTAGCGCGCACCTTCCCGCTGTGTGTGCTGCTGTCCGCAAACAGCCTCCAAACAAAGCAGGGCGCTAAGGCAGGAGAAATAAGCACACCAGGAGGGAATCTGCCTGCGAGGGAAGCTGTGCAGCACATCCCTTGTTCCACTCGACACTTCCCTGACTCTTAGGCAAAGCCCATCTCAGCTTGCTTGTAGGCGTGCCTCCGTGCTCAGAAGCAGTCCCGTGGCAGGCAGGATACAGGGGGATGTCTTCTGGGCACGCAGCATGCTGCTTCCCATGCCCGGGACAAACTGCGAGCAGGTGCCTCACTTGCGCTTCTATCTGCCGAGACTTGGAGCCGATCAGAACGCACCTTCCCGCTGTGTGTGCTGCTGTCCGCAAACAGCCTCCAAACAAAGCAGGGCGCTAAGGCATGAGAAGTTAGCGCCACAGGAGGGAATCTGCCTGCGAGGGAAGCTGTGCAGCACATCCCTTGTTCCGCTCGCCACTTCCCTCACTCTTAGGCAAAGCCCATCTCAGCGTGCTTGTAGGCGTGCCTCTGTGCTCAGAAGCAGCCCCGTGGCAGGCAGGATACAGCGGGATGTCTTCTGGGCACGCAGCATGCTGCTTCCCATGCCCGGGACAAACCGCGAGCAGGTGCCTCGCTTGCGCTTCTATCTGCCGAGACTTGGAGCTGGCCAACGCGCACCTTCCCGCTGTGTGTGCTGCTGTCCGCAAACAGCCTCCAAACAAAGCAGGGCGCTAAGGCAGGAGAAATAAGCAACCAGGAGGGAATCTGCCTGCGAGGGAAGCTGTGCAGCACATCCCTTGTTCCGCTCGCCACTTCCCTCACTCTTAGGCA
Organism: Rhea pennata; assembly: GCF_028389875.1. NCBI lineage: Eukaryota > Metazoa > Chordata > Aves > Rheiformes > Rheidae > Rhea > Rhea pennata. The sequence continues at coordinate 40,705,178 of NC_084669.1, read as the reverse complement.
AAGGCCATCTCAGCTTGCTTGTAGGCGTGCCTCTGTGCTCAGAAGCAGCCCCGTGGCAGGCAGGACAGAGCGGGATGTCTTCTGGGCACGCAGCATGCTGCTTCCCATGCCCGGGACAAACCGCGAGCAGGTGCCTCGCTTGCGCTTCTATGTGCCGAGACTTGGAGCTGGCCAGCGCGCACCTTCCCGCTGTGTGTGCTGCTGTCCGCAAACAGCCTCCAAACAAAGCAGGGCGCTAAGGCAGGAGAAATAAGCACACCAGGAGGGAATCTGCCTGCGAGGGAAGCTGTGCAGCACATCCCTTGTTCCGCTCGCCACTTCCCTGACTCTTAGGCAAAGCCCATCTCAGCTTGCTTGTAGGCGTGCCTCTGTGCTCAGAAGCAGCCCCGTGGCAGGCAGGATACAGGGGGATGTCTTCTGGGCACGCAGCATGCTGCTTCCCATGCCTGGGACAAACCGCGAGCAGGTGCCTCGCTTGCGCTTCTATCTGCCGAGACTTGGAGCTGGCCAGCGCGCACCTTCCCGCTGTGTGTGCTGCTGTCCGCAAAGAGCCTCCAAACAAAGCAGGGCGCTAAGGCAGGAGAAATAAGCACACCAGGAGGGAATCTGCCTGCGAGGGAAGCTGTGCAGCACATCCCTTGTTCCGCTCGCCACTTCCCTCACTCTTAGGCAAAGGCCATCTCAGCTTGCTTGTAGGCGTGCCTCTGTGCTCAGAAGCAGCCCCGTGGCAGGCAGGACAGAGCGGGATGTGTTCTGGGCACGCAGCATGCTGCTTCCCATGCCCGGGACAAATTGCGAGCAGGTGCCTGGCTTGCGCTTCTATCTGCTGAGACTTGGAGCTGGCCACCGCGCACCTTCCCGCTGTGTGTGCTGCTGTCCGCAAACAGCCTCCAAACAAAGCAGCGCACTAAGGCAGGAGAAATAAGCACACCAGGAGGGAATCTGCCTGCGAGGGAAGCTGTGCAGCACATCCCTTGTTCCGCTCGACACTTCCCTCACTCTTAGGCAAAGCCCATCTCAGCTGGCTTGTAGGCGTGCCTCCGTGCTCAGAAGCAGTCCCGTGGCAGGTAGGATACAGGGGGATGTATTCTGGGCACGCAGCATGCTGCTTCCCATGCCCGGGACAAACTGCGAGCAGGTGCCTCGCTTGCGCTTCTATCTGCCGAGACTTGGAGCTGGCCAGCGCGCACCTTCCCGCTGTGTGTGCTGCTGTCCGCAAACAGCCTCCAAACAAAGCAGGGCGCTAAGGCATGAGAAGTTAGCGTCCCAGGAGGGAATCTGCCTGCGAGGGAAGCTGTGCAGCACATCCCTTGTTCCGCTCGCCACTTCCCTCACTCTTAGGCAAAGCCCAGCTCAACTGCCTTGTAGGCGTGCCTCCGTGCTCAGAAGCAGTCCCGTGCCAGGCAGGATACAGGGGGATGTGTTCTGGGCATGCAGCATGCTGCTTCCCATGCCCGGGACAAACTGCGAGCCGGTGCCTCGCTTGCGCTTCTATCTGCCGAGACTTGCAGCTGGCCAGCGCGCACCTTCCCGCTGTGTGTGCTGCTGTCCGCAAACAGCCTCCAAACAAAGCAGGGCGCACTAAGGCAGGAGAAATAAGCACACCAGGAGGGAATCTGCCTGCGAGGGAAGCTGTGAAGCACATCCCTTGTTCCGCTCGACACTTCCCTGACTCTTAGGAAAAGCCCATCTCAGCTGGCTTGTAGGCGTGCCTCCGTGCTCAGAAGCAGCCCCGTGGCAGGCAGGATACAGGGGGATGTCTTCTGGGCACGCAGCATGCTGCTTCCCATGCCCGGGACAAACCGCGAGCAGGTGCCTCGCTTGCTCTTCTATCTGCCGAGACTTGGAGCTGGCTAGCGCGCACCTTCCCGCTGTGTGTGCTGCTGTCCGCAAACAGCCTCCAAACAAAGCAGGGCGCTAAGGCAGGAGAAATAAGCACACCAGGAGGGAATCTGCCTGCGAGGGAAGCTGTGCAGCACATCCCTTGTTCCACTCGACACTTCCCTCACTCTTAGGCAAAGCCCATCTCAGCTTGCTTGTAGGCGTGCCTCCGTGCTCAGAAGCAGTCCCGTGGCAGGCAGGATACAGGGGGATGTCTTCTGGGCACGCAGCATGCTGCTTCCCATGCCCGGGACAAACTGCGAGCAGGTGCCTCACTTGCGCTTCTATCTGCCGAGACTTGGAGCCGATCAGAACGCACCTTCCCGCTGTGTGTGCTGCTGTCCGCAAACAGCCTCCAAACAAAGCAGGGCGCTAAGGCATGAGAAGTTAGCGCCACAGGAGGGAATCTGCCTGCGAGGGAAGCTGTGCAGCACATCCCTTGTTCCGCTCGCCACTTCCCTGACTCTTAGGCAAAGCCCATCTCAGCGTGCTTGTAGGCGTGCCTCTGTGCTCAGAAGCAGCCCCGTGGCAGGCAGGATACAGCGGGATGTCTTCTGGGCACGCAGCATGCTGCTTCCCATGCCCGGGACAAACCGCGAGCAGGTGCCTCGCTTGCGCTTCTATCTGCCGAGACTTGGAGCTGGCCAACGCGCACCTTCCCGCTGTGTGTGCTGCTGTCCGCAAACAGCCTCCAAACAAAGCAGGGCGCTAAGGCAGGAGAAATAAGCAACCAGGAGGGAATCTGCCTGCGAGGGAAGCTGTGCAGCACATCCCTTGTTCCGCTCGCCACTTCCCTCACTCTTAGGCAAAGGCCATCTCAGCTTGCTTGTAGGCGTGCCTCTGTGCTCAGAAGCAGCCCCGTGGCAGGCAGGACAGAGCGGGATGTCTTCTGGGCACGCAGCATGCTGCTTCCCATGCCCGGGACAAACCGCGAGCAGGTGCCTCGCTTGCGCTTCTATGTGCCGAGACTTGGAGCTGGCCAGCGCGCACCTTCCCGCTGTGTGTGCTGCTGTCCGCAAACAGCCTCCAAACAAAGCAGGGCGCTAAGGCAGGAGAAATAAGCACACCAGGAGGGAATCTGCCTGCGAGGGAAGCTGTGCAGCACATCCCTTGTTCCGCTCGCCACTTCCCTGACTCTTAGGCAAAGCCCATCTCAGCTTGCTTGTAGGCGTGCCTCTGTGCTCAGAAGCAGCCCCGTGGCAGGCAGGATACAGGGGGATGTCTTCTGGGCACGCAGCATGCTGCTTCCCATGCCTGGGACAAACCGCGAGCAGGTGCCTGGCTTGCGCTTCTATGTGCCGAGACTTGGAGCTGGCCAGCGCGCACCTTCCCGCTGTGTGTGCTGCTGTCCGCAAAGAGCCTCCAAACAAAGCAGGGCGCTAAGGCAGGAGAAATAAGCACACCAGGAGGGAATCTGCCTGCGAGGGAAGCTGTGCAGCACATCCCTTGTTCCGCTCGCCACTTCCCTCACTCTTAGGCAAATGCCATCTCAGCTTGCTTGTAGGCGTGCCTCTGTGCTCAGAAGCAGCCCCGTGGCAGGCAGGACAGAGCGGGATGTGTTCTGGGCACGCAGCATGCTGCTTCCCATGCCCGGGACAAATTGCGAGCAGGTGCCTGGCTTGCGCTTCTATCTGCTGAGACTTGGAGCTGGCCACCGCGCACCTTCCCGCTGTGTGTGCTGCTGTCCGCAAACAGCCTCCAAACAAAGCAGCGCACTAAGGCAGGAGAAATAAGCACACCAGGAGGGAATCTGCCTGCGAGGGAAGCTGTGCAGCACATCCCTTGTTCCGCTCGACACTTCCCTCACTCTTAGGCAAAGCCCATCTCAGCTGGCTTGTAGGCGTGCCTCCGTGCTCAGAAGCAGTCCCGTGGCAGGTAGGATACAGGGGGATGTATTCTGGGCACGCAGCATGCTGCTTCCCATGCCCGGGACAAACTGCGAGCCGGTGCCTCGCTTGCGCTTCTATCTGCCGAGACTTGGAGCTGGCCAGCGCGCACCTTCCCGCTGTGTGTGCTGCTGTCCGCAAACAGCCTCCAAACAAAGCAGGGCGCTAAGGCATGAGAAGTTAGCGTCCCAGGAGGGAATCTGCCTGCGAGGGAAGCTGTGCAGCACATCCCTTGTTCCGCTCGCCACTTCCCTCACTCTTAGGCAAAGCCCAGCTCAACTGCCTTGTAGGCGTGCCTCCGTGCTCAGAAGCAGTCCCGTGCCAGGCAGGATACAGGGGGATGTGTTCTGGGCATGCAGCATGCTGCTTCCCATGCCCGGGACAAACTGCGAGCCGGTGCCTCGCTTGCGCTTCTATCTGCCGAGACTTGGAGCTGGTCACCGCGCACCTTCCCGCTGTGTGTGCTGCTGTCCGCAAACAGCCTCCAAACAAAGCAGCGCACTAAGGCAGGAGAAATAAGCACACCAGGAGGGAATCTGCCTGCGAGGGAAGCTGTGCAGCACATCCCTTGTTCCGCTCGACACTTCCCTCACTCTTAGGCAAAGCCCATCTCAGCTGGCTTGTAGGCGTGCCTCCGTGCTCAGAAGCAGTCCCGTGGCAGGTAGGATACAGGGGGATGTATTCTGGGCACGCAGCATGCTGCTTCCCATGCCCGGGACAAACTGCGAGCCGGTGCCTGGCTTGCGCTTCTATGTGCCGAGACTTGGAGCTGGCCAGCGCGCACCTTCCCGCTGTGTGTGCTGCTGTCCGCAAACAGCCTCCAAACAAAGCAGGGCGCTAAGGCATGAGAAGTTAGCGTCCCAGGAGGGAATCTGCCTGCGAGGGAAGCTGTGCAGCACATCCCTTGTTCCGCTCGCCACTTCCCTCACTCTTAGGCAAAGCCCAGCTCAACTGCCTTGTAGGCGTGCCTCCGTGCTCAGAAGCAGTCCCGTGCCAGGCAGGATACAGGGGGATGTGTTCTGGGCATGCAGCATGCTGCTTCCCATGCCCGGGACAAACTGCGAGCCGGTGCCTCGCTTGCGCTTCTATCTGCCGAGACTTGCAGCTGGCCAGCGCGCACCTTCCCGCTGTGTGTGCTGCTGTCCGCAAACAGCCTCCAAACAAAGCAGCGCACTAAGGCAGGAGAAATAAGCACACCAGGAGGGAATCTGCCTGCGAGGGAAGCTGTGAAGCACATCCCTTGTTCCGCTCGACACTTCCCTCACTCTTAGGCAAAGCCCATCTCAGCTGGCTTGTAGGCGTGCCTCTGTGCTCAGAAGCAGCCCCGTGGCAGGCAGGACAGAGCGGGATGTCTTCTGGGCACGCAGCATGCTGCTTCCCATGCCCGGGACAAACTGCGAGCAGGTGCCTCGCTTGTGCTTCTATCTGCCGAGACTTGGAGCTGGCCAGCGCGCACCTTCCCGCTGTGTGTGCTGCTGTCCGCAAACAGCCTCCAAACAAAGCAGGGCGCTAAGGCATGAGAAGTTAGCGTCCCAGGAGGGAATCTGCCTGCGAGGGAAGCTGTGCAGCACATCCCTTGTTCCGCTCGCCACTTCCCTGACTCTTAGGCAAAGCCCATCTCAGCTGGCTTGTAGGCGTGCCTCCGTGCTCAGAAGCAGTCCCGTGGCAGGCAGGATACAGCGGGATGTCTTCTGGGCACGCAGCATGCTGCTTCCCATGCCCGGGACAAACCGCGAGCAGGTGCCTCGCTTGCTCTTCTATCTGCCGAGACTTGGAGCTGGCTAGCGCGCACCTTCCCGCTGTGTGTGCTGCTGTCCGCAAACAGCCTCCAAACAAAGCAGGGCACTAAGGCATGAGAAGTTAGCGCCACAGGAGGGAATCTGCCTGCGAGGGAAGCTGTGCAGCACATCCCTTGTTCTGCTCGCCACTTCCCTCACTCTTAGGCAAAGCCCATCTCAGCGTGCTTGTAGGCGTGCCTCTGTGCTCAGAAGCAGCCCCGTGGCAGGCAGGACAGAGCGGGATGTCTTCTGGGCACGCAGCATGCTGCTTCCCATGCCCGGGACAAACCGCGAGCAGGTGCCTCGCTTGCGCTTCTATCTGCCGAGACTTGGAGCTGGCCAACGCGCACCTTCCCGCTGTGTGTGCTGCTGTCCGCAAACAGCCTCCAAACAAAGCAGGGCGCTAAGGCATGAGAAGTAAGCGCCCCAGGAGGGAATCTGCCTGCGAGGGAAGCTGTGCAGCACATCCCTTGTTCCGCTCGACACTTCCCTCACTCTTAGGCAAAGCCCATCTCAGCTGGCTTGTAGGCGTGCCTCCGTGCTCAGAAGCAGTCCCGTGGCAGGTAGGATACAGGGGGATGTATTCTGGGCACGCAGCATGCTGCTTCCCATGCCCGGGACAAACTGCGAGCCGGTGCCTCGCTTGCGCTTCTATCTGCCGAGACTTGGAGCTGGCCAGCGCGCACCTTCCCGCTGTGTGTGCTGCTGTCCGCAAACAGCCTCCAAACAAAGCAGGGCGCTAAGGCATGAGAAGTTAGCGTCCCAGGAGGGAATCTGCCTGCGAGGGAAGCTGTGCAGCACATCCCTTGTTCCGCTCGCCACTTCCCTCACTCTTAGGCAAAGCCCAGCTCAACTGCCTTGTAGGCGTGCCTCCGTGCTCAGAAGCAGTCCCGTGCCAGGCAGGATACAGGGGGATGTGTTCTGGGCATGCAGCATGCTGCTTCCCATGCCCGGGACAAACTGCGAGCCGGTGCCTCGCTTGCGCTTCTATCTGCCGAGACTTGCAGCTGGCCAGCGCGCACCTTCCCGCTGTGTGTGCTGCTGTCCGCAAACAGCCTCCAAACAAAGCAGGGCGCTAAGGCATGAGAAGTTAGCGTCCCAGGAGGGAATCTGCCTGCGAGGGAAGCTGTGCAGCACATCCCTTGTTCCGCTCGCCACTTCCCTGACTCTTAGGCAAAGCCCATCTCAGCTGGCTTGTAGGCGTGCCTCCGTGCTCAGAAGCAGTCCCGTGGCAGGCAGGATACAGCGGGATGTCTTCTGGGCACGCAGCATGCTGCTTCCCATGCCCGGGACAAACCGCGAGCAGGTGCCTCGCTTGCTCTTCTATCTGCCGAGACTTGGAGCTGGCTAGCGCGCACCTTCCCGCTGTGTGTGCTGCTGTCCGCAAACAGCCTCCAAACAAAGCAGGGCGCTAAGGCAGGAGAAATAAGCACACCAGGAGGGAATCTGCCTGCGAGGGAAGCTGTGCAGCACATCCCTTGTTCCACTCGACACTTCCCTGACTCTTAGGCAAAGCCCATCTCAGCTTGCTTGTAGGCGTGCCTCCGTGCTCAGAAGCAGTCCCGTGGCAGGCAGGATACAGGGGGATGTCTTCTGGGCACGCAGCATGCTGCTTCCCATGCCCGGGACAAACTGCGAGCAGGTGCCTCACTTGCGCTTCTATCTGCCGAGACTTGGAGCCGATCAGAACGCACCTTCCCGCTGTGTGTGCTGCTGTCCGCAAACAGCCTCCAAACAAAGCAGGGCACTAAGGCATGAGAAGTTAGCGCCACAGGAGGGAATCTGCCTGCGAGGGAAGCTGTGCAGCACATCCCTTGTTCTGCTCGCCACTTCCCTCACTCTTAGGCAAAGCCCATCTCAGCGTGCTTGTAGGCGTGCCTCTGTGCTCAGAAGCAGCCCCGTGGCAGGCAGGATACAGCGGGATGTCTTCTGGGCACGCAGCATGCTGCTTCCCATGCCCGGGACAAACCGCGAGCAGGTGCCTCGCTTGCGCTTCTATCTGCCGAGACTTGGAGCTGGCCAACGCGCACCTTCCCGCTGTGTGTGCTGCTGTCCGCAAACAGCCTCCAAACAAAGCAGCGCACTAAGGCAGGAGAAATAAGCACACCAGGAGGGAATCTGCCTGCGAGGGAAGCTGTGCAGCACATCCCTTGTTCCGCTCGACACTTCCCTCACTCTTAGGCAAAGCCCATCTCAGCTGGCTTGTAGGCGTGCCTCCGTGCTCAGAAGCAGTCCCGTGGCAGGTAGGATACAGGGGGATGTATTCTGGGCACGCAGCATGCTGCTTCCCATGCCCGGGACAAACTGCGAGCCGGTGCCTCGCTTGCGCTTCTATCTGCCGAGACTTGGAGCTGGCCAGCGCGCACCTTCCCGCTGTGTGTGCTGCTGTCCGCAAACAGCCTCCAAACAAAGCAGGGCGCTAAGGCATGAGAAGTTAGCGTCCCAGGAGGGAATCTGCCTGCGAGGGAAGCTGTGCAGCACATCCCTTGTTCCGCTCGCCACTTCCCTCACTCTTAGGCAAAGCCCAGCTCAACTGCCTTGTAGGCGTGCCTCCGTGCTCAGAAGCAGTCCCGTGCCAGGCAGGATACAGGGGGATGTGTTCTGGGCATGCAGCATGCTGCTTCCCATGCCCGGGACAAACTGCGAGCCGGTGCCTCGCTTGCGCTTCTATCTGCCGAGACTTGCAGCTGGCCAGCGCGCACCTTCCCGCTGTGTGTGCTGCTGTCCGCAAACAGCCTCCAAACAAAGCAGGGCGCACTAAGGCAGGAGAAATAAGCACACCAGGAGGGAATCTGCCTGCGAGGGAAGCTGTGAAGCACATCCCTTGTTCCGCTCGACACTTCCCTGACTCTTAGGCAAAGCCCATCTCAGCTGGCTTGTAGGCGTGCCTCCGTGCTCAGAAGCAGCCCCGTGGCAGGCAGGATACAGCGGGATGTCTTCTGGGCACGCAGCATGCTGCTTCCCATGCCCGGGACAAACCGCGAGCAGGTGCCTCGCTTGCTCTTCTATCTGCATAGACTTGGAGCTGGCTAGCGCGCACCTTCCCGCTGTGTGTGCTGCTGTCCGCAAACAGCCTCCAAACAAAGCAGGGCGCTAAGGCAGGAGAAATAAGCACACCAGGAGGGAATCTGCCTGCGAGGGAAGCTGTGCAGCACATCCCTTGTTCCACTCGACACTTCCCTGACTCTTAGGCAAAGCCCATCTCAGCTTGCTTGTAGGCGTGCCTCCGTGCTCAGAAGCAGTCCCGTGGCAGGCAGGATACAGGGGGATGTCTTCTGGGCACGCAGCATGCTGCTTCCCATGCCCGGGACAAACTGCGAGCAGGTGCCTCACTTGCGCTTCTATCTGCCGAGACTTGGAGCCGATCAGAACGCACCTTCCCGCTGTGTGTGCTGCTGTCCGCAAACAGCCTCCAAACAAAGCAGGGCGCTAAGGCATGAGAAGTTAGCGCCACAGGAGGGAATCTGCCTGCGAGGGAAGCTGTGCAGCACATCCCTTGTTCCGCTCGCCACTTCCCTCACTCTTAGGCAAAGCCCATCTCAGCTGGCTTGTAGGCGTGCCTCTGTGCTCAGAAGCAGCCCCGTGGCAGGCAGGATACAGCGGGATGTCTTCTGGGCACGCAGCATGCTGCTTCCCATGCCCGGGACAAACCGCGAGCAGGTGCCTCGCTTGCGCTTCTATCTGCCGAGACTTGGAGCTGGCCAACGCGCACCTTCCCGCTGTGTGTGCTGCTGTCCGCAAACAGCCTCCAAACAAAGCAGGGCGCTAAGGCAGGAGAAATAAGCAACCAGGAGGGAATCTGCCTGCGAGGGAAGCTGTGCAGCACATCCCTTGTTCCGCTCGCCACTTCCCTCACTCTTAGGCAAAGGCCATCTCAGCTTGCTTGTAGGCGTGCCTCTGTGCTCAGAAGCAGCCCCGTGGCAGGCAGGACAGAGCGGGATGTCTTCTGGGCACGCAGCATGCTGCTTCCCATGCCCGGGACAAACCGCGAGCAGGTGCCTCGCTTGCGCTTCTATGTGCCGAGACTTGGAGCTGGCCAGCGCGCACCTTCCCGCTGTGTGTGCTGCTGTCCGCAAACAGCCTCCAAACAAAGCAGGGCGCTAAGGCAGGAGAAATAAGCACACCAGGAGGGAATCTGCCTGCGAGGGAAGCTGTGCAGCACATCCCTTGTTCCGCTCGCCACTTCCCTGACTCTTAGGCAAAGCCCATCTCAGCTTGCTTGTAGGCGTGCCTCTGTGCTCAGAAGCAGCCCCGTGGCAGGCAGGATACAGGGGGATGTCTTCTGGGCACGCAGCATGCTGCTTCCCATGCCTGGGACAAACCGCGAGCAGGTGCCTGGCTTGCGCTTCTATGTGCCGAGACTTGGAGCTGGCCAGCGCGCACCTTCCCGCTGTGTGTGCTGCTGTCCGCAAAGAGCCTCCAAACAAAGCAGGGCGCTAAGGCAGGAGAAATAAGCACACCAGGAGGGAATCTGCCTGCGAGGGAAGCTGTGCAGCACATCCCTTGTTCCGCTCGCCACTTCCCTCACTCTTAGGCAAAGGGCATCTCAGCTTGCTTGTAGGCGTGCCTCTGTGCTCAGAAGCAGCCCCGTGGCAGGCAGGACAGAGCGGGATGTGTTCTGGGCACGCAGCATGCTGCTTCCCATGCCCGGGACAAATTGCGAGCAGGTGCCTGGCTTGCGCTTCTATCTGCCGAGACTTGGAGCTGGCCACCGCGCACCTTCCCGCTGTGTGTGCTGCTGTCCGCAAACAGCCTCCAAACAAAGCAGCGCACTAAGGCAGGAGAAATAAGCACACCAGGAGGGAATCTGCCTGCGAGGGAAGCTGTGCAGCACATCCCTTGTTCCACTCGACACTTCCCTCACTCTTAGGCAAAGCCCATCTCAGCTGGCTTGTAGGCGTGCCTCCGTGCTCAGAAGCAGTCCCGTGGCAGGTAGGATACAGGGGGATGTATTCTGGGCACGCAGCATGCTGCTTCCCATGCCCGGGACAAACTGCGAGCCGGTGCCTCGCTTGCGCTTCTATCTGCCGAGACTTGGAGCTGGCCAGCGCGCACCTTCCCGCTGTGTGTGCTGCTGTCCGCAAACAGCCTCCAAACAAAGCAGGGCGCTAAGGCATGAGAAGTTAGCGTCCCAGGAGGGAATCTGCCTGCGAGGGAAGCTGTGCAGCACATCCCTTGTTCCGCTCGCCACTTCCCTCACTCTTAGGCAAAGCCCAGCTCAACTGCCTTGTAGGCGTGCCTCCGTGCTCAGAAGCAGTCCCGTGCCAGGCAGGATACAGGGGGATGTGTTCTGGGCATGCAGCATGCTGCTTCCCATGCCCGGGACAAACTGCGAGCCGGTGCCTCGCTTGCGCTTCTATCTGCCGAGACTTGGAGCTGGCCACCGCGCACCTTCCCGCTGTGTGTGCTGCTGTCCGCAAACAGCCTCCAAACAAAGCAGCGCACTAAGGCAGGAGAAATAAGCACACCAGGAGGGAATCTGCCTGCGAGGGAAGCTGTGCAGCACATCCCTTGTTCCGCTCGACACTTCCCTCACTCTTAGGCAAAGCCCATCTCAGCTGGCTTGTAGGCGTGCCTCCGTGCTCAGAAGCAGTCCCGTGGCAGGTAGGATACAGGGGGATGTATTCTGGGCACGCAGCATGCTGCTTCCCATGCCCGGGACAAACTGCGAGCCGGTGCCTCGCTTGCGCTTCTATCTGCCGAGACTTGGAGCTGGCCAGCGCGCACCTTCCCGCTGTGTGTGCTGCTGTCCGCAAACAGCCTCCAAACAAAGCAGGGCGCTAAGGCATGAGAAGTTAGCGTCCCAGGAGGGAATCTGCCTGCGAGGGAAGCTGTGCAGCACATCCCTTGTTCCGCTCGCCACTTCCCTCACTCTTAGGCAAAGCCCAGCTCAACTGCCTTGTAGGCGTGCCTCCGTGCTCAGAAGCAGTCCCGTGCCAGGCAGGATACAGGGGGATGTGTTCTGGGCATGCAGCATGCTGCTTCCCATGCCCGGGACAAACTGCGAGCCGGTGCCTCGCTTGCGCTTCTATCTGCCGAGACTTGGAGCTGGTCACCGCGCACCTTCCCGCTGTGTGTGCTGCTGTCCGCAAACAGCCTCCAAACAAAGCAGCGCACTAAGGCAGGAGAAATAAGCACACCAGGAGGGAATCTGCCTGCGAGGGAAGCTGTGAAGCACATCCCTTGTTCCGCTCGACACTTCCCTCACTCTTAGGCAAAGCCCATCTCAGCTGGCTTGTAGGCGTGCCTCCGTGCTCAGAAGCAGTCCCGTGGCAGGTAGGATACAGGGGGATGTATTCTGGGCACGCAGCATGCTGCTTCCCATGCCCGGGACAAACTGCGAGCCGGTGCCTCGCTTGCGCTTCTATCTGCCGAGACTTGGAGCTGGCCAGCGCGCACCTTCCCGCTGTGTGTGCTGCTGTCCGCAAACAGCCTCCAAACAAAGCAGGGCGCTAAGGCATGAGAAGTTAGCGTCCCAGGAGGGAATCTGCCTGCGAGGGAAGCTGTGCAGCACATCCCTTGTTCCGCTCGCCACTTCCCTCACTCTTAGGCAAAGCCCAGCTCAACTGCCTTGTAGGCGTGCCTCCGTGCTCAGAAGCAGTCCCGTGCCAGGCAGGATACAGGGGGATGTGTTCTGGGCATGCAGCATGCTGCTTCCCATGCCCGGGACAAACTGCGAGCCGGTGCCTCGCTTGCGCTTCTATCTGCCGAGACTTGCAGCTGGCCAGCGCGCACCTTCCCGCTGTGTGTGCTGCTGTCCGCAAACAGCCTCCAAACAAAGCAGCGCACTAAGGCAGGAGAAATAAGCACACCAGGAGGGAATCTGCCTGCGAGGGAAGCTGTGAAGCACATCCCTTGTTCCGCTCGACACTTCCCTCACTCTTAGGCAAAGCCCATCTCAGCTGGCTTGTAGGCGTGCCTCTGTGCTCAGAAGCAGCCCCGTGGCAGGCAGGACAGAGCGGGATGTCTTCTGGGCACGCAGCATGCTGCTTCCCATGCCCGGGACAAACCGCGAGCAGGTGCCTTGCTTGCGCTTCTATGTGCCGAGACTTGGAGCTGGCCAGCGCGCACCTTCCCGCTGTGTGTGCTGCTGTCCGCAAACAGCCTCCAAACAAAGCAGGGCGCTAAGGCAGGAGAAGCAAGCGCCCCAGGAGGGAATCTCCCTGTGAGGGAAACTGTGCAGCACATCCCTTGTTCCGCTCGCCAATCCCCTCACTCGTAGGCAAAGCCCATCTCAGCTTGCTTGTAGGCGTGCCTCCGTGCTCAGAAGCAGTCCCGTGGCAGGCAGGATACAGGGGGATGTGTTCTGGGCACGCAGCATGCTGCTTCCCATGCCCGGGACAAACTGCGAGCAGGTGCCTCGCTTGTGCTTCTATCTGCCGAGACTTGGAGCTGGCCAGCGCGCACCTTCCCGCTGTGTGTGCTGCTGTCCGCAAACAGCCTCCAAACAAAGCAGGGCGCTAAGGCATGAGAAGTTAGCGTCCCAGGAGGGAATCTGCCTGCGAGGGAAGCTGTGCAGCACATCCCTTGTTCCGCTCGCCACTTCCCTGACTCTTAGGCAAAGCCCATCTCAGCTGGCTTGTAGGCGTGCCTCCGTGCTCAGAAGCAGCCCCGTGGCAGGCAGGATACAGCGGGATGTCTTCTGGGCACGCAGCATGCTGCTTCCCATGCCCGGGACAAACCGCGAGCAGGTGCCTCGCTTGCTCTTCTATCTGCCGAGACTTGGAGCTGGCTAGCGCGCACCTTCCCGCTGTGTGTGCTGCTGTCCGCAAACAGCCTCCAAACAAAGCAGGGCGCTAAGGCAGGAGAAATAAGCACACCAGGAGGGAATCTGCCTGCGAGGGAAGCTGTGCAGCACATCCCTTGTTCCACTCGACACTTCCCTGACTCTTAGGCAAAGCCCATCTCAGCTTGCTTGTAGGCGTGCCTCCGTGCTCAGAAGCAGTCCCGTGGCAGGCAGGATACAGGGGGATGTCTTCTGGGCACGCAGCATGCTGCTTCCCATGCCCGGGACAAACTGCGAGCAGGTGCCTCACTTGCGCTTCTATCTGCCGAGACTTGGAGCCGATCAGAACGCACCTTCCCGCTGTGTGTGCTGCTGTCCGCAAACAGCCTCCAAACAAAGCAGGGCACTAAGGCATGAGAAGTTAGCGCCACAGGAGGGAATCTGCCTGCGAGGGAAGCTGTGCAGCACATCCCTTGTTCTGCTCGCCACTTCCCTCACTCTTAGGCAAAGCCCATCTCAGCGTGCTTGTAGGCGTGCCTCTGTGCTCAGAAGCAGCCCCGTGGCAGGCAGGATACAGCGGGATGTCTTCTGGGCACGCAGCATGCTGCTTCCCATGCCCGGGACAAACCGCGAGCAGGTGCCTCGCTTGCGCTTCTATGTGCCGAGACTTGGAGCTGGCCAGCGCGCACCTTCCCGCTGTGTGTGCTGCTGTCCACAAACAGCCTCCAAACAAAGCAGCGCACTAAGGCAAGAGAAGTAAGTGCCCCAGGAGGGAATCTGCCTGCGAGGGAAGCTGTGCAGCACATCCCTTGTTCCGCTCGCCACTTCCCTCACTCTTTGGCAAAGCCCAGCTCAGCTGGCTTGTAGATGTGCCTCCGTGCTCAGAAGCAGCCCCGTGGCAGGCAGGATACAGCGGGATGTGTTCTGGGCACGCAGCATGCTGCTTCCCATGCCCGGGACAAACCGCGAGCAGGTGCCTGGCTTGCGCTTCTATGTGCCGAGACTTGGAGCTGGCCAGCGCGCACCTTCCCGCTGTGTGTGCTGCTGTCCGCAAAGAGCCTCCAAACAAAGCAGGGCGCTAAGGCAGGAGAAATAAGCACACCAGGAGGGAATCTGCCTGCGAGGGAAGCTGTGCAGCACATCCCTTGTTCCGCTCGACACTTCCCTCACTCTTAGGCAAAGCCCATCTCAGCTGGCTTGTAGGCGTGCCTCCGTGCTCAGAAGCAGTCCCGTGGCAGGTAGGATACAGGGGGATGTATTCTGGGCACGCAGCATGCTGCTTCCCATGCCCGGGACAAACTGCGAGCCGGTGCCTGGCTTGCGCTTCTATGTGCCGAGACTTGGAGCTGGCCAGCGCGCACCTTCCCGCTGTGTGTGCTGCTGTCCGCAAACAGCCTCCAAACAAAGCAGGGCGCTAAGGCATGAGAAGTTAGCGTCCCAGGAGGGAATCTGCCTGCGAGGGAAGCTGTGCAGCACATCCCTTGTTCCGCTCGCCACTTCCCTCACTCTTAGGCAAAGCCCAGCTCAACTGCCTTGTAGGCGTGCCTCCGTGCTCAGAAGCAGTCCCGTGCCAGGCAGGATACAGGGGGATGTGTTCTGGGCATGCAGCATGCTGCTTCCCATGCCCGGGACAAACTGCGAGCCGGTGCCTCGCTTGCGCTTCTATCTGCCGAGACTTGCAGCTGGCCAGCGCGCACCTTCCCGCTGTGTGTGCTGCTGTCCGCAAACAGCCTCCAAACAAAGCAGCGCACTAAGGCAGGAGAAATAAGCACACCAGGAGGGAATCTGCCTGCGAGGGAAGCTGTGAAGCACATCCCTTGTTCCGCTCGACACTTCCCTCACTCTTAGGCAAAGCCCATCTCAGCTGGCTTGTAGGCGTGCCTCTGTGCTCAGAAGCAGCCCCGTGGCAGGCAGGACAGAGCGGGATGTCTTCTGGGCACGCAGCATGCTGCTTCCCATGCCCGGGACAAACTGCGAGCAGGTGCCTCGCTTGTGCTTCTATCTGCCGAGACTTGGAGCTGGCCAGCGCGCACCTTCCCGCTGTGTGTGCTGCTGTCCGCAAACAGCCTCCAAACAAAGCAGGGCGCTAAGGCATGAGAAGTTAGCGTCCCAGGAGGGAATCTGCCTGCGAGGGAAGCTGTGCAGCACATCCCTTGTTCCGCTCGCCACTTCCCTGACTCTTAGGCAAAGCCCATCTCAGCTGGCTTGTAGGCGTGCCTCCGTGCTCAGAAGCAGTCCCGTGGCAGGCAGGATACAGCGGGATGTCTTCTGGGCACGCAGCATGCTGCTTCCCATGCCCGGGACAAACCGCGAGCAGGTGCCTCGCTTGCTCTTCTATCTGCCGAGACTTGGAGCTGGCTAGCGCGCACCTTCCCGCTGTGTGTGCTGCTGTCCGCAAACAGCCTCCAAACAAAGCAGGGCACTAAGGCATGAGAAGTTAGCGCCACAGGAGGGAATCTGCCTGCGAGGGAAGCTGTGCAGCACATCCCTTGTTCTGCTCGCCACTTCCCTCACTCTTAGGCAAAGCCCATCTCAGCGTGCTTGTAGGCGTGCCTCTGTGCTCAGAAGCAGCCCCGTGGCAGGCAGGACAGAGCGGGATGTCTTCTGGGCACGCAGCATGCTGCTTCCCATGCCCGGGACAAACCGCGAGCAGGTGCCTCGCTTGCGCTTCTATCTGCCGAGACTTGGAGCTGGCCAACGCGCACCTTCCCGCTGTGTGTGCTGCTGTCCGCAAACAGCCTCCAAACAAAGCAGGGCGCTAAGGCATGAGAAGTAAGCGCCCCAGGAGGGAATCTGCCTGCGAGGGAAGCTGTGCAGCACATCCCTTGTTCCGCTCGACACTTCCCTCACTCTTAGGCAAAGCCCATCTCAGCTGGCTTGTAGGCGTGCCTCCGTGCTCAGAAGCAGTCCCGTGGCAGGTAGGATACAGGGGGATGTATTCTGGGCACGCAGCATGCTGCTTCCCATGCCCGGGACAAACTGCGAGCCGGTGCCTCGCTTGCGCTTCTATCTGCCGAGACTTGGAGCTGGCCAGCGCGCACCTTCCCGCTGTGTGTGCTGCTGTCCGCAAACAGCCTCCAAACAAAGCAGGGCGCTAAGGCATGAGAAGTTAGCGTCCCAGGAGGGAATCTGCCTGCGAGGGAAGCTGTGCAGCACATCCCTTGTTCCGCTCGCCACTTCCCTCACTCTTAGGCAAAGCCCAGCTCAACTGCCTTGTAGGCGTGCCTCCGTGCTCAGAAGCAGTCCCGTGCCAGGCAGGATACAGGGGGATGTGTTCTGGGCATGCAGCATGCTGCTTCCCATGCCCGGGACAAACTGCGAGCCGGTGCCTCGCTTGCGCTTCTATCTGCCGAGACTTGCAGCTGGCCAGCGCGCACCTTCCCGCTGTGTGTGCTGCTGTCCGCAAACAGCCTCCAAACAAAGCAGGGCGCTAAGGCATGAGAAGTTAGCGTCCCAGGAGGGAATCTGCCTGCGAGGGAAGCTGTGCAGCACATCCCTTGTTCCGCTCGCCACTTCCCTGACTCTTAGGCAAAGCCCATCTCAGCTGGCTTGTAGGCGTGCCTCCGTGCTCAGAAGCAGTCCCGTGGCAGGCAGGATACAGCGGGATGTCTTCTGGGCACGCAGCATGCTGCTTCCCATGCCCGGGACAAACCGCGAGCAGGTGCCTCGCTTGCTCTTCTATCTGCCGAGACTTGGAGCTGGCTAGCGCGCACCTTCCCGCTGTGTGTGCTGCTGTCCGCAAACAGCCTCCAAACAAAGCAGGGCGCTAAGGCAGGAGAAATAAGCACACCAGGAGGGAATCTGCCTGCGAGGGAAGCTGTGCAGCACATCCCTTGTTCCACTCGACACTTCCCTGACTCTTAGGCAAAGCCCATCTCAGCTTGCTTGTAGGCGTGCCTCCGTGCTCAGAAGCAGTCCCGTGGCAGGCAGGATACAGGGGGATGTCTTCTGGGCACGCAGCATGCTGCTTCCCATGCCCGGGACAAACTGCGAGCAGGTGCCTCACTTGCGCTTCTATCTGCCGAGACTTGGAGCCGATCAGAACGCACCTTCCCGCTGTGTGTGCTGCTGTCCGCAAACAGCCTCCAAACAAAGCAGGGCACTAAGGCATGAGAAGTTAGCGCCACAGGAGGGAATCTGCCTGCGAGGGAAGCTGTGCAGCACATCCCTTGTTCTGCTCGCCACTTCCCTCACTCTTAGGCAAAGCCCATCTCAGCGTGCTTGTAGGCGTGCCTCTGTGCTCAGAAGCAGCCCCGTGGCAGGCAGGATACAGCGGGATGTCTTCTGGGCACGCAGCATGCTGCTTCCCATGCCCGGGACAAACCGCGAGCAGGTGCCTCGCTTGCGCTTCTATCTGCCGAGACTTGGAGCTGGCCAACGCGCACCTTCCCGCTGTGTGTGCTGCTGTCCGCAAACAGCCTCCAAACAAAGCAGCGCACTAAGGCAGGAGAAATAAGCACACCAGGAGGGAATCTGCCTGCGAGGGAAGCTGTGCAGCACATCCCTTGTTCCGCTCGACACTTCCCTCACTCTTAGGCAAAGCCCATCTCAGCTGGCTTGTAGGCGTGCCTCCGTGCTCAGAAGCAGTCCCGTGGCAGGTAGGATACAGGGGGATGTATTCTGGGCACGCAGCATGCTGCTTCCCATGCCCGGGACAAACTGCGAGCCGGTGCCTCGCTTGCGCTTCTATCTGCCGAGACTTGGAGCTGGCCAGCGCGCACCTTCCCGCTGTGTGTGCTGCTGTCCGCAAACAGCCTCCAAACAAAGCAGGGCGCTAAGGCATGAGAAGTTAGCGTCCCAGGAGGGAATCTGCCTGCGAGGGAAGCTGTGCAGCACATCCCTTGTTCCGCTCGCCACTTCCCTCACTCTTAGGCAAAGCCCAGCTCAACTGCCTTGTAGGCGTGCCTCCGTGCTCAGAAGCAGTCCCGTGCCAGGCAGGATACAGGGGGATGTGTTCTGGGCATGCAGCATGCTGCTTCCCATGCCCGGGACAAACTGCGAGCCGGTGCCTCGCTTGCGCTTCTATCTGCCGAGACTTGCAGCTGGCCAGCGCGCACCTTCCCGCTGTGTGTGCTGCTGTCCGCAAACAGCCTCCAAACAAAGCAGGGCGCACTAAGGCAGGAGAAATAAGCACACCAGGAGGGAATCTGCCTGCGAGGGAAGCTGTGAAGCACATCCCTTGTTCCGCTCGACACTTCCCTGACTCTTAGGCAAAGCCCATCTCAGCTGGCTTGTAGGCGTGCCTCCGTGCTCAGAAGCAGCCCCGTGGCAGGCAGGATACAGCGGGATGTCTTCTGGGCACGCAGCATGCTGCTTCCCATGCCCGGGACAAACCGCGAGCAGGTGCCTCGCTTGCTCTTCTATCTGCATAGACTTGGAGCTGGCTAGCGCGCACCTTCCCGCTGTGTGTGCTGCTGTCCGCAAACAGCCTCCAAACAAAGCAGGGCGCTAAGGCAGGAGAAATAAGCACACCAGGAGGGAATCTGCCTGCGAGGGAAGCTGTGCAGCACATCCCTTGTTCCACTCGACACTTCCCTGACTCTTAGGCAAAGCCCATCTCAGCTTGCTTGTAGGCGTGCCTCCGTGCTCAGAAGCAGTCCCGTGGCAGGCAGGATACAGGGGGATGTCTTCTGGGCACGCAGCATGCTGCTTCCCATGCCCGGGACAAACTGCGAGCAGGTGCCTCACTTGCGCTTCTATCTGCCGAGACTTGGAGCCGATCAGAACGCACCTTCCCGCTGTGTGTGCTGCTGTCCGCAAACAGCCTCCAAACAAAGCAGGGCGCTAAGGCATGAGAAGTTAGCGCCACAGGAGGGAATCTGCCTGCGAGGGAAGCTGTGCAGCACATCCCTTGTTCCGCTCGCCACTTCCCTCACTCTTAGGCAAAGCCCATCTCAGCTGGCTTGTAGGCGTGCCTCTGTGCTCAGAAGCAGCCCCGTGGCAGGCAGGATACAGCGGGATGTCTTCTGGGCACGCAGCATGCTGCTTCCCATGCCCGGGACAAACCGCGAGCAGGTGCCTCGCTTGCGCTTCTATCTGCCGAGACTTGGAGCTGGCCAACGCGCACCTTCCCGCTGTGTGTGCTGCTGTCCGCAAACAGCCTCCAAACAAAGCAGGGCGCTAAGGCAGGAGAAATAAGCAACCAGGAGGGAATCTGCCTGCGAGGGAAGCTGTGCAGCACATCCCTTGTTCCGCTCGCCACTTCCCTCACTCTTAGGCAAAGGCCATCTCAGCTTGCTTGTAGGCGTGCCTCTGTGCTCAGAAGCAGCCCCGTGGCAGGCAGGACAGAGCGGGATGTCTTCTGGGCACGCAGCATGCTGCTTCCCATGCCCGGGACAAACCGCGAGCAGGTGCCTCGCTTGCGCTTCTATGTGCCGAGACTTGGAGCTGGCCAGCGCGCACCTTCCCGCTGTGTGTGCTGCTGTCCGCAAACAGCCTCCAAACAAAGCAGGGCGCTAAGGCAGGAGAAATAAGCACACCAGGAGGGAATCTGCCTGCGAGGGAAGCTGTGCAGCACATCCCTTGTTCCGCTCGCCACTTCCCTGACTCTTAGGCAAAGCCCATCTCAGCTTGCTTGTAGGCGTGCCTCTGTGCTCAGAAGCAGCCCCGTGGCAGGCAGGATACAGGGGGATGTCTTCTGGGCACGCAGCATGCTGCTTCCCATGCCTGGGACAAACCGCGAGCAGGTGCCTGGCTTGCGCTTCTATGTGCCGAGACTTGGAGCTGGCCAGCGCGCACCTTCCCGCTGTGTGTGCTGCTGTCCGCAAAGAGCCTCCAAACAAAGCAGGGCGCTAAGGCAGGAGAAATAAGCACACCAGGAGGGAATCTGCCTGCGAGGGAAGCTGTGCAGCACATCCCTTGTTCCGCTCGCCACTTCCCTCACTCTTAGGCAAAGGGCATCTCAGCTTGCTTGTAGGCGTGCCTCTGTGCTCAGAAGCAGCCCCGTGGCAGGCAGGACAGAGCGGGATGTGTTCTGGGCACGCAGCATGCTGCTTCCCATGCCCGGGACAAATTGCGAGCAGGTGCCTGGCTTGCGCTTCTATCTGCCGAGACTTGGAGCTGGCCACCGCGCACCTTCCCGCTGTGTGTGCTGCTGTCCGCAAACAGCCTCCAAACAAAGCAGCGCACTAAGGCAGGAGAAATAAGCACACCAGGAGGGAATCTGCCTGCGAGGGAAGCTGTGCAGCACATCCCTTGTTCCACTCGACACTTCCCTCACTCTTAGGCAAAGCCCATCTCAGCTGGCTTGTAGGCGTGCCTCCGTGCTCAGAAGCAGTCCCGTGGCAGGTAGGATACAGGGGGATGTATTCTGGGCACGCAGCATGCTGCTTCCCATGCCCGGGACAAACTGCGAGCCGGTGCCTCGCTTGCGCTTCTATCTGCCGAGACTTGGAGCTGGCCAGCGCGCACCTTCCCGCTGTGTGTGCTGCTGTCCGCAAACAGCCTCCAAACAAAGCAGGGCGCTAAGGCATGAGAAGTTAGCGTCCCAGGAGGGAATCTGCCTGCGAGGGAAGCTGTGCAGCACATCCCTTGTTCCGCTCGCCACTTCCCTCACTCTTAGGCAAAGCCCAGCTCAACTGCCTTGTAGGCGTGCCTCCGTGCTCAGAAGCAGTCCCGTGCCAGGCAGGATACAGGGGGATGTGTTCTGGGCATGCAGCATGCTGCTTCCCATGCCCGGGACAAACTGCGAGCCGGTGCCTCGCTTGCGCTTCTATCTGCCGAGACTTGGAGCTGGCCACCGCGCACCTTCCCGCTGTGTGTGCTGCTGTCCGCAAACAGCCTCCAAACAAAGCAGCGCACTAAGGCAGGAGAAATAAGCACACCAGGAGGGAATCTGCCTGCGAGGGAAGCTGTGCAGCACATCCCTTGTTCCGCTCGACACTTCCCTCACTCTTAGGCAAAGCCCATCTCAGCTGGCTTGTAGGCGTGCCTCCGTGCTCAGAAGCAGTCCCGTGGCAGGTAGGATACAGGGGGATGTATTCTGGGCACGCAGCATGCTGCTTCCCATGCCCGGGACAAACTGCGAGCCGGTGCCTCGCTTGCGCTTCTATCTGCCGAGACTTGGAGCTGGCCAGCGCGCACCTTCCCGCTGTGTGTGCTGCTGTCCGCAAACAGCCTCCAAACAAAGCAGGGCGCTAAGGCATGAGAAGTTAGCGTCCCAGGAGGGAATCTGCCTGCGAGGGAAGCTGTGCAGCACATCCCTTGTTCCGCTCGCCACTTCCCTCACTCTTAGGCAAAGCCCAGCTCAACTGCCTTGTAGGCGTGCCTCCGTGCTCAGAAGCAGTCCCGTGCCAGGCAGGATACAGGGGGATGTGTTCTGGGCATGCAGCATGCTGCTTCCCATGCCCGGGACAAACTGCGAGCCGGTGCCTCGCTTGCGCTTCTATCTGCCGAGACTTGGAGCTGGTCACCGCGCACCTTCCCGCTGTGTGTGCTGCTGTCCGCAAACAGCCTCCAAACAAAGCAGCGCACTAAGGCAGGAGAAATAAGCACACCAGGAGGGAATCTGCCTGCGAGGGAAGCTGTGAAGCACATCCCTTGTTCCGCTCGACACTTCCCTCACTCTTAGGCAAAGCCCATCTCAGCTGGCTTGTAGGCGTGCCTCCGTGCTCAGAAGCAGTCCCGTGGCAGGTAGGATACAGGGGGATGTATTCTGGGCACGCAGCATGCTGCTTCCCATGCCCGGGACAAACTGCGAGCCGGTGCCTCGCTTGCGCTTCTATCTGCCGAGACTTGGAGCTGGCCAGCGCGCACCTTCCCGCTGTGTGTGCTGCTGTCCGCAAACAGCCTCCAAACAAAGCAGGGCGCTAAGGCATGAGAAGTTAGCGTCCCAGGAGGGAATCTGCCTGCGAGGGAAGCTGTGCAGCACATCCCTTGTTCCGCTCGCCACTTCCCTCACTCTTAGGCAAAGCCCAGCTCAACTGCCTTGTAGGCGTGCCTCCGTGCTCAGAAGCAGTCCCGTGCCAGGCAGGATACAGGGGGATGTGTTCTGGGCATGCAGCATGCTGCTTCCCATGCCCGGGACAAACTGCGAGCCGGTGCCTCGCTTGCGCTTCTATCTGCCGAGACTTGCAGCTGGCCAGCGCGCACCTTCCCGCTGTGTGTGCTGCTGTCCGCAAACAGCCTCCAAACAAAGCAGCGCACTAAGGCAGGAGAAATAAGCACACCAGGAGGGAATCTGCCTGCGAGGGAAGCTGTGAAGCACATCCCTTGTTCCGCTCGACACTTCCCTCACTCTTAGGCAAAGCCCATCTCAGCTGGCTTGTAGGCGTGCCTCTGTGCTCAGAAGCAGCCCCGTGGCAGGCAGGACAGAGCGGGATGTCTTCTGGGCACGCAGCATGCTGCTTCCCATGCCCGGGACAAACCGCGAGCAGGTGCCTTGCTTGCGCTTCTATGTGCCGAGACTTGGAGCTGGCCAGCGCGCACCTTCCCGCTGTGTGTGCTGCTGTCCGCAAACAGCCTCCAAACAAAGCAGGGCGCTAAGGCAGGAGAAGCAAGCGCCCCAGGAGGGAATCTCCCTGTGAGGGAAACTGTGCAGCACATCCCTTGTTCCGCTCGCCAATCCCCTCACTCGTAGGCAAAGCCCATCTCAGCTTGCTTGTAGGCGTGCCTCCGTGCTCAGAAGCAGTCCCGTGGCAGGCAGGATACAGGGGGATGTGTTCTGGGCACGCAGCATGCTGCTTCCCATGCCCGGGACAAACTGCGAGCAGGTGCCTCGCTTGTGCTTCTATCTGCCGAGACTTGGAGCTGGCCAGCGCGCACCTTCCCGCTGTGTGTGCTGCTGTCCGCAAACAGCCTCCAAACAAAGCAGGGCGCTAAGGCATGAGAAGTTAGCGTCCCAGGAGGGAATCTGCCTGCGAGGGAAGCTGTGCAGCACATCCCTTGTTCCGCTCGCCACTTCCCTGACTCTTAGGCAAAGCCCATCTCAGCTGGCTTGTAGGCGTGCCTCCGTGCTCAGAAGCAGCCCCGTGGCAGGCAGGATACAGCGGGATGTCTTCTGGGCACGCAGCATGCTGCTTCCCATGCCCGGGACAAACCGCGAGCAGGTGCCTCGCTTGCTCTTCTATCTGCCGAGACTTGGAGCTGGCTAGCGCGCACCTTCCCGCTGTGTGTGCTGCTGTCCGCAAACAGCCTCCAAACAAAGCAGGGCGCTAAGGCAGGAGAAATAAGCACACCAGGAGGGAATCTGCCTGCGAGGGAAGCTGTGCAGCACATCCCTTGTTCCACTCGACACTTCCCTGACTCTTAGGCAAAGCCCATCTCAGCTTGCTTGTAGGCGTGCCTCCGTGCTCAGAAGCAGTCCCGTGGCAGGCAGGATACAGGGGGATGTCTTCTGGGCACGCAGCATGCTGCTTCCCATGCCCGGGACAAACTGCGAGCAGGTGCCTCACTTGCGCTTCTATCTGCCGAGACTTGGAGCCGATCAGAACGCACCTTCCCGCTGTGTGTGCTGCTGTCCGCAAACAGCCTCCAAACAAAGCAGGGCACTAAGGCATGAGAAGTTAGCGCCACAGGAGGGAATCTGCCTGCGAGGGAAGCTGTGCAGCACATCCCTTGTTCTGCTCGCCACTTCCCTCACTCTTAGGCAAAGCCCATCTCAGCGTGCTTGTAGGCGTGCCTCTGTGCTCAGAAGCAGCCCCGTGGCAGGCAGGATACAGCGGGATGTCTTCTGGGCACGCAGCATGCTGCTTCCCATGCCCGGGACAAACCGCGAGCAGGTGCCTCGCTTGCGCTTCTATGTGCCGAGACTTGGAGCTGGCCAGCGCGCACCTTCCCGCTGTGTGTGCTGCTGTCCACAAACAGCCTCCAAACAAAGCAGCGCACTAAGGCAAGAGAAGTAAGTGCCCCAGGAGGGAATCTGCCTGCGAGGGAAGCTGTGCAGCACATCCCTTGTTCCGCTCGCCACTTCCCTCACTCTTTGGCAAAGCCCAGCTCAGCTGGCTTGTAGATGTGCCTCCGTGCTCAGAAGCAGCCCCGTGGCAGGCAGGATACAGCGGGATGTGTTCTGGGCACGCAGCATGCTGCTTCCCATGCCCGGGACAAACCGCGAGCAGGTGCCTGGCTTGCGCTTCTATGTGCCGAGACTTGGAGCTGGCCAGCGCGCACCTTCCCGCTGTGTGTGCTGCTGTCCGCAAAGAGCCTCCAAACAAAGCAGGGCGCTAAGGCAGGAGAAATAAGCACACCAGGAGGGAATCTGCCTGCGAGGGAAGCTGTGCAGCACATCCCTTGTTCCGCTCGCCACTTCCCTCACTCTTAGGCAAACCCCATCTCAGCTTGCTTGTAGGCGTGCCTCTGTGCTCAGAAGCAGCCCCGTGGCAGGCAGGATACAGGGGGATGTCTTCTGGGCACGCAGCATGCTGCTTCCCATGCCCGGGACAAACCGCGAGCAGGTGCCTGGCTTGCGCTTCTATCTGCCGAGACTTGGAGCTGGCTACCGCGCACCTTCCCGCTGTGTGTGCTGCTGTCCGCAAACAGCCTCCAAACAAAGCAGGGCGCTAAGGCAGGAGAAATAAGCAACCAGGAGGGAATCTGCCTGCGAGGGAAGCTGTGCAGCACATCCCTTGTTCCGCTCGCCACTTCCCTGACTCTTAGGCAAACCCATCTCAGCTGGCTTGTAGGCGTGCCTCTGTGCTCAGAAGCAGCCCCGTGGCAGGCAGGACAGAGCGGGATGTCTTCTGGGCACGCAGCATGCTGCTTCCCATGCCCGGGACAAACCGCGAGCAGGTGCCTCGCTTGCGCTTCTATCTGCCGAGACTTGGAGCTGGCCACCGCGCACCTTCCCGCTGTGTGTGCTGCTGTCCGCAAACAGCCTCCAAACAAAGCAGGGCGCTAAGGCAGGAGAAAGAAGCAACCAGGAGGGAATCTGCCTGCGAGGGAAGCTGTGCAGCACATCCCTTGTTCCGCTCGCCAATTCCCTCACTCTTAGGCAAAGCCCAGCTCAGCTTGCTTGTAGGCGTGCCTCTGTGCTCAGAAGCAGCCCCGTGGCAGGCAGGACAGAGCGGGATGTCTTCTGGGCACGCAGCATGCTGCTTCCCATGCCCGGGACAAACCGCGAGCAGGTGCCTGGCTTGCGCTTCTATCTGCTGAGACTTGGAGCTGGCCAGCGCGCACCTTCCCGCTGTGTGTGCTGCTGTCCGCAAACAGCCTCCAAACAAAGCAGGGCGCTACGGCAGGAGAAATAAGCAACCAGGAGGGAATCTGCCTGCGAGGGAAGCTGTGCAGCACATCCCTTGTTCCGCTCGCCACTTCCCTCACTCGTAGGCAAAGGCCATCTCAGCTTGCTTGTAGGCGTGCCTCTGTGCTCAGAAGCAGCCCCGTGGCAGGCAGGACAGAGCGGGATGTCTTCTGGGCACGCAGCATGCTGCTTCCCATGCCCGGGACAAATTGCGAGCAGGTGCCTTGCTTGCGCTTCTATCTGCCGAGACTTGGAGCTGGCCAGCGCGCACCTTCCCGCTGTGTGTGCTGCTGTCCGCAAACAGCCTCCAAACAAAGCAGGGCGCTAAGGCAGGAGAAGCAAGCGCCCCAGGAGGGAATCTGCCTGCGAGGGAAGCTGTGCAGCACATCCCTTGTTCCGCTCGCCAATTCCCTCACTAGTAGGCAAAGCCCAGCTCGGCTTGCTTGTAGGCGTGCCTCTGTGCTCAGAAGCAGCCCCGTGGCAGGCAGGACAGAGCGGGATGTGTTCTGGGCACGCAGCATGCTGCTTCCCATGTCCGGGACAAACCGCGAGCAGGTGCCTGGCTTGCGCTTCTATCTGCCGAGACTTGGAGCTGGCCCACGCGCACCTTCCCGCTGTGTGTGCTGCTGTCCGCAAACAGCCTCCAAACAAAGCAGGGCGCTAAGGCATGAGAAGTAAGCATCCCAGGAGGGAATCTGCCTGCGAGGGAAGCTGTGCAGCACATCCCTTGTTCTGCTCGCCACTTCCCTGACTCTTAGGCAAAGCCCAGCTCAGCTTGCTTGTAGGCGTGCCTCCGTGCTCAGAAGCAGCCCCGTGGCAGGCAGGATACAGGGGGATGTATTCTGGGCACGCAGCATGCTGCTTCCCATGCCCGGGACAAACTGCGAGCCGGTGCCTCGCTTGCGCTTCTATCTGCCGAGACTTGGAGCCGATCAGAGCGCACCTTCCCGCTGTGTGTGCTGCTGTCCGCAAACAGCCTCCAGACAAAGCAGGGCGCTACGGCAGGAGAAATAAGCAACCAGGAGGGAATCTGCCTGCGAGGGAAGCTGTGCAGCACATCCCTTGTTCCGCTCGCCACTTCCCTCACTCTTAGGCAAAGCCCATCTCAGCTGGCTTGTAGGCGTGCCTCTGTGCTCAGAAGCAGCCCCGTGGCAGGCAGGACAGAGCGGGATGTCTTCTGGGCACGCAGCATGCTGCTTCCCATGCCCGGGACAAATTGCGAGCAGGTGCCTGGCTTGCGCTTCTATCTGCTGAGACTTGGAGCTGGCCACCGCGCACCTTCCCGCTGTGTGTGCTGCTGTCCGCAAACAGCCTCCAAACAAAGCAGCGCACTAAGGCAGGAGAAATAAGCAAACCAGGAGGGAATCTGCCTGCGAGGGAAGCTGTGCAGCACATCCCTTGTTCCGCTCGACACTTCCCTCACTCTTAGGCAAAGCCCATCTCAGCTGGCTTGTAGGCGTGCCTCTGTGCTCAGAAGCAGCCCCGTGGCAGGCAGGATACAGCGGGATGTCTTCTGGGCACGCAGCATGCTGCTTCCCATGCCCGGGACAAACCGCGAGCAGGTGCCTCGCTTGCGCTTCTATCTGCCGAGACTTGGAGCTGGCCAGCGCGCACCTTCCCGCTGTGTGTGCTGCTGTCCGCAAACAGCCTCCAAACAAAGCAGGGCGCTAAGGCATGAGAAGTAAGCGCCCCAGGAGGGAATCTGCCTGCGAGGGAAGCTGTGCAGCACATCCCTTGTTCCGCTCGCCACTTCCCTCACTCTTAGGCAAAGCCCATCTCAGCTGGCTTGTAGGCGTGCCTCCGTGCTCAGAAGCAGTCCCGTGGCAGGCAGGATACAGGGGGATGTGTTCTGGGCATGCAGCATGCTGCTTCCCATGCCCGGGACAAACCGCGAGCAAGTGCCTCGCTTATGCTTCTATCTGCCGAGACTTGGAGCTGGCCAGCGCGCACCTTCCCGCTGTGTGTGCTGCTGTCCGCAAACAGCCTCCAAACAAAGCAGGGCGCTAAGGCATGAGAAGTTAGCGTCCCAGGAGGGAATCTGCCTGCGAGGGAAGCTGTGCAGCACATCCCTTGTTCCGCTCGCCACTTCCCTCACTCTTAGGCAAAGCCCAGCTCAACTGCCTTGTAGGCGTGCCTCCGTGCTCAGAAGCAGTCCCGTGCCAGGCAGGATACAGGGGGATGTGTTCTGGGCATGCAGCATGCTGCTTCCCATGCCCGGGACAAACTGCGAGCCGGTGCCTCGCTTGCGCTTCTATCTGCCGAGACTTGCAGCTGGCCAGCGCGCACCTTCCCGCTGTGTGTGCTGCTGTCCGCAAACAGCCTCCAAACAAAGCAGCGCACTAAGGCAGGAGAAATAAGCACACCAGGAGGGAATCTGCCTGCGAGGGAAGCTGTGAAGCACATCCCTTGTTCCGCTCGACACTTCCCTCACTCTTAGGCAAAGCCCATCTCAGCTGGCTTGTAGGCGTGCCTCTGTGCTCAGAAGCAGCCCCGTGGCAGGCAGGACAGAGCGGGATGTCTTCTGGGCACGCAGCATGCTGCTTCCCATGCCCGGGACAAACCGCGAGCAGGTGCCTTGCTTGCGCTTCTATGTGCCGAGACTTGGAGCTGGCCAGCGCGCACCTTCCCGCTGTGTGTGCTGCTGTCCGCAAACAGCCTCCAAACAAAGCAGGGCGCTAAGGCAGGAGAAGCAAGCGCCCCAGGAGGGAATCTCCCTGTGAGGGAAACTGTGCAGCACATCCCTTGTTCCGCTCGCCAATCCCCTCACTCGTAGGCAAAGCCCATCTCAGCTTGCTTGTAGGCGTGCCTCCGTGCTCAGAAGCAGTCCCGTGGCAGGCAGGATACAGGGGGATGTGTTCTGGGCACGCAGCATGCTGCTTCCCATGCCCGGGACAAACTGCGAGCAGGTGCCTCGCTTGTGCTTCTATCTGCCGAGACTTGGAGCTGGCCAGCGCGCACCTTCCCTCTGTGTGTGCTGCTGTCCGCAAACAGCCTCCAAACAAAGCAGGGCGCTAAGGCATGAGAAGTTAGCGTCCCAGGAGGGAATCTGCCTGCGAGGGAAGCTGTGCAGCACATCCCTTGTTCCGCTCGCCACTTCCCTCACTCTTAGGCAAAGCCCATCTCAGCTGGCTTGTAGGCGTGCCTCCGTGCTCAGAAGCAGCCCCGTGGCAGGCAGGATACAGCGGGATGTCTTCTGGGCACGCAGCATGCTGCTTCCCATGCCCGGGACAAACCGCGAGCAGGTGCCTCGCTTGCTCTTCTATCTGCCGAGACTTGGAGCTGGCTAGCGCGCACCTTCCCGCTGTGTGTGCTGCTGTCCGCAAACAGCCTCCAAACAAAGCAGGGCGCTAAGGCAGGAGAAATAAGCACACCAGGAGGGAATCTGCCTGCGAGGGAAGCTGTGCAGCACATCCCTTGTTCCACTCGACACTTCCCTGACTCTTAGGCAAAGCCCATCTCAGCTTGCTTGTAGGCGTGCCTCCGTGCTCAGAAGCAGTCCCGTGGCAGGCAGGATACAGGGGGATGTCTTCTGGGCACGCAGCATGCTGCTTCCCATGCCCGGGACAAACTGCGAGCAGGTGCCTCACTTGCGCTTCTATCTGCCGAGACTTGGAGCCGATCAGAACGCACCTTCCCGCTGTGTGTGCTGCTGTCCGCAAACAGCCTCCAAACAAAGCAGGGCACTAAGGCATGAGAAGTTAGCGCCACAGGAGGGAATCTGCCTGCGAGGGAAGCTGTGCAGCACATCCCTTGTTCTGCTCGCCACTTCCCTCACTCTTAGGCAAAGCCCATCTCAGCGTGCTTGTAGGCGTGCCTCTGTGCTCAGAAGCAGCCCCGTGGCAGGCAGGATACAGCGGGATGTCTTCTGGGCACGCAGCATGCTGCTTCCCATGCCCGGGACAAACCGCGAGCAGGTGCCTCGCTTGCGCTTCTATCTGCCGAGACTTGGAGCTGGCCAACGCGCACCTTCCCGCTGTGTGTGCTGCTGTCCGCAAACAGCCTCCAAACAAAGCAGGGCGCTAAGGCAGGAGAAATAAGCAACCAGGAGGGAATCTGCCTGCGAGGGAAGCTGTGCAGCACATCCCTTGTTCCGCTCGCCACTTCCCTCACTCTTAGGCAAAGGCCATCTCAGCTTGCTTGTAGGCGTGCCTCTGTGCTCAGAAGCAGCCCCGTGGCAGGCAGGACAGAGCGGGATGTCTTCTGGGCACGCAGCATGCTGCTTCCCATGCCCGGGACAAACTGCGAGCAGGTGCCTCGCTTGCGCTTCTATGTGCCGAGACTTGGAGCTGGCCAGCGCGCACCTTCCCGCTGTGTGTGCTGCTGTCCACAAACAGCCTCCAAACAAAGCAGCGCACTAAGGCAAGAGAAGTAAGTGCCCCAGGAGGGAATCTGCCTGCGAGGGAAGCTGTGCAGCACATCCCTTGTTCCGCTCGCCACTTCCCTCACTCTTTGGCAAAGCCCAGCTCAGCTGGCTTGTAGATGTGCCTCCGTGCTCAGAAGCAGCCCCGTGGCAGGCAGGATACAGCGGGATGTGTTCTGGGCACGCAGCATGCTGCTTCCCATGCCCGGGACAAACCGCGAGCAGGTGCCTGGCTTGCGCTTCTATGTGCCGAGACTTGGAGCTGGCCAGCGCGCACCTTCCCGCTGTGTGTGCTGCTGTCCGCAAAGAGCCTCCAAACAAAGCAGGGCGCTAAGGCAGGAGAAATAAGCACACCAGGAGGGAATCTGCCTGCGAGGGAAGCTGTGCAGCACATCCCTTGTTCCGCTCGCCACTTCCCTCACTCTTAGGCAAACCCCATCTCAGCTTGCTTGTAGGCGTGCCTCTGTGCTCAGAAGCAGCCCCGTGGCAGGCAGGATACAGGGGGATGTCTTCTGGGCACGCAGCATGCTGCTTCCCATGCCCGGGACAAACCGCGAGCAGGTGCCTGGCTTGCGCTTCTATCTGCCGAGACTTGGAGCTGGCTACCGCGCACCTTCCCGCTGTGTGTGCTGCTGTCCGCAAACAGCCTCCAAACAAAGCAGCGCACTAAGGCAGGAGAAATAAGCAACCAGGAGGGAATCTGCCTGCGAGGGAAGCTGTGCAGCACATCCCTTGTTCCGCTCGCCACTTCCCTGACTCTTAGGCAAACCCATCTCAGCTGGCTTGTAGGCGTGCCTCTGTGCTCAGAAGCAGCCCCGTGGCAGGCAGGACAGAGCGGGATGTCTTCTGGGCACGCAGCATGCTGCTTCCCATGCCCGGGACAAACCGCGAGCAGGTGCCTCGCTTGCGCTTCTATCTGCCGAGACTTGGAGCTGGCCAGCGCGCACCTTCCCGCTGTGTGTGCTGCTGTCCGCAAACAGCCTCCAAACAAAGCAGGGCGCTAAGGCAGGAGAAAGAAGCAACCAGGAGGGAATCTGCCTGCGAGGGAAGCTGTGCAGCACATCCCTTGTTCCGCTCGCCAATTCCCTCACTCTTAGGCAAAGCCCAGCTCAGCTTGCTTGTAGGCGTGCCTCTGTGCTCAGAAGCAGCCCCGTGGCAGGCAGGACAGAGCGGGATGTCTTCTGGGCACGCAGCATGCTGCTTCCCATGCCCGGGACAAACCGCGAGCAGGTGCCTGGCTTGCGCTTCTATCTGCTGAGACTTGGAGCTGGCCAGCGCGCACCTTCCCGCTGTGTGTGCTGCTGTCCGCAAACAGCCTCCAAACAAAGCAGGGCACTAAGGCAGGAGAAATAAGCAACCAGGAGGGAATCTGCCTGCGAGGGAAGCTGTGCAGCACATCCCTTGTTCCGCTCGCCACTTCCCTCACTCTTAGGCAAAGGCCATCTCAGCTGCCTTCTAGGCGTGCCTCTGTGCTCAGAAGCAGCCCCGTGGCAGGCAGGACAGAGCGGGATGTGTTCTGGGCACGCAGCATGCTGCTTCCCATGCCCGGGACAAACCGCGAGCAGGTGCCTGGCTTGCGCTTCTATCTGCCGAGACTTGGAGCTGGCCCACGCGCACCTTCCCGCTGTGTGTGCTGCTGTCCGCAAACAGCCTCCAAACAAAGCAGGGCGCTAAGGCATGAGAAGTAAGCATCCCAGGAGGGAATCTGCCTGCGAGGGAAGCTGTGCAGCACATCCCTTGTTCTGCTCGCCACTTCCCTGACTCTTAGGCAAAGCCCAGCTCAGCTGGCTTGTAGGCGTGCCTCCGTGCTCAGAAGCAGCCCCGTGGCAGGCAGGATACAGGGGGATGTATTCTGGGCACGCAGCATGCTGCTTCCCATGCCCGGGACAAACTGCGAGCCGGTGCCTCGCTTGCGCTTCTATCTGCCGAGACTTGGAGCCGATCAGAGCGCACCTTCCCGCTGTGTGTGCTGCTGTCCGCAAACAGCCTCCAAACAAAGCAGGGCGCTACGGCAGGAGAAATAAGCAACCAGGAGGGAATCTGCCTGCGAGGGAAGCTGTGCAGCACATCCCTTGTTCCGCTCGCCACTTCCCTCACTCGTAGGCAAAGGCCATCTCAGCTTGCTTGTAGGCGTGCCTCTGTGCTCAGAAGCAGCCCCGTGGCAGGCAGGACAGAGCGGGATGTCTTCTGGGCACGCAGCATGCTGCTTCCCATGCCCGGGACAAATTGCGAGCAGGTGCCTGGCTTGCGCTTCTATCTGCTGAGACTTGGAGCTGGCCACCGCGCACCTTCCCGCTGTGTGTGCTGCTGTCCGCAAACAGCCTCCAAACAAAGCAGCGCACTAAGGCAGGAGAAATAAGCAAACCAGGAGGGAATCTGCCTGCGAGGGAAGCTGTGCAGCACATCCCTTGTTCCGCTCGACACTTCCCTCACTCTTAGGCAAAGCCCATCTCAGCTGGCTTGTATGCGTGCCTCTGTGCTCAGAAGCAGCCCCGTGGCAGGCAGGATACAGCGGGATGTCTTCTGGGCACGCAGCATGCTGCTTCCCATGCCCGGGACAAATTGCGAGCAGGTGCCTTGCTTGCGCTTCTATCTGCCGAGACTTGGAGCTGGCCAGCGCGCACCTTCCCGCTGTGTGTGCTGCTGTCCGCAAACAGCCTCCAAACAAAGCAGGGCGCTAAGGCAGGAGAAGCAAGCGCCCCAGGAGGGAATCTGCCTGCGAGGGAAGCTGTGCAGCACATCCCTTGTTCCGCTCGCCAATTACCTCACTAGTAGGCAAAGCCCAGCTCGGCTTGCTTGTAGGCGTGCCTCTGTGCTCAGAAGCAGCCCCGTGGCAGGCAGGACAGAGCGGGATGTGTTCTGGGCACGCAGCATGCTGCTTCCCATGTCCGGGACAAACCGCGAGCAGGTGCCTGGCTTGCGCTTCTATCTGCCGAGACTTGGAGCTGGCCCACGCGCACCTTCCCGCTGTGTGTGCTGCTGTCCGCAAACAGCCTCCAAACAAAGCAGGGCGCTAAGGCATGAGAAGTAAGCATCCCAGGAGGGAATCTGCCTGCGAGGGAAGCTGTGCAGCACATCCCTTGTTCTGCTCGCCACTTCCCTGACTCTTAGGCAAAGCCCAGCTCAGCTTGCTTGTAGGCGTGCCTCCGTGCTCAGAAGCAGCCCCGTGGCAGGCAGGATACAGGGGGATGTATTCTGGGCACGCAGCATGCTGCTTCCCATGCCCGGGACAAACTGCGAGCCGGTGCCTCGCTTGCGCTTCTATCTGCCGAGACTTGGAGCCGATCAGAGCGCACCTTCCCGCTGTGTGTGCTGCTGTCCGCAAACAGCCTCCAGACAAAGCAGGGCGCTACGGCAGGAGAAATAAGCAACCAGGAGGGAATCTGCCTGCGAGGGAAGCTGTGCAGCACATCCCTTGTTCCGCTCGCCACTTCCCTCACTCTTAGGCAAAGGCCATCTCAGCTGGCTTGTAGGCGTGCCTCTGTGCTCAGAAGCAGCCCCGTGGCAGGCAGGACAGAGCGGGATGTCTTCTGGGCACGCAGCATGCTGCTTCCCATGCCCGGGACAAACCGCGAGCAGGTGCCTGGCTTGCGCTTCTATCTGCTGAGACTTGGAGCTGGCCACCGCGCACCTTCCCGCTGTGTGTGCTGCTGTCCGCAAACAGCCTCCAAACAAAGCAGCGCACTAAGGCAGGAGAAATAAGCAAACCAGGAGGGAATCTGCCTGCGAGGGAAGCTGTGCAGCACATCCCTTGTTCCGCTCGACACTTCCCTCACTCTTAGGCAAAGCCCATCTCAGCTGGCTTGTAGGCGTGCCTCTGTGCTCAGAAGCAGCCCCGTGGCAGGCAGGATACAGCGGGATGTCTTCTGGGCACGCAGCATGCTGCTTCCCATGCCCGGGACAAACCGCGAGCAGGTGCCTCGCTTGCGCTTCTATCTGCCGAGACTTGGAGCTGGCCAGCGCGCACCTTCCCGCTGTGTGTGCTGCTGTCCGCAAACAGCCTCCAAACAAAGCAGGGCGCTAAGGCATGAGAAGTAAGCGCCCCAGGAGGGAATCTGCCTGCGAGGGAAGCTGTGCAGCACATCCCTTGTTCCGCTCGCCACTTCCCTCACTCTTAGGCAAAGCCCATCTCAGCTGGCTTGTAGGCGTGCCTCCGTGCTCAGAAGCAGTCCCGTGGCAGGCAGGATACAGGGGGATGTGTTCTGGGCATGCAGCATGCTGCTTCCCATGCCCGGGACAAACCGCGAGCAAGTGCCTCGCTTATGCTTCTATCTGCCGAGACTTGGAGCTGGCCAGCGCGCACCTTCCCGCTGTGTGTGCTGCTGTCCGCAAACAGCCTCCAAACAAAGCAGGGCGCTAAGGCATGAGAAGTTAGCGTCCCAGGAGGGAATCTGCCTGCGAGGGAAGCTGTACAGCACATCCCTTGTTCCGCTCGCCACTTCCCTCACTCTTAGGCAAAGCCCATCTCAGCTGGCTTGTAGGCGTGCCTCCGTGCTCAGAAGCAGCCCCGTGGCAGGCAGGATACAGCGGGATGTCTTCTGGGCACGCAGCATGCTGCTTCCCATGCCCGGGACAAACCGCGAGCAGGTGCCTCGCTTGCTCTTCTATCTGCCGAGACTTGGAGCTGGCTAGCGCGCACCTTCCCGCTGTGTGTGCTGCTGTCCGCAAACAGCCTCCAAACAAAGCAGGGCGCTAAGGCAGGAGAAATAAGCACACCAGGAGGGAATCTGCCTGCGAGGGAAGCTGTGCAGCACATCCCTTGTTCCACTCGACACTTCCCTGACTCTTAGGCAAAGCCCATCTCAGCTTGCTTGTAGGCGTGCCTCCGTGCTCAGAAGCAGTCCCGTGGCAGGCAGGATACAGGGGGATGTCTTCTGGGCACGCAGCATGCTGCTTCCCATGCCCGGGACAAACTGCGAGCAGGTGCCTCACTTGCGCTTCTATCTGCCGAGACTTGGAGCCGATCAGAACGCACCTTCCCGCTGTGTGTGCTGCTGTCCGCAAACAGCCTCCAAACAAAGCAGGGCGCTAAGGCATGAGAAGTAAGCGCCCCAGGAGGGAATCTGCCTGCGAGGGAAGCTGTGCAGCACATCCCTTGTTCCGCTCGCCACTTCCCTGACTCTTAGGCAAAGCCCATCTCAGCTTGCTTGTAGGCGTGCCTCTGTGCTCAGAAGCAGCCCCGTGGCAGGCAGGACAGAGCGGGATGTCTTCTGGGCACGCAGCATGCTGCTTCCCATGCCCGGGACAAACCGCGAGCAGGTGCCTCGCTTGCGCTTCTATGTGCCGAGACTTGGAGCTGGCCAGCGCGCACCTTCCCGCTGTGTGTGCTGCTGTCCGCAAACAGCCTCCAAACAAAGCAGGGCGCTAAGGCAGGAGAAGTAAGTGCCCCAGGAGGGAATCTGCCTGCGAGGGAAGCTGTGCAGCACATCCCTTGTTCCGCTCGCCACTTCCCTCACTCTTAGGCAAAGGCCATCTCAGCTGGCTTGTAGGCGTGCCTCTGTGCTCAGAAGCAGCCCCGTGGCAGGCAGGATACAGCGGGATGTCTTCTGGGCACGCAGCATGCTGCTTCCCATGCCCGGGACAAACCGCGAGCAGGTGCCTGGCTTGCGCTTCTATCTGCCGAGACTTGGAGCTGGCTACCGCGCACCTTCCCGCTGTGTGTGCTGCTGTCCGCAAACAGCCTCCAAACAAAGCAGCGCACTAAGGCAGGAGAAATAAGCAACCAGGAGGGAATCTGCCTGCGAGGGAAGCTGTGCAGCACATCCCTTGTTCCGCTCGCCACTTCCCTGACTCTTAGGCAAAGCCCATCTCAGCTGGCTTGTAGGCGTGCCTCTGTGCTCAGAAGCAGCCCCGTGGCAGGCAGGACAGAGCGGGATGTCTTCTGGGCACGCAGCATGCTGCTTCCCATGCCCGGGACAAACCGCGAGCCGGTGCCTCGCTTGCGCTTCTATGTGCCGAGACTTGGAGCCGATCAGAGCGCACCTTCCCGCTGTGTGTGCTGCTGTCCGCAAACAGCCTCCAGACAAAGCAGGGCGCTACGGCAGGAGAAATAAGCAACCAGGAGGGAATCTGCCTGCGAGGGAAGCTGTGCAGCACATCCCTTGTTCCGCTCGCCACTTCCCTCACTCTTAGGCAAAGGCCATCTCAGCTGGCTTGTAGGCGTGCCTCTGTGCTCAGAAGCAGCCCCGTGGCAGGCAGGACAGAGCGGGATGTCTTCTGGGCACGCAGCATGCTGCTTCCCATGCCCGGGACAAATTGCGAGCAGGTGCCTGGCTTGCGCTTCTATCTGCTGAGACTTGGAGCTGGCCACCGCGCACCTTCCCGCTGTGTGTGCTGCTGTCCGCAAACAGCCTCCAAACAAAGCAGCGCACTAAGGCAGGAGAAATAAGCAAACCAGGAGGGAATCTGCCTGCGAGGGAAGCTGTGCAGCACATCCCTTGTTCCGCTCGACACTTCCCTCACTCTTAGGCAAAGCCCATCTCAGCTGGCTTGTAGGCGTGCCTCTGTGCTCAGAAGCAGCCCCGTGGCAGGCAGGATACAGCGGGATGTCTTCTGGGCACGCAGCATGCTGCTTCCCATGCCCGGGACAAACCGCGAGCAGGTGCCTCGCTTGCGCTTCTATCTGCCGAGACTTGGAGCTGGCCAGCGCGCACCTTCCCGCTGTGTGTGCTGCTGTCCGCAAACAGCCTCCAAACAAAGCAGGGCGCTAAGGCATGAGAAGTAAGCGCCCCAGGAGGGAATCTGCCTGCGAGGGAAGCTGTGCAGCACATCCCTTGTTCCGCTCGCCACTTCCCTCACTCTTAGGCAAAGCCCATCTCAGCTGGCTTGTAGGCGTGCCTCCGTGCTCAGAAGCAGTCCCGTGGCAGGCAGGATACAGGGGGATGTGTTCTGGGCATGCAGCATGCTGCTTCCCATGCCTGGGACAAACCGCGAGCAAGTGCCTCGCTTATGCTTCTATCTGCCGAGACTTGGAGCTGGCCAGCGCGCACCTTCCCGCTGTGTGTGCTGCTGTCCGCAAACAGCCTCCAAACAAAGCAGGGCGCTAAGGCATGAGAAGTTAGCGTCCCAGGAGGGAATCTGCCTGCGAGGGAAGCTGTGCAGCACATCCCTTGTTCCGCTCGCCACTTCCCTCACTCTTAGGCAAAGCCCATCTCAGCTGGCTTGTAGGCGTGCCTCCGTGCTCAGAAGCAGCCCCGTGGCAGGCAGGATACAGCGGGATGTCTTCTGGGCACGCAGCATGCTGCTTCCCATGCCCGGGACAAACCGCGAGCAGGTGCCTCGCTTGCTCTTCTATCTGCCGAGACTTGGAGCTGGCTAGCGCGCACCTTCCCGCTGTGTGTGCTGCTGTCCGCAAACAGCCTCCAAACAAAGCAGGGCGCTAAGGCAGGAGAAATAAGCACACCAGGAGGGAATCTGCCTGCGAGGGAAGCTGTGCAGCACATCCCTTGTTCCACTCGACACTTCCCTGACTCTTAGGCAAAGCCCAGCTCAGCTTGCTTGTAGGCGTGCCTCCGTGCTCAGAAGCAGTCCCGTGGCAGGCAGGATACAGGGGGATGTCTTCTGGGCACGCAGCATGCTGCTTCCCATGCCCGGGACAAACTGCGAGCAGGTGCCTCACTTGCGCTTCTATCTGCCGAGACTTGGAGCCGATCAGAACGCACCTTCCCGCTGTGTGTGCTGCTGTCCGCAAACAGCCTCCAAACAAAGCAGGGCGCTAAGGCATGAGAAGTAAGCGCCCCAGGAGGGAATCTGCCTGCGAGGGAAGCTGTGCAGCACATCCCTTGTTCCGCTCGCCACTTCCCTGACTCTTAGGCAAAGCCCATCTCAGCTTGCTTGTAGGCGTGCCTCTGTGCTCAGAAGCAGCCCCGTGGCAGGCAGGACAGAGCGGGATGTCTTCTGGGCACGCAGCATGCTGCTTCCCATGCCCGGGACAAACCGCGAGCAGGTGCCTCGCTTGCGCTTCTATGTGCCGAGACTTGGAGCTGGCCAGCGCGCACCTTCCCGCTGTGTGTGCTGCTGTCCGCAAACAGCCTCCAAACAAAGCAGGGCGCTAAGGCAGGAGAAGTAAGTGCCCCAGGAGGGAATCTGCCTGCGAGGGAAGCTGTGCAGCACATCCCTTGTTCCGCTCGCCACTTCCCTCACTCTTAGGCAAAGGCCATCTCAGCTGGCTTGTAGGCGTGCCTCTGTGCTCAGAAGCAGCCCCGTGGCAGGCAGGATACAGCGGGATGTCTTCTGGGCACGCAGCATGCTGCTTCCCATGCCCGGGACAAACCGCGAGCAGGTGCCTGGCTTGCGCTTCTATCTGCCGAGACTTGGAGCTGGCTACCGCGCACCTTCCCGCTGTGTGTGCTGCTGTCCGCAAACAGCCTCCAAACAAAGCAGGGCACTAAGGCAGGAGAAATAAGCAACCAGGAGGGAATCTGCCTGCGAGGGAAGCTGTGCAGCACATCCCTTGTTCCGCTCGCCACTTCCCTGACTCTTAGGCAAAGCCCATCTCAGCTGGCTTGTAGGCGTGCCTCTGTGCTCAGAAGCAGCCCCGTGGCAGGCAGGACAGAGCGGGATGTCTTCTGGGCACGCAGCATGCTGCTTCCCATGCCCGGGACAAACCGCGAGCCGGTGCCTCGCTTGCGCTTCTATGTGCCGAGACTTGGAGCCGATCAGAGCGCACCTTCCCGCTGTGTGTGCTGCTGTCCGCAAACAGCCTCCAAACAAAGCAGGGCGCTAAGGCATGAGAAGTAAGCGCCCCAGGAGGGAATCTGCCTGCGAGGGAAGCTGTGCAGCACATCCCTTGTTCCGCTCGCCACTTCCCTCACTCTTAGGCAAAGCCCATCTCAGCTTGCTTGTAGGCGTGCCTCCGTGCTCAGAAGCAGTCCCGTGGCAGGCAGGATACAGGGGGATGTGTTCTGGGCACGCAGCATGCTGCTTCCCATGCCCGGGACAAACTGCGAGCAGGTGCCTCGCTTGTGCTTCTATCTGCCGAGACTTGGAGCTGGCCAGCGCGCACCTTCCCGCTGTGTGTGCTGCTGTCCGCAAACAGCCTCCAAACAAAGCAGGGCGCTAAGGCATGAGAAGTTAGCGTCCCAGGAGGGAATCTGCCTGCGAGGGAAGCTGTGCAGCACATCCCTTGTTCCGCTCGCCACTTCCCTCACTCTTAGGCAAAGCCCATCTCAGCTGGCTTGTAGGCGTGCCTCCGTGCTCAGAAGCAGCCCCGTGGCAGGCAGGATACAGCGGGATGTCTTCTGGGCACGCAGCATGCTGCTTCCCATGCCCGGGACAAACCGCGAGCAGGTGCCTCGCTTGCGCTTCTATGTGCCGAGACTTGGAGCTGGCCAGCGCGCACCTTCCCGCTGTGTGTGCTGCTGTCCGCAAACAGCCTCCAAACAAAGCAGGGCGCTAAGGCAGGAGAAATAAGCGCCCCAGGAGGGAATCTGCCTGCGAGGGAAGCTGTGCAGCACATCCCTTGTTCCGCTCGCCACTTCCCTCACTCTTAGGCAAAGCCCATCTCAGCTTGCTTGTAGGCGTGCCTCCGTGCTCAGAAGCAGTCCCGTGGCAGGCAGGATACAGGGGGATGTGTTCTGGGCACGCAGCATGCTGCTTCCCATGCCCGGGACAAACTGCGAGCAGGTGCCTCGCTTGTGCTTCTATCTGCCGAGACTTGGAGCTGGCCACCGCGCACCTTCCCGCTGTGTGTGCTGCTGTCCGCAAACAGCCTCCAAACAAAGCAGGGCGCTAAGGCATGAGAAGTTAGCGCCCCAGGAGGGAATCTGCCTGCGAGGGAAGCTGTGCAGCACATCCCTTGTTCCGCTCGCCACTTCCCTGACTCTTAGGCAAAGCCCATCTCAGCTGGCTTGTAGGCGTGCCTCCGTGCTCAGAAGCAGCCCCGTGGCAGGCAGGATACAGCGGGATGTCTTCTGGGCACGCAGCATGCTGCTTCCCATGCCCGGGTCAAACCGCGAGCAGGTGCCTCGCTTGCTCTTCTATCTGCCGAGACTTGGAGCTGGCTAGCGCGCACCTTCCCGCTGTGTGTGCTGCTGTCCGCAAACAGCCTCCAAACAAAGCAGGGCGCTAAGGCAGGAGAAATAAGCACACCAGGAGGGAATCTGCCTGCGAGGGAAGCTGTGCAGCACATCCCTTGTTCCACTCGACACTTCCCTGACTCTTAGGCAAAGCCCATCTCAGCTTGCTTGTAGGCGTGCCTCCGTGCTCAGAAGCAGTCCCGTGGCAGGCAGGATACAGGGGGATGTCTTCTGGGCACGCAGCATGCTGCTTCCCATGCCCGGGACAAACTGCGAGCAGGTGCCTCACTTGCGCTTCTATCTGCCGAGACTTGGAGCCGATCAGAACGCACCTTCCCGCTGTGTGTGCTGCTGTCCGCAAACAGCCTCCAAACAAAGCAGGGCGCTAAGGCATGAGAAGTTAGCGCCACAGGAGGGAATCTGCCTGCGAGGGAAGCTGTGCAGCACATCCCTTGTTCCGCTCGCCACTTCCCTCACTCTTAGGCAAAGCCCATCTCAGCGTGCTTGTAGGCGTGCCTCTGTGCTCAGAAGCAGCCCCGTGGCAGGCAGGATACAGGGGGATGTCTTCTGGGCACGCAGCATGCTGCTTCCCATGCCCGGGACAAACCGCGAGCAGGTGCCTCGCTTGCGCTTCTATCTGCCGAGACTTGGAGCTGGCCAACGCGCACCTTCCCGCTGTGTGTGCTGCTGTCCGCAAACAGCCTCCAAACAAAGCAGGGCGCTAAGGCAGGAGAAATAAGCAACCAGGAGGGAATCTGCCTGCGAGGGAAGCTGTGCAGCACATCCCTTGTTCCGCTCGCCACTTCCCTCACTCTTAGGCAAAGGCCATCTCAGCTTGCTTGTAGGCGTGCCTCTGTGCTCAGAAGCAGCCCCGTGGCAGGCAGGACAGAGCGGGATGTCTTCTGGGCACGCAGCATGCTGCTTCCCATGCCCGGGACAAACTGCGAGCAGGTGCCTCGCTTGCGCTTCTATGTGCCGAGACTTGGAGCTGGCCAGCGCGCACCTTCCCGCTGTGTGTGCTGCTGTCCACAAACAGCCTCCAAACAAAGCAGCGCACTAAGGCAAGAGAAGTAAGTGCCCCAGGAGGGAATCTGCCTGCGAGGGAAGCTGTGCAGCACATCCCTTGTTCCGCTCGCCACTTCCCTCACTCTTAGGCAAAGCCCATCTCAGCTGGCTTGTAAGCGTGCCTCTGTGCTCAGAAGCAGCCCCGTGGCAGGCAGGATACAGCGGGATGTCTTCTGGGCATGCAGCATGCTGCTTCCCATGCCCGGGACAAACCGCGAGCAGGTGCCTCGCTTGCGCTTCTATCTGCCGAGACTTGGAGCTGGCTACCGCGCACCTTCCCGCTGTGTGTGCTGCTGTCCGCAAACAGCCTCCAAACAAAGCAGCGCACTAAGGCAGGAGAAATAAGCAACCAGGAGGGAATCTGCCTGCGAGGGAAGCTGTGCAGCACATCCCTTGTTCCGCTCGCCACTTCCCTGACTCTTAGGCAAAGCCCATCTCAGCTGGCTTGTAGGCGTGCCTCTGTGCTCAGAAGCAGCCCCGTGGCAGGCAGGACAGAGCGGGATGTCTTCTGGGCACGCAGCATGCTGCTTCCCATGCCCGGGACAAACCGCGAGCAGGTGCCTCGCTTGCGCTTCTATCTGCCGAGACTTGGAGCTGGCCACCGCGCACCTTCCCGCTGTGTGTCCTGCTGTCCGCAAAGAGCCTCCAAACAAAGCAGGGCGCTAAGGCAGGAGAAAGAAGCAACCAGGAGGGAATCTGCCTGCGAGGGAAGCTGTGCAGCACATCCCTTGTTCCGCTCGCCAATTCCCTCACTCTTAGGCAAAGCCCAGCTCAGCTTGCTTGTAGGCGTGCCTCTGTGCTCAGAAGCAGCCCCGTGGCAGGCAGGACAGAGCGGGATGTCTTCTGGGCACGCAGCATGCTGCTTCCCATGCCCGGGACAAACCGCGAGCAGGTGCCTGGCTTGCGCTTCTATCTGCTGAGACTTGGAGCTGGCCAGCGCGCACCTTCCCGCTGTGTGTGCTGCTGTCCGCAAACAGCCTCCAAACAAAGCAGGGCACTAAGGCAGGAGAAATAAGCAACCAGGAGGGAATCTGCCTGCGAGGGAAGCTGTGCAGCACATCCCTTGTTCCGCTCGCCACTTCCCTCACTCTTAGGCAAAGCCCATCTCAGCTGCCTTCTAGGCGTGCCTCTGTGCTCAGAAGCAGCCCCGTGGCAGGCAGGACAGAGCGGGATGTGTTCTGGGCACGCAGCATGCTGCTTCCCATGCCCGGGACAAACCGCGAGCAGGTGCCTGGCTTGCGCTTCTATCTGCCGAGACTTGGAGCTGGCCAACGCGCACCTTCCCGCTGTGTGTGCTGCTGTCCGCAAACAGCCTCCAAACAAAGCAGGGCGCTAAGGCATGAGAAGTAAGCATCCCAGGAGGGAATCTGCCTGCGAGGGAAGCTGTGCAGCACATCCCTTGTTCTGCTCGCCACTTCCCTGACTCTTAGGCAAAGCCCAGCTCAGCTGGCTTGTAGGCGTGCCTCCGTGCTCAGAAGCAGCCCCGTGGCAGGCAGGATACAGGGGGATGTATTCTGGGCACGCAGCATGCTGCTTCCCATGCCCGGGACAAACTGCGAGCCGGTGCCTCGCTTGCGCTTCTATCTGCCGAGACTTGGAGCCGATCAGAGCGCACCTTCCCGCTGTGTGTGCTGCTGTCCGCAAACAGCCTCCAGACAAAGCAGGGCGCTACGGCAGGAGAAATAAGCAACCAGGAGGGAATCTGCCTGCGAGGGAAGCTGTGCAGCACATCCCTTGTTCCGCTCGCCACTTCCCTCACTCTTAGGCAAAGGCCATCTCAGCTTGCTTGTAGGCGTGCCTCTGTGCTCAGAAGCAGCCCCGTGGCAGGCAGGACAGAGCGGGATGTCTTCTGGGCACGCAGCATGCTGCTTCCCATGCCCGGGACAAATTGCGAGCAGGTGCCTGGCTTGCGCTTCTATCTGCTGAGACTTGGAGCTGGCCACCGCGCACCTTCCCGCTGTGTGTGCTGCTGTCCGCAAACAGCCTCCAAACAAAGCAGCGCACTAAGGCAGGAGAAATAAGCAAACCAGGAGGGAATCTGCCTGCGAGGGAAGCTGTGCAGCACATCCCTTGTTCCGCTCGACACTTCCCTGACTCTTAGGCAAAGCCCATCTCAGCTGGCTTGTAGGCGTGCCTCTGTGCTCAGAAGCAGCCCCGTGGCAGGCAGGATACAGCGGGATGTCTTCTGGGCACGCAGCATGCTGCTTCCCATGCCCGGGACAAACCGCGAGCAGGTGCCTTGCTTGCGCTTCTATCTGCCGAGACTTGGAGCTGGCCAGCGCGCACCTTCCCGCTGTGTGTGCTGCTGTCCGCAAACAGCCTCCAAACAAAGCAGGGCGCTAAGGCATGAGAAGTAAGCATCCCAGGAGGGAATCTGCCTGCGAGGGAAGCTGTGCAGCACATCCCTTGTTCCGCTCGCCACTTCCCTCACTCTTAGGCAAAGCCCATCTCAGCTGGCTTGTAGGCGTGCCTCTGTGCTCAGAAGCAGCCCCGTGGCAGGCAGGACAGAGCGGGATGTCTTCTGGGCATGCAGCATGCTGCTTCCCATGCCCGGGACAAACCGCGAGCAGGTGCCTCGCTTGCGCTTCTATCTGCCGAGACTTGGAGCTGGCCACCGCGCACCTTCCCGCTGTGTGTGCTGCTGTCCGCAAACAGCCTCCAAACAAAGCAGGGCGCTAAGGCAGGAGAAATAAGCAACCAGGAGGGAATCTGCCTGCGAGGGAAGCTGTGCAGCACATCCCTTGTTCCGCTCGCCAATTCCCTCACTCGTAGGCAAAGCCCAGCTCAGCTTGCTTGTAGGCGTGACTCCGTGCTCAGAAGCAGCCCCGTGGCAGGCAGGACAGAGCGGGATGTCTTCTGGGCACGCAGCATGCTGCTTCCCATGCCCGGGACAAACCGCGAGCAGGTGCCTGGCTTGCGCTTCTATCTGCTGAGACTTGGAGCTGGCCAGCGCGCACCTTCCCGCTGTG
This sequence comes from Rhea pennata, assembly GCF_028389875.1. NCBI lineage: Eukaryota > Metazoa > Chordata > Aves > Rheiformes > Rheidae > Rhea > Rhea pennata. The sequence goes on along the minus strand of NC_084669.1, from coordinate 40,661,322 downwards.
TGTGCTGCTGTCCGCAAACAGCCTCCAAACAAAGCAGGGCACTAAGGCAGGAGAAATAAGCAACCAGGAGGGAATCTGCCTGCGAGGGAAGCTGTGCAGCACATCCCTTGTTCCGCTCGCCACTTCCCTCACTCTTAGGCAAAGGCCATCTCAGCTGCCTTCTAGGCGTGCCTCTGTGCTCAGAAGCAGCCCCGTGGCAGGCAGGACAGAGCGGGATGTGTTCTGGGCACGCAGCATGCTGCTTCCCATGCCCGGGACAAACCGCGAGCAGGTGCCTGGCTTGCGCTTCTATCTGCCGAGACTTGGAGCTGGCCAACGCGCACCTTCCCGCTGTGTGTGCTGCTGTCCGCAAACAGCCTCCAAACAAAGCAGGGCGCTAAGGCATGAGAAGTAAGCATCCCAGGAGGGAATCTGCCTGCGAGGGAAGCTGTGCAGCACATCCCTTGTTCTGCTCGCCACTTCCCTGACTCTTAGGCAAAGCCCAGCTCAGCTGGCTTGTAGGCGTGCCTCCGTGCTCAGAAGCAGCCCCGTGGCAGGCAGGATACAGCGGGATGTATTCTGGGCACGCAGCATGCTGCTTCCCATGCCCGGGACAAACTGCGAGCCGGTGCCTCGCTTGCGCTTCTATCTGCCGAGACTTGGAGCCGATCAGAGCGCACCTTCCCGCTGTGTGTGCTGCTGTCCGCAAACAGCCTCCAGACAAAGCAGGGCGCTACGGCAGGAGAAATAAGCAACCAGGAGGGAATCTGCCTGCGAGGGAAGCTGTGCAGCACATCCCTTGTTCCGCTCGCCACTTCCCTGACTCTTAGGCAAAGCCCATCTCAGCTGGCTTGTAGGCGTGCCTCCGTGCTCAGAAGCAGCCCCGTGGCAGGCAGGATACAGCGGGATGTCTTCTGGGCACGCAGCATGCTGCTTCCCATGCCCGGGACAAACCGCGAGCAGGTGCCTCGCTTGCGCTTCTATCTGCTGAGACTTGGAGCTGGCCACCGCGCACCTTCCCGCTGTGTGTGCTGCTGTCCGCAAAGAGCCTCCAAACAAAGCAGGGCGCTAAGGCAGGAGAAAGAAGCAACCAGGAGGGAATCTGCCTGCGAGGGAAGCTGTGCAGCACATCCCTTGTTCCGCTCGCCAATTCCCTCACTCTTAGGCAAAGCCCAGCTCAGCTTGCTTGTAGGCGTGCCTCTGTGCTCAGAAGCAGCCCCGTGGCAGGCAGGACAGAGCGGGATGTCTTCTGGGCACGCAGCATGCTGCTTCCCATGCCCGGGACAAACCGCGAGCAGGTGCCTGGCTTGCGCTTCTATCTGCTGAGACTTGGAGCTGGCCAGCGCGCACCTTCCCGCTGTGTGTGCTGCTGTCCGCAAACAGCCTCCAAACAAAGCAGGGCGCTAAGGCAGGAGAAATAAGCAACCAGGAGGGAATCTGCCTGCGAGGGAAGCTGTGCAGCACATCCCTTGTTCCGCTCGCCACTTCCCTCACTCTTAGGCAAAGGCCATCTCAGCTGCCTTCTAGGCGTGCCTCTGTGCTCAGAAGCAGCCCCGTGGCAGGCAGGACAGAGCGGGATGTGTTCTGGGCACGCAGCATGCTGCTTCCCATGCCCGGGACAAACCGCGAGCAGGTGCCTGGCTTGCGCTTCTATCTGCCGAGACTTGGAGCTGGCCAACGCGCACCTTCCCGCTGTGTGTGCTGCTGTCCGCAAACAGCCTCCAAACAAAGCAGGGCGCTAAGGCATGAGAAGTAAGCATCCCAGGAGGGAATCTGCCTGCGAGGGAAGCTGTGCAGCACATCCCTTGTTCTGCTCGCCACTTCCCTGACTCTTAGGCAAAGCCCAGCTCAGCTGGCTTGTAGGCGTGCCTCCGTGCTCAGAAGCAGCCCCGTGGCAGGCAGGATACAGCGGGATGTATTCTGGGCACGCAGCATGCTGCTTCCCATGCCCGGGACAAACTGCGAGCCGGTGCCTCGCTTGCGCTTCTATCTGCCGAGACTTGGAGCCGATCAGAGCGCACCTTCCCGCTGTGTGTGCTGCTGTCCGCAAACAGCCTCCAGACAAAGCAGGGCGCTACGGCAGGAGAAATAAGCAACCAGGAGGGAATCTGCCTGCGAGGGAAGCTGTGCAGCACATCCCTTGTTCCGCTCGCCACTTCCCTCACTCTTAGGCAAAGGCCATCTCAGCTTGCTTGTAGGTGTGCCTCTGTGCTCAGAAGCAGCCCCGTGGCAGGCAGGACAGAGCGGGATGTCTTCTGGGCACGCAGCATGCTGCTTCCCATGCCCGGGACAAATTGCGAGCAGGTGCCTGGCTTGCGCTTCTATCTGCTGAGACTTGGAGCTGGCCAGCGCGCACCTTCCCGCTGTGTGTGCTGCTGTCCGCAAACAGCCTCCAAACAAAGCAGCGCACTAAGGCAGGAGAAATAAGCAAACCAGGAGGGAATCTGCCTGCGAGGGAAGCTGTGCAGCACATCCCTTGTTCCGCTCGACACTTCCCTCACTCTTAGGCAAAGCCCATCTCAGCTGGCTTGTAGGCGTGGCTCTGTGCTCAGAAGCAGCCCCGTGGCAGGCAGGATACAGCGGGATGTCTTCTGGGCACGCAGCATGCTGCTTCCCATGCCCGGGACAAACCGCGAGCAGGTGCCTGGCTTGCGCTTCTATCTGCCGAGACTTGGAGCTGGCCAGCGCGCACCTTCCCGCTGTGTGTGCTGCTGTCCGCAAACAGCCTCCAAACAAAGCAGGGCGCTAAGGCAGGAGAAGCAAGCGCCCCAGGAGGGAATCTGCCTGCGAGGGAAGCTGTGCAGCACATCCCTTGTTCCGCTCGCCACTTCCCTCACTCTTAGGCAAAGCCCATCTCAGCTGGCTTGTAGGCGTGCCTCTGTGCTCAGAAGCAGCCCCGTGGCAGGCAGGACAGAGCGGGATGTCTTCTGGGCACGCAGCATGCTGCTTCCCATGCCCGGGACAAACCGCGAGCAGGTGCCTCGCTTGCGCTTCTATCTGCCGAGACTTGGAGCTGGCCACCGCGCACCTTCCCGCTGTGTGTGCTGCTGTCCGCAAACAGCCTCCAAACAAAGCAGGGCGCTAAGGCAGGAGAAATAAGCAACCAGGAGGGAATCTGCCTGCGAGGGAAGCTGTGCAGCACATCCCTTGTTCCGCTCGCCAATTCCCTCACTCGTAGGCAAAGCCCAGCTCAGCTTGCTTGTAGGCGTGCCTCTGTGCTCAGAAGCAGCCCCGTGGCAGGCAGGATACAGCGGGATGTCTTCTGGGCACGCAGCATGCTGCTTCCCATGCCCGGGACAAACCGCGAGCAGGTGCCTGGCTTGCGCTTCTATCTGCTGAGACTTGGAGCTGGCCAGCGCGCACCTTCCCGCTGTGTGTGCTGCTGTCCGCAAACAGCCTCCAAACAAAGCAGGGCGCTAAGGCAGGAGAAGTAAGTGCCCCAGGAGGGAATCTGCCTGCGAGGGAAGCTGTGCAGCACATCCCTTGTTCCGCTCGCCACTTCCCTCACTCTTAGGCAAAGGCCATCTCAGCTGCCTTCTAGGCGTGCCTCTGTGCTCAGAAGCAGCCCCGTGGCAGGCAGGACAGAGCGGGATGTGTTCTGGGCACGCAGCATGCTGCTTCCCATGCCCGGGACAAACCGCGAGCAGGTGCCTGGCTTGCGCTTCTATCTGCCGAGACTTGGAGCTGGCCAACGCGCACCTTCCCGCTGTGTGTGCTGCTGTCCGCAAACAGCCTCCAAACAAAGCAGGGCGCTAAGGCATGAGAAGTAAGCATCCCAGGAGGGAATCTGCCTGCGAGGGAAGCTGTGCAGCACATCCCTTGTTCTGCTCGCCACTTCCCTGACTCTTAGGCAAAGCCCAGCTCAGCTGGCTTGTAGGCGTGCCTCCGTGCTCAGAAGCAGCCCCGTGGCAGGCAGGATACAGCGGGATGTATTCTGGGCACGCAGCATGCTGCTTCCCATGCCCGGGACAAACTGCGAGCCGGTGCCTCGCTTGCGCTTCTATCTGCCGAGACTTGGAGCCGATCAGAGCGCACCTTCCCGCTGTGTGTGCTGCTGTCCGCAAACAGCCTCCAGACAAAGCAGGGCGCTACGGCAGGAGAAATAAGCAACCAGGAGGGAATCTGCCTGCGAGGGAAGCTGTGCAGCACATCCCTTGTTCCGCTCGCCACTTCCCTGACTCTTAGGCAAAGCCCATCTCAGCTGGCTTGTAGGCGTGCCTCCGTGCTCAGAAGCAGCCCCGTGGCAGGCAGGATACAGCGGGATGTCTTCTGGGCACGCAGCATGCTGCTTCCCATGCCCGGGACAAACCGCGAGCAGGTGCCTCGCTTGCGCTTCTATCTGCTGAGACTTGGAGCTGGCCACCGCGCACCTTCCCGCTGTGTGTGCTGCTGTCCGCAAACAGCCTCCAAACAAAGCAGGGCGCTAAGGCAGGAGAAATAAGCAACCAGGAGGGAATCTGCCTGCGAGGGAAGCTGTGCAGCACATCCCTTGTTCCGCTCGCCAATTCCCTCACTCGTAGGCAAAGCCCAGCTCAGCTTGCTTGTAGGCGTGCCTCTGTGCTCAGAAGCAGCCCCGTGGCAGGCAGGACAGAGCGGGATGTCTTCTGGGCACGCAGCATGCTGCTTCCCATGCCCGGGACAAACCGCGAGCAGGTGCCTCGCTTGCGCTTCTATCTGCTGAGACTTGGAGCTGGCCACCGCGCACCTTCCCGCTGTGTGTGCTGCTGTCCGCAAACAGCCTCCAAACAAAGCAGCGCACTAAGGCAGGAGAAATAAGCAACCAGGAGGGAATCTGCCTGCGAGGGAAGCTGTGCAGCACATCCCTTGTTCCGCTCGCCACTTCCCTCACTCTTAGGCAAAGGCCATCTCAGCTGCCTTCTAGGCGTGCCTCTGTGCTCAGAAGCAGCCCCGTGGCAGGCAGGACAGAGCGGGATGTGTTCTGGGCACGCAGCATGCTGCTTCCCATGCCCGGGACAAACCGCGAGCAGGTGCCTGGCTTGCCCTTCTATCTGCCGAGACTTGGAGCTGGCCAACGCGCACCTTCCCGCTGTGTGTGCTGCTGTCCGCAAACAGCCTCCAAACAAAGCAGGGCGCTAAGGCATGAGAAGTAAGCATCCCAGGAGGGAATCTGCCTGCGAGGGAAGCTGTGCAGCACATCCCTTGTTCTGCTCGCCACTTCCCTGACTCTTAGGCAAAGCCCAGCTCAGCTGGCTTGTAGGCGTGCCTCCGTGCTCAGAAGCAGCCCCGTGGCAGGCAGGATACAGGGGGATGTATTCTGGGCACGCAGCATGCTGCTTCCCATGCCCGGGACAAACTGCGAGCCGGTGCCTCATTTGCGCTTCTATCTGCCGAGACTTGGAGCCGATCAGAGCGCACCTTCCCGCTGTGTGTGCTGCTGTCCGCAAACAGCCTCCAGACAAAGCAGGGCGCTACGGCAGGAGAAATAAGCAACCAGGAGGGAATCTGCCTGCGAGGGAAGCTGTGCAGCACATCCCTTGTTCCGCTCGCCACTTCCCTCACTCTTAGGCAAAGGCCATCTCAGCTTGCTTGTAGGTGTGCCTCTGTGCTCAGAAGCAGCCCCGTGGCAGGCAGGACAGAGCGGGATGTCTTCTGGGCACGCAGCATGCTGCTTCCCATGCCCGGGACAAATTGCGAGCAGGTGCCTGGCTTGCGCTTCTATCTGCTGAGACTTGGAGCTGGCCAGCGCGCACCTTCCCGCTGTGTGTGCTGCTGTCCGCAAACAGCCTCCAAACAAAGCAGGGCGCTAAGGCAGGAGAAGTAAGTGCCCCAGGAGGGAATCTGCCTGCGAGGGAAGCTGTGCAGCACATCCCTTGTTCCGCTCGCCACTTCCCTCACTCTTAGGCAAAGGCCATCTCAGCTGGCTTGTAGGCGTGCCTCTGTGCTCAGAAGCAGCCCCGTGGCAGGCAGGATACAGGGGGATGTCTTCTGGGCACGCAGCATGCTGCTTCCCATGCCTGGGACAAACCGCGAGCAGGTGCCTCGCTTGCGCTTCTATCTGCCGAGACTTGGAGCTGGCCAGCGCGCACCTTCCCGCTGTGTGTGCTGCTGTCCGCAAACAGCCTCCAAACAAAGCAGGGCGCTAAGGCATGAGAAGTTAGCGTCCCAGGAGGGAATCTGCCTGCGAGGGAAGCTGTGCAGCACATCCCTTGTTCCGCTCGCCACTTCCCTCACTCTTAGGCAAAGGCCATCTCAACTGCCTTGTAGGCGTGCCTCCGTGCTCAGAAGCAGTCCCGTGCCAGGCAGGATACAGGGGGATGTGTTCTGGGCATGCAGCATGCTGCTTCCCATGCCCGGGACAAACTGCGAGCCGGTGCCTCGCTTGCGCTTCTATCTGCCGAGACTTGCAGCTGGCCAGCGCGCACCTTCCCGCTGTGTGTGCTGCTGTCCGCAAACAGCCTCCAAACAAAGCAGCGCACTAAGGCAGGAGAAATAAGCACACCAGGAGGGAATCTGCCTGCGAGGGAAGCTGTGAAGCACATCCCTTGTTCCGCTCGACACTTCCCTCACTCTTAGGCAAAGCCCATCTCAGCTGGCTTGTAGGCGTGCCTCTGTGCTCAGAAGCAGCCCCGTGGCAGGCAGGACAGAGCGGGATGTCTTCTGGGCACGCAGCATGCTGCTTCCCATGCCCGGGACAAACCGCGAGCAGGTGCCTCGCTTGCGCTTCTATGTGCCGAGACTTGGAGCTGGCCAGCGCGCACCTTCCCGCTGTGTGTGCTGCTGTCCGCAAACAGCCTCCAAACAAAGCAGGGCGCTAAGGCAGGAGAAGCAAGCGCCCCAGGAGGGAATCTGCCTGTGAGGGAAGCTGTGCAGCACATCCCTTGTTCCGCTCGCCAATTCCCTCACTCGTAGGCAAAGCCCATCTCAGCTTGCTTGTAGGCGTGCCTCCGTGCTCAGAAGCAGTCCCGTGGCAGGCAGGATACAGGGGGATGTGTTCTGGGCACGCAGCATGCTGCTTCCCATGCCCGGGACAAACTGCGAGCAGGTGCCTCGCTTGTGCTTCTATCTGCCGAGACTTGGAGCTGGCCACCGCGCACCTTCCCGCTGTGTGTGCTGCTGTCCGCAAACAGCCTCCAAACAAAGCAGGGCGCTAAGGCATGAGAAGTTAGCATCCCAGGAGGGAATCTGCCTGCGAGGGAAGCTGTGCAGCACATCCCTTGTTCCGCTCGCCACTTCCCTGACTCTTAGGCAAAGCCCATCTCAGCTGGCTTGTAGGCGTGCCTCCGTGCTCAGAAGCAGCCCCGTGGCAGGCAGGATACAGCGGGATGTCTTCTGGGCACGCAGCATGCTGCTTCCCATGCCCGGGACAAACTGCGAGCAGGTGCCTCACTTGCGCTTCTATCTGCCGAGACTTGGAGCCGATCAGAACGCACCTTCCCGCTGTGTGTGCTGCTGTCCGCAAACAGCCTCCAAACAAAGCAGGGCGCTAAGGCATGAGAAGTTAGCGCCACAGGAGGGAATCTGCCTGCGAGGGAAGCTGTGCAGCACATCCCTTGTTCCGCTCGCCACTTCCCTCACTCTTAGGCAAAGCCCATCTCAGCGTGCTTGTAGGCGTGCCTCTGTGCTCAGAAGCAGCCCCGTGGCAGGCAGGATACAGCGGGATGTCTTCTGGGCACGCAGCATGCTGCTTCCCATGCCCGGGACAAACCGCGAGCAGGTGCCTCGCTTGCGCTTCTATCTGCCGAGACTTGGAGCTGGCCAACGCGCACCTTCCCGCTGTGTGTGCTGCTGTCCGCAAACAGCCTCCAAACAAAGCAGGGCGCTAAGGCAGGAGAAATAAGCAACCAGGAGGGAATCTGCCTGCGAGGGAAGCTGTGCAGCACATCCCTTGTTCCGCTCGCCACTTCCCTCACTCTTAGGCAAAGGCCATCTCAGCTTGCTTGTAGGCGTGCCTCTGTGCTCAGAAGCAGCCCCGTGGCAGGCAGGACAGAGCGGGATGTCTTCTGGGCACGCAGCATGCTGCTTCCCATGCCCGGGACAAACCGCGAGCAAGTGCCTCGCTTGCGCTTCTATCTGCCGAGACTTGGAGCTGGCCAGCGCGCACCTTCCCGCTGTGTGTGCTGCTGTCCACAAACAGCCTCCAAACAAAGCAGCGCACTAAGGCAAGAGAAGTAAGTGCCCCAGGAGGGAATCTGCCTGCGAGGGAAGCTGTGCAGCACATCCCTTGTTCCGCTCGCCACTTCCCTCACTCTTAGGCAAAGCCCAGCTCAGCTGGCTTGTAGATGTGCCTCCGTGCTCAGAAGCTGCCCCGTGGCAGGCAGGATACAGCGGGATGTGTTCTGGGCACGCAGCATGCTGCTTCCCATGCCCGGGACAAACCGCGAGCAGGTGCCTGGCTTGCGCTTCTATGTGCCGAGACTTGGAGCTGGCCAGCGCGCACCTTCCCGCTGTGTGTGCTGCTGTCCGCAAACAGCCTCCAAACAAAGCAGGGCGCTAAGGCAGGAGAAATAAGCACACCAGGAGGGAATCTGCCTGCGAGGGAAGCTGTGCAGCACATCCCTTGTTCCGCTCGCCACTTCCCTCACTCTTAGGCAAAGCCCATCTCAGCTTGCTTGTAGGCGTGCCTCTGTGCTCAGAAGCAGCCCCGTGGCAGGCAGGATACAGCGGGATGTCTTCTGGGCACGCAGCATGCTGCTTCCCATGCCCGGGACAAACCGCGAGCAGGTGCCTGGCTTGCGCTTCTATCTGCCGAGACTTGGAGCTGGCTACCGCGCACCTTCCCGCTGTGTGTGCTGCTGTCCGCAAACAGCCTCCAAACAAAGCAGCGCACTAAGGCAGGAGAAATAAGCAACCAGGAGGGAATCTGCCTGCGAGGGAAGCTGTGCAGCACATCCCTTGTTCCGCTCGCCACTTCCCTCACTCTTAGGCAAAGCCCATCTCAGCTGGCTTGTAGGCGTGCCTCTGTGCTCAGAAGCAGCCCCGTGGCAGGCAGGACAGAGCGGGATGTCTTCTGGGCACGCAGCATGCTGCTTCCCATGCCCGGGACAAACCGCGAGCAGGTGCCTCGCTTGCGCTTCTATCTGCCGAGACTTGGAGCTGGCCACCGCGCACCTTCCCGCTGTGTGTGCTGCTGTCCGCAAAGAGCCTCCAAACAAAGCAGGGCGCTAAGGCAGGAGAAAGAAGCAACCAGGAGGGAATCTGCCTGCGAGGGAAGCTGTGCAGCACATCCCTTGTTCCGCTCGCCAATTCCCTCACTCTTAGGCAAAGCCCAGCTCAGCTTGCTTGTAGGCGTGCCTCTGTGCTCAGAAGCAGCCCCGTGGCAGGCAGGACAGAGCGGGATGTCTTCTGGGCACGCAGCATGCTGCTTCCCATGCCCGGGACAAACCGCGAGCAGGTGCCTGGCTTGCGCTTCTATCTGCTGAGACTTGGAGCTGGCCAGCGCGCACCTTCCCGCTGTGTGTGCTGCTGTCCGCAAACAGCCTCCAAACAAAGCAGGGCACTAAGGCAGGAGAAATAAGCAACCAGGAGGGAATCTGCCTGCGAGGGAAGCTGTGCAGCACATCCCTTGTTCCGCTCGCCACTTCCCTCACTCTTAGGCAAAGGCCATCTCAGCTGCCTTCTAGGCGTGCCTCTGTGCTCAGAAGCAGCCCCGTGGCAGGCAGGACAGAGCGGGATGTGTTCTGGGCACGCAGCATGCTGCTTCCCATGCCCGGGACAAACCGCGAGCAGGTGCCTGGCTTGCGCTTCTATCTGCCGAGACTTGGAGCTGGCCCACGCGCACCTTCCCGCTGTGTGTGCTGCTGTCCGCAAACAGCCTCCAAACAAAGCAGGGCGCTAAGGCATGAGAAGTAAGCATCCCAGGAGGGAATCTGCCTGCGAGGGAAGCTGTGCAGCACATCCCTTGTTCTGCTCGCCACTTCCCTGACTCTTAGGCAAAGCCCAGCTCAGCTTGCTTGTAGGCGTGCCTCCGTGCTCAGAAGCAGCCCCGTGGCAGGCAGGATACAGGGGGATGTATTCTGGGCACGCAGCATGCTGCTTCCCATGCCCGGGACAAACTGCGAGCCGGTGCCTCGCTTGCGCTTCTATCTGCCGAGACTTGGAGCCGATCAGAGCGCACCTTCCCGCTGTGTGTGCTGCTGTCCGCAAACAGCCTCCAGACAAAGCAGGGCGCTACGGCAGGAGAAATAAGCAACCAGGAGGGAATCTGCCTGCGAGGGAAGCTGTGCAGCACATCCCTTGTTCCGCTCGCCACTTCCCTCACTCTTAGGCAAAGGCCATCTCAGCTGGCTTGTAGGCGTGCCTCTGTGCTCAGAAGCAGCCCCGTGGCAGGCAGGACAGAGCGGGATGTCTTCTGGGCACGCAGCATGCTGCTTCCCATGCCCGGGACAAATTGCGAGCAGGTGCCTGGCTTGCGCTTCTATCTGCTGAGACTTGGAGCTGGCCACCGCGCACCTTCCCGCTGTGTGTGCTGCTGTCCGCAAACAGCCTCCAAACAAAGCAGCGCACTAAGGCAGGAGAAATAAGCAAACCAGGAGGGAATCTGCCTGCGAGGGAAGCTGTGCAGCACATCCCTTGTTCCGCTCGACACTTCCCTCACTCTTAGGCAAAGCCCATCTCAGCTGGCTTGTAGGCGTGCCTCTGTGCTCAGAAGCAGCCCCGTGGCAGGCAGGATACAGCGGGATGTCTTCTGGGCACGCAGCATGCTGCTTCCCATGCCCGGGACAAACCGCGAGCAGGTGCCTCGCTTGCGCTTCTATCTGCCGAGACTTGGAGCTGGCCAGCGCGCACCTTCCCGCTGTGTGTGCTGCTGTCCGCAAACAGCCTCCAAACAAAGCAGGGCGCTAAGGCATGAGAAGTAAGCGCCCCAGGAGGGAATCTGCCTGCGAGGGAAGCTGTGCAGCACATCCCTTGTTCCGCTCGCCACTTCCCTCACTCTTAGGCAAAGCCCATCTCAGCTGGCTTGTAGGCGTGCCTCCGTGCTCAGAAGCAGTCCCGTGGCAGGCAGGATACAGGGGGATGTGTTCTGGGCATGCAGCATGCTGCTTCCCATGCCCGGGACAAACCGCGAGCAAGTGCCTCGCTTATGCTTCTATCTGCCGAGACTTGGAGCTGGCCAGCGCGCACCTTCCCGCTGTGTGTGCTGCTGTCCGCAAACAGCCTCCAAACAAAGCAGGGCGCTAAGGCATGAGAAGTTAGCGTCCCAGGAGGGAATCTGCCTGCGAGGGAAGCTGTGCAGCACATCCCTTGTTCCGCTCGCCACTTCCCTCACTCTTAGGCAAAGCCCATCTCAGCTGGCTTGTAGGCGTGCCTCCGTGCTCAGAAGCAGCCCCGTGGCAGGCAGGATACAGCGGGATGTCTTCTGGGCACGCAGCATGCTGCTTCCCATGCCCGGGACAAACCGCGAGCAGGTGCCTCGCTTGCTCTTCTATCTGCCGAGACTTGGAGCTGGCTAGCGCGCACCTTCCCGCTGTGTGTGCTGCTGTCCGCAAACAGCCTCCAAACAAAGCAGGGCGCTAAGGCAGGAGAAATAAGCACACCAGGAGGGAATCTGCCTGCGAGGGAAGCTGTGCAGCACATCCCTTGTTCCACTCGACACTTCCCTGACTCTTAGGCAAAGCCCATCTCAGCTTGCTTGTAGGCGTGCCTCCGTGCTCAGAAGCAGTCCCGTGGCAGGCAGGATACAGGGGGATGTCTTCTGGGCACGCAGCATGCTGCTTCCCATGCCCGGGACAAACTGCGAGCAGGTGCCTCACTTGCGCTTCTATCTGCCGAGACTTGGAGCCGATCAGAACGCACCTTCCCGCTGTGTGTGCTGCTGTCCGCAAACAGCCTCCAAACAAAGCAGGGCGCTAAGGCATGAGAAGTTAGCGCCACAGGAGGGAATCTGCCTGCGAGGGAAGCTGTGCAGCACATCCCTTGTTCCGCTCGCCACTTCCCTCACTCTTAGGCAAAGCCCATCTCAGCGTGCTTGTAGGCGTGCCTCTGTGCTCAGAAGCAGCCCCGTGGCAGGCAGGACACAGCGGGATGTCTTCTGGGCACGCAGCATGCTGCTTCCCATGCCCGGGACAAACCGCGAGCAGGTGCCTCGCTTGCGCTTCTATCTGCCGAGACTTGGAGCTGGCCAACGCGCACCTTCCCGCTGTGTGTGCTGCTGTCCGCAAACAGCCTCCAAACAAAGCAGGGCGCTAAGGCAGGAGAAATAAGCAACCAGGAGGGAATCTGCCTGCGAGGGAAGCTGTGCAGCACATCCCTTGTTCCGCTCGCCACTTCCCTGACTCTTAGGCAAAGCCCATCTCAGCTTGCTTGTAGGCGTGCCTCTGTGCTCAGAAGCAGCCCCGTGGCAGGCAGGACAGAGCGGGATGTCTTCTGGGCACGCAGCATGCTGCTTCCCATGCCCGGGACAAACCGCGAGCAGGTGCCTCGCTTGCGCTTCTATGTGCCGAGACTTGGAGCTGGCCAGCGCGCACCTTCCCGCTGTGTGTGCTGCTGTCCGCAAACAGCCTCCAAACAAAGCAGGGCGCTAAGGCATGAGAAGTAAGTGCCCCAGGAGGGAATCTGCCTGCGAGGGAAGCTGTGCAGCACATCCCTTGTTCCGCTCGCCACTTCCCTCACTCTTAGGCAAAGGCCATCTCAGCTGGCTTGTAGGCGTGCCTCTGTGCTCAGAAGCAGCCCCGTGGCAGGCAGGATACAGCGGGATGTCTTCTGGGCACGCAGCATGCTGCTTCCCATGCCCGGGACAAACCGCGAGCAGGTGCCTGGCTTGCGCTTCTATCTGCCGAGACTTGGAGCTGGCTACCGCGCACCTTCCCGCTGTGTGTGCTGCTGTCCGCAAACAGCCTCCAAACAAAGCAGCGCACTAAGGCAGGAGAAATAAGCAACCAGGAGGGAATCTGCCTGCGAGGGAAGCTGTGCAGCACATCCCTTGTTCCGCTCGCCACTTCCCTGACTCTTAGGCAAAGCCCATCTCAGCTGGCTTGTAGGCGTGCCTCTGTGCTCAGAAGCAGCCCCGTGGCAGGCAGGACAGAGCGGGATGTCTTCTGGGCACGCAGCATGCTGCTTCCCATGCCCGGGACAAACCGCGAGCCGGTGCCTCGCTTGCGCTTCTATGTGCCGAGACTTGGAGCCGATCAGAGCGCACCTTCCCGCTGTGTGTGCTGCTGTCCGCAAACAGCCTCCAAACAAAGCAGGGCGCTAAGGCATGAGAAGTAAGCGCCCCAGGAGGGAATCTGCCTGCGAGGGAAGCTGTGCAGCACATCCCTTGTTCCGCTCGCCACTTCCCTCACTCTTAGGCAAAGCCCATCTCAGCTTGCTTGTAGGCGTGCCTCCGTGCTCAGAAGCAGTCCCGTGGCAGGCAGGATACAGGGGGATGTGTTCTGGGCACGCAGCATGCTGCTTCCCATGCCCGGGACAAACTGCGAGCAGGTGCCTCGCTTGTGCTTCTATCTGCCGAGACTTGGAGCTGGCCAGCGCGCACCTTCCCGCTGTGTGTGCTGCTGTCCGCAAACAGCCTCCAAACAAAGCAGGGCGCTAAGGCATGAGAAGTTAGCGTCCCAGGAGGGAATCTGCCTGCGAGGGAAGCTGTGCAGCACATCCCTTGTTCCGCTCGCCACTTCCCTCACTCTTAGGCAAAGCCCATCTCAGCTGGCTTGTAGGCGTGCCTCCGTGCTCAGAAGCAGCCCCGTGGCAGGCAGGATACAGCGGGATGTCTTCTGGGCACGCAGCATGCTGCTTCCCATGCCCGGGACAAACCGCGAGCAGGTGCCTCGCTTGCGCTTCTATGTGCCGAGACTTGGAGCTGGCCAACGCGCACCTTCCCGCTGTGTGTGCTGCTGTCCGCAAACAGCCTCCAAACAAAGCAGGGCGCTAAGGCAGGAGAAATAAGCGCCCCAGGAGGGAATCTGCCTGCGAGGGAAGCTGTGCAGCACATCCCTTGTTCCGCTCGCCACTTCCCTCACTCTTAGGCAAAGCCCATCTCAGCTTGCTTGTAGGCGTGCCTCCGTGCTCAGAAGCAGTCCCGTGGCAGGCAGGATACAGGGGGATGTGTTCTGGGCACGCAGCATGCTGCTTCCCATGCCCGGGACAAACTGCGAGCAGGTGCCTCGCTTGTGCTTCTATCTGCCGAGACTTGGAGCTGGCCACCGCGCACCTTCCCGCTGTGTGTGCTGCTGTCCGCAAACAGCCTCCAAACAAAGCAGGGCGCTAAGGCATGAGAAGTTAGCGCCCCAGGAGGGAATCTGCCTGCGAGGGAAGCTGTGCAGCACATCCCTTGTTCCGCTCGCCACTTCCCTGACTCTTAGGCAAAGCCCATCTCAGCTGGCTTGTAGGCGTGCCTCCGTGCTCAGAAGCAGCCCCGTGGCAGGCAGGATACAGCGGGATGTCTTCTGGGCACGCAGCATGCTGCTTCCCATGCCCGGGACAAACCGCGAGCAGGTGCCTCGCTTGCTCTTCTATCTGCCGAGACTTGGAGCTGGCTAGCGCGCACCTTCCCGCTGTGTGTGCTGCTGTCCGCAAACAGCCTCCAAACAAAGCAGGGCGCTAAGGCAGGAGAAATAAGCACACCAGGAGGGAATCTGCCTGCGAGGGAAGCTGTGCAGCACATCCCTTGTTCCACTCGACACTTCCCTGACTCTTAGGCAAAGCCCATCTCAGCTTGCTTGTAGGCGTGCCTCCGTGCTCAGAAGCAGTCCCGTGGCAGGCAGGATACAGGGGGATGTCTTCTGGGCACGCAGCATGCTGCTTCCCATGCCCGGGACAAACTGCGAGCAGGTGCCTCACTTGCGCTTCTATCTGCCGAGACTTGGAGCCGATCAGAACGCACCTTCCCGCTGTGTGTGCTGCTGTCCGCAAACAGCCTCCAAACAAAGCAGGGCGCTAAGGCAGGAGAAATAAGCAACCAGGAGGGAATCTGCCTGCGAGGGAAGCTGTGCAGCACATCCCTTGTTCCGCTCGCCACTTCCCTCACTCTTAGGCAAAGGCCATCTCAGCTTGCTTGTAGGCGTGCCTCTGTGCTCAGAAGCAGCCCCGTGGCAGGCAGGACAGAGCGGGATGTCTTCTGGGCACGCAGCATGCTGCTTCCCATGCCCGGGACAAACTGCGAGCAGGTGCCTCGCTTGCGCTTCTATGTGCCGAGACTTGGAGCTGGCCAGCGCGCACCTTCCCGCTGTGTGTGCTGCTGTCCACAAACAGCCTCCAAACAAAGCAGCGCACTAAGGCAAGAGAAGTAAGTGCCCCAGGAGGGAATCTGCCTGCGAGGGAAGCTGTGCAGCACATCCCTTGTTCCGCTCGCCACTTCCCTCACTCTTAGGCAAAGCCCAGCTCAGCTGGCTTGTAGATGTGCCTCCGTGCTCAGAAGCAGCCCCGTGGCAGGCAGGATACAGCGGGATGTCTTCTGGGCACGCAGCATGCTGCTTCCCATGCCCGGGACAAACCGCGAGCAGGTGCCTCGCTTGCGCTTCTATCTGCCGAGACTTGGAGCTGGCCAGCGCGCACCTTCCCGCTGTGTGTGCTGCTGTCCGCAAACAGCCTCCAAACAAAGCAGGGCGCTAAGGCAGGAGAAATAAGCACACCAGGAGGGAATCTGCCTGCGAGGGAAGCTGTGCAGCACATCCCTTGTTCCGCTCGCCACTTCCCTCACTCTTAGGCAAAGCCCATCTCAGCTGGCTTGTAAGCGTGCCTCTGTGCTCAGAAGCAGCCCCGTGGCAGGCAGGATACAGCGGGATGTCTTCTGGGCATGCAGCATGCTGCTTCCCATGCCCGGGACAAACCGCGAGCAGGTGCCTCGCTTGCGCTTCTATCTGCCGAGACTTGGAGCTGGCTACCGCGCACCTTCCCGCTGTGTGTGCTGCTGTCCGCAAACAGCCTCCAAACAAAGCAGCGCACTAAGGCAGGAGAAATAAGCAACCAGGAGGGAATCTGCCTGCGAGGGAAGCTGTGCAGCACATCCCTTGTTCCGCTCGCCACTTCCCTGACTCTTAGGCAAAGCCCATCTCAGCTGGCTTGTAGGCGTGCCTCTGTGCTCAGAAGCAGCCCCGTGGCAGGCAGGACAGAGCGGGATGTCTTCTGGGCACGCAGCATGCTGCTTCCCATGCCCGGGACAAACCGCGAGCAGGTGCCTCGCTTGCGCTTCTATCTGCCGAGACTTGGAGCTGGCCAGCGCGCACCTTCCCGCTGTGTGTCCTGCTGTCCGCAAAGAGCCTCCAAACAAAGCAGGGCGCTAAGGCAGGAGAAAGAAGCAACCAGGAGGGAATCTGCCTGCGAGGGAAGCTGTGCAGCACATCCCTTGTTCCGCTCGCCAATTCCCTCACTCTTAGGCAAAGCCCAGCTCAGCTTGCTTGTAGGCGTGCCTCTGTGCTCAGAAGCAGCCCCGTGGCAGGCAGGACAGAGCGGGATGTGTTCTGGGCACGCAGCATGCTGCTTCCCATGCCCGGGACAAACCGCGAGCAGGTGCCTGGCTTGCGCTTCTATCTGCCGAGACTTGGAGCTGGCCAACGCGCACCTTCCCGCTGTGTGTGCTGCTGTCCGCAAACAGCCTCCAAACAAAGCAGGGCGCTAAGGCATGAGAAGTAAGCATCCCAGGAGGGAATCTGCCTGCGAGGGAAGCTGTGCAGCACATCCCTTGTTCTGCTCGCCACTTCCCTGACTCTTAGGCAAAGCCCAGCTCAGCTGGCTTGTAGGCGTGCCTCCGTGCTCAGAAGCAGCCCCGTGGCAGGCAGGATACAGGGGGATGTATTCTGGGCACGCAGCATGCTGCTTCCCATGCCCGGGACAAACTGCGAGCCGGTGCCTCGCTTGCGCTTCTATCTGCCGAGACTTGGAGCCGATCAGAGCGCACCTTCCCGCTGTGTGTGCTGCTGTCCGCAAACAGCCTCCAGACAAAGCAGGGCGCTACGGCAGGAGAAATAAGCAACCAGGAGGGAATCTGCCTGCGAGGGAAGCTGTGCAGCACATCCCTTGTTCCGCTCGCCACTTCCCTCACTCTTAGGCAAAGGCCATCTCAGCTTGCTTGTAGGCGTGCCTCTGTGCTCAGAAGCAGCCCCGTGGCAGGCAGGACAGAGCGGGATGTCTTCTGGGCACGCAGCATGCTGCTTCCCATGCCCGGGACAAATTGCGAGCAGGTGCCTGGCTTGCGCTTCTATCTGCTGAGACTTGGAGCTGGCCACCGCGCACCTTCCCGCTGTGTGTGCTGCTGTCCGCAAACAGCCTCCAAACAAAGCAGCGCACTAAGGCAGGAGAAATAAGCAAACCAGGAGGGAATCTGCCTGCGAGGGAAGCTGTGCAGCACATCCCTTGTTCCGCTCGACACTTCCCTGACTCTTAGGCAAAGCCCATCTCAGCTGGCTTGTAGGCGTGCCTCTGTGCTCAGAAGCAGCCCCGTGGCAGGCAGGATACAGCGGGATGTCTTCTGGGCACGCAGCATGCTGCTTCCCATGCCCGGGACAAACCGCGAGCAGGTGCCTTGCTTGCGCTTCTATCTGCCGAGACTTGGAGCTGGCCAGCGCGCACCTTCCCGCTGTGTGTGCTGCTGTCCGCAAACAGCCTCCAAACAAAGCAGGGCGCTAAGGCAGGAGAAGCAAGCGCCCCAGGAGGGAATCTGCCTGCGAGGGAAGCTGTGCAGCACATCCCTTGTTCCGCTCGCCACTTCCCTCACTCTTAGGCAAAGCCCATCTCAGCTGGCTTGTAGGCGTGCCTCTGTGCTCAGAAGCAGCCCCGTGGCAGGCAGGACAGAGCGGGATGTCTTCTGGGCATGCAGCATGCTGCTTCCCATGCCCGGGACAAACCGCGAGCAGGTGCCTCGCTTGCGCTTCTATCTGCCGAGACTTGGAGCTGGCCACCGCGCACCTTCCCGCTGTGTGTGCTGCTGTCCGCAAACAGCCTCCAAACAAAGCAGGGCGCTAAGGCAGGAGAAATAAGCAACCAGGAGGGAATCTGCCTGCGAGGGAAGCTGTGCAGCACATCCCTTGTTCCGCTCGCCAATTCCCTCACTCGTAGGCAAAGCCCAGCTCAGCTTGCTTGTAGGCGTGCCTCTGTGCTCAGAAGCAGCCCCGTGGCAGGCAGGACAGAGCGGGATGTCTTCTGGGCACGCAGCATGCTGCTTCCCATGCCCGGGACAAACCGCGAGCAGGTGCCTGGCTTGCGCTTCTATCTGCTGAGACTTGGAGCTGGCCAGCGCGCACCTTCCCGCTGTGTGTGCTGCTGTCCGCAAACAGCCTCCAAACAAAGCAGGGCACTAAGGCAGGAGAAATAAGCAACCAGGAGGGAATCTGCCTGCGAGGGAAGCTGTGCAGCACATCCCTTGTTCCGCTCGCCACTTCCCTCACTCTTAGGCAAAGGCCATCTCAGCTGCCTTCTAGGCGTGCCTCTGTGCTCAGAAGCAGCCCCGTGGCAGGCAGGACAGAGCGGGATGTGTTCTGGGCACGCAGCATGCTGCTTCCCATGCCCGGGACAAACCGCGAGCAGGTGCCTGGCTTGCGCTTCTATCTGCCGAGACTTGGAGCTGGCCAACGCGCACCTTCCCGCTGTGTGTGCTGCTGTCCGCAAACAGCCTCCAAACAAAGCAGGGCGCTAAGGCATGAGAAGTAAGCATCCCAGGAGGGAATCTGCCTGCGAGGGAAGCTGTGCAGCACATCCCTTGTTCTGCTCGCCACTTCCCTGACTCTTAGGCAAAGCCCAGCTCAGCTGGCTTGTAGGCGTGCCTCCGTGCTCAGAAGCAGCCCCGTGGCAGGCAGGATACAGCGGGATGTATTCTGGGCACGCAGCATGCTGCTTCCCATGCCCGGGACAAACTGCGAGCCGGTGCCTCGCTTGCGCTTCTATCTGCCGAGACTTGGAGCCGATCAGAGCGCACCTTCCCGCTGTGTGTGCTGCTGTCCGCAAACAGCCTCCAGACAAAGCAGGGCGCTACGGCAGGAGAAATAAGCAACCAGGAGGGAATCTGCCTGCGAGGGAAGCTGTGCAGCACATCCCTTGTTCCGCTCGCCACTTCCCTGACTCTTAGGCAAAGCCCATCTCAGCTGGCTTGTAGGCGTGCCTCCGTGCTCAGAAGCAGCCCCGTGGCAGGCAGGATACAGCGGGATGTCTTCTGGGCACGCAGCATGCTGCTTCCCATGCCCGGGACAAACCGCGAGCAGGTGCCTCGCTTGCGCTTCTATCTGCTGAGACTTGGAGCTGGCCACCGCGCACCTTCCCGCTGTGTGTGCTGCTGTCCGCAAAGAGCCTCCAAACAAAGCAGGGCGCTAAGGCAGGAGAAAGAAGCAACCAGGAGGGAATCTGCCTGCGAGGGAAGCTGTGCAGCACATCCCTTGTTCCGCTCGCCACTTCCCTCACTCTTAGGCAAAGCCCAGCTCAGCTTGCTTGTAGGCGTGCCTCTGTGCTCAGAAGCAGCCCCGTGGCAGGCAGGACAGAGCGGGATGTCTTCTGGGCACGCAGCATGCTGCTTCCCATGCCCGGGACAAACCGCGAGCAGGTGCCTGGCTTGCGCTTCTATCTGCTGAGACTTGGAGCTGGCCAGCGCGCACCTTCCCGCTGTGTGTGCTGCTGTCCGCAAACAGCCTCCAAACAAAGCAGGGCGCTAAGGCAGGAGAAATAAGCAACCAGGAGGGAATCTGCCTGCGAGGGAAGCTGTGCAGCACATCCCTTGTTCCGCTCGCCACTTCCCTCACTCTTAGGCAAAGGCCATCTCAGCTGCCTTCTAGGCGTGCCTCTGTGCTCAGAAGCAGCCCCGTGGCAGGCAGGACAGAGCGGGATGTGTTCTGGGCACGCAGCATGCTGCTTCCCATGCCCGGGACAAACCGCGAGCAGGTGCCTGGCTTGCGCTTCTATCTGCCGAGACTTGGAGCTGGCCAACGCGCACCTTCCCGCTGTGTGTGCTGCTGTCCGCAAACAGCCTCCAAACAAAGCAGGGCGCTAAGGCATGAGAAGTAAGCATCCCAGGAGGGAATCTGCCTGCGAGGGAAGCTGTGCAGCACATCCCTTGTTCTGCTCGCCACTTCCCTGACTCTTAGGCAAAGCCCAGCTCAGCTGGCTTGTAGGCGTGCCTCCGTGCTCAGAAGCAGCCCCGTGGCAGGCAGGATACAGGGGGATGTATTCTGGGCACGCAGCATGCTGCTTCCCATGCCCGGGACAAACTGCGAGCCGGTGCCTCGCTTGCGCTTCTATCTGCCGAGACTTGGAGCCGATCAGAGCGCACCTTCCCGCTGTGTGTGCTGCTGTCCGCAAACAGCCTCCAGACAAAGCAGGGCGCTACGGCAGGAGAAATAAGCAACCAGGAGGGAATCTGCCTGCGAGGGAAGCTGTGCAGCACATCCCTTGTTCCGCTCGCCACTTCCCTCACTCTTAGGCAAAGGCCATCTCAGCTTGCTTGTAGGTGTGCCTCTGTGCTCAGAAGCAGCCCCGTGGCAGGCAGGACAGAGCGGGATGTCTTCTCGGCACGCAGCATGCTGCTTCCCATGCCCGGGACAAATTGCGAGCAGGTGCCTGGCTTGCGCTTCTATCTGCTGAGACTTGGAGCTGGCCAACGCGCACCTTCCCGCTGTGTGTGCTGCTGTCCGCAAACAGCCTCCAAACAAAGCAGCGCACTAAGGCAGGAGAAATAAGCACACCAGGAGGGAATCTGCCTGCGAGGGAAGCTGTGCAGCACATCCCTTGTTCCGCTCGACACTTCCCTCACTCTTAGGCAAAGCCCATCTCAGCTGGCTTGTAGGCGTGCCTCTGTGCTCAGAAGCAGCCCCGTGGCAGGCAGGATACAGCGGGATGTCTTCTGGGCACGCAGCATGCTGCTTCCCATGCCCGGGACAAACCGCGAGCAGGTGCCTGGCTTGCGCTTCTATCTGCCGAGACTTGGAGCTGGCCAGCGCGCACCTTCCCGCTGTGTGTGCTGCTGTCCGCAAACAGCCTCCAAACAAAGCAGGGCGCTAAGGCAGGAGAAGCAAGCGCCCCAGGAGGGAATCTGCCTGCGAGGGAAGCTGTGCAGCACATCCCTTGTTCCGCTCGCCACTTCCCTCACTCTTAGGCAAAGCCCATCTCAGCTGGCTTGTAGGCGTGCCTCTGTGCTCAGAAGCAGCCCCGTGGCAGGCAGGACAGAGCGGGATGTCTTCTGGGCACGCAGCATGCTGCTTCCCATGCCCGGGACAAACCGCGAGCAGGTGCCTCGCTTGCGCTTCTATCTGCCGAGACTTGGAGCTGGCCACCGCGCACCTTCCCGCTGTGTGTGCTGCTGTCCGCAAACAGCCTCCAAACAAAGCAGGGCGCTAAGGCAGGAGAAATAAGCAACCAGGAGGGAATCTGCCTGCGAGGGAAGCTGTGCAGCACATCCCTTGTTCCGCTCGCCAATTCCCTCACTCGTAGGCAAAGCCCAGCTCAGCTTGCTTGTAGGCGTGCCTCTGTGCTCAGAAGCAGCCCCGTGGCAGGCAGGATACAGCGGGATGTCTTCTGGGCACGCAGCATGCTGCTTCCCATGCCCGGGACAAACCGCGAGCAGGTGCCTGGCTTGCGCTTCTATCTGCTGAGACTTGGAGCTGGCCAGCGCGCACCTTCCCGCTGTGTGTGCTGCTGTCCGCAAACAGCCTCCAAACAAAGCAGGGCGCTAAGGCAGGAGAAGTAAGTGCCCCAGGAGGGAATCTGCCTGCGAGGGAAGCTGTGCAGCACATCCCTTGTTCCGCTCGCCACTTCCCTCACTCTTAGGCAAAGGCCATCTCAGCTGCCTTCTAGGCGTGCCTCTGTGCTCAGAAGCAGCCCCGTGGCAGGCAGGACAGAGCGGGATGTGTTCTGGGCACGCAGCATGCTGCTTCCCATGCCCGGGACAAACCGCGAGCAGGTGCCTGGCTTGCGCTTCTATCTGCCGAGACTTGGAGCTGGCCAACGCGCACCTTCCCGCTGTGTGTGCTGCTGTCCGCAAACAGCCTCCAAACAAAGCAGGGCGCTAAGGCATGAGAAGTAAGCATCCCAGGAGGGAATCTGCCTGCGAGGGAAGCTGTGCAGCACATCCCTTGTTCTGCTCGCCACTTCCCTGACTCTTAGGCAAAGCCCAGCTCAGCTGGCTTGTAGGCGTGCCTCCGTGCTCAGAAGCAGCCCCGTGGCAGGCAGGATACAGCGGGATGTATTCTGGGCACGCAGCATGCTGCTTCCCATGCCCGGGACAAACTGCGAGCCGGTGCCTCGCTTGCGCTTCTATCTGCCGAGACTTGGAGCCGATCAGAGCGCACCTTCCCGCTGTGTGTGCTGCTGTCCGCAAACAGCCTCCAGACAAAGCAGGGCGCTACGGCAGGAGAAATAAGCAACCAGGAGGGAATCTGCCTGCGAGGGAAGCTGTGCAGCACATCCCTTGTTCCGCTCGCCACTTCCCTGACTCTTAGGCAAAGCCCATCTCAGCTGGCTTGTAGGCGTGCCTCCGTGCTCAGAAGCAGCCCCGTGGCAGGCAGGATACAGCGGGATGTCTTCTGGGCACGCAGCATGCTGCTTCCCATGCCCGGGACAAACCGCGAGCAGGTGCCTCGCTTGCGCTTCTATCTGCTGAGACTTGGAGCTGGCCACCGCGCACCTTCCCGCTGTGTGTGCTGCTGTCCGCAAACAGCCTCCAAACAAAGCAGGGCGCTAAGGCTGGAGAAATAAGCAACCAGGAGGGAATCTGCCTGCGAGGGAAGCTGTGCAGCACATCCCTTGTTCCGCTCGCCAATTCCCTCACTCGTAGGCAAAGCCCAGCTCAGCTTGCTTGTAGGCGTGCCTCTGTGCTCAGAAGCAGCCCCGTGGCAGGCAGGACAGAGCGGGATGTCTTCTGGGCACGCAGCATGCTGCTTCCCATGCCCGGGACAAACCGCGAGCAGGTGCCTCGCTTGCGCTTCTATCTGCTGAGACTTGGAGCTGGCCACCGCGCACCTTCCCGCTGTGTGTGCTGCTGTCCGCAAACAGCCTCCAAACAAAGCAGCGCACTAAGGCAGGAGAAATAAGCAACCAGGAGGGAATCTGCCTGCGAGGGAAGCTGTGCAGCACATCCCTTGTTCCGCTCGCCACTTCCCTCACTCTTAGGCAAAGCCCATCTCAGCTGCCTTCTAGGCGTGCCTCTGTGCTCAGAAGCAGCCCCGTGGCAGGCAGGACAGAGCGGGATGTGTTCTGGGCACGCAGCATGCTGCTTCCCATGCCCGGGACAAACCGCGAGCAGGTGCCTGGCTTGCCCTTCTATCTGCCGAGACTTGGAGCTGGCCAACGCGCACCTTCCCGCTGTGTGTGCTGCTGTCCGCAAACAGCCTCCAAACAAAGCAGGGCGCTAAGGCATGAGAAGTAAGCATCCCAGGAGGGAATCTGCCTGCGAGGGAAGCTGTGCAGCACATCCCTTGTTCTGCTCGCCACTTCCCTGACTCTTAGGCAAAGCCCAGCTCAGCTGGCTTGTAGGCGTGCCTCCGTGCTCAGAAGCAGCCCCGTGGCAGGCAGGATACAGGGGGATGTATTCTGGGCACGCAGCATGCTGCTTCCCATGCCCGGGACAAACTGCGAGCCGGTGCCTCATTTGCGCTTCTATCTGCCGAGACTTGGAGCCGATCAGAGCGCACCTTCCCGCTGTGTGTGCTGCTGTCCGCAAACAGCCTCCAGACAAAGCAGGGCGCTACGGCAGGAGAAATAAGCAACCAGGAGGGAATCTGCCTGCGAGGGAAGCTGTGCAGCACATCCCTTGTTCCGCTCGCCACTTCCCTCACTCTTAGGCAAAGGCCATCTCAGCTTGCTTGTAGGTGTGCCTCTGTGCTCAGAAGCAGCCCCGTGGCAGGCAGGACAGAGCGGGATGTCTTCTGGGCACGCAGCATGCTGCTTCCCATGCCCGGGACAAATTGCGAGCAGGTGCCTGGCTTGCGCTTCTATCTGCTGAGACTTGGAGCTGGCCACCGCGCACCTTCCCGCTGTGTGTGCTGCTGTCCGCAAACAGCCTCCAAACAAAGCAGCGCACTAAGGCAGGAGAAATAAGCAAACCAGGAGGGAATCTGCCTGCGAGGGAAGCTGTGCAGCACATCCCTTGTTCCGCTCGACACTTCCCTCACTCTTAGGCAAAGCCCATCTCAGCTGGCTTGTAGGCGTGCCTCTGTGCTCAGAAGCAGCCCCGTGGCAGGCAGGATACAGCGGGATGTCTTCTGGGCACGCAGCATGCTGCTTCCCATGCCCGGGACAAACCGCGAGCAGGTGCCTTGCTTGCGCTTCTATCTGACGAGACTTGGAGCTGGCCAGCGCGCACCTTCCCGCTGTGTGTGCTGCTGTCCGCAAACAGCCTCCAAACAAAGCAGGGCGCTAAGGCAGGAGAAGCAAGCGCCCCAGGAGGGAATCTGCCTGCGAGGGAAGCTGTGCAGCACATCCCTTGTTCCGCTCGACACTTCCCTGACTCTTAGGCAAAGCCCATCTCAGCTGGCTTGTAGGCGTGCCTCTGTGCTCAGAAGCAGCCCCGTGGCAGGCAGGACAGAGCGGGATGTCTTCTGGGCACGCAGCATGCTGCTTCCCATGCCCGGGACAAACTGCGAGCAGGTGCCTCGCTTGCGCTTCTATCTGCCGAGACTTGGAGCTGGCCACCGCGCACCTTCCCGCTGTGTGTGCTGCTGTCCGCAAACAGCCTCCAGACAAAGCAGGGCGCTACGGCAGGAGAAATAAGCAACCAGGAGGGAATCTGCCTGCGAGGGAAGCCGTGCAGCACATCCCTTGTTCCGCTCGCCACTTCCCTCACTCGTAGGCAAAGGCCATCTCAGCTTGCTTGTAGGCGTGCCTCTGTGCTCAGAAGCAGCCCCGTGGCAGGCAGGACAGAGCGGGATGTCTTCTGGGCACGCAGCATGCTGCTTCCCATGCCCGGGACAAATTGCGAGCAGGTGCCTGGCTTGCGCTTCTATCTGCTGAGACTTGGAGCTGGCCACCGCGCACCTTCCCGCTGTGTGTGCTGCTGTCCGCAAACAGCCTCCAAACAAAGCAGCGCACTAAGGCTGGAGAAATAAGCAAACCAGGAGGGAATCTGCCTGCGAGGGAAGCTGTGCAGCACATCCCTTGTTCCGCTCGACACTTCCCTCACTCTTAGGCAAAGCCCATCTCAGCTGGCTTGTAGGCGTGCCTCTGTGCTCAGAAGCAGCCCCGTGGCAGGCAGGATACAGCGGGATGTCTTCTGGGCACGCAGCATGCTGCTTCCCATGCCCGGGACAAACCGCGAGCAAGTGCCTGGCTTGCGCTTCTATGTGCCGAGACTTGGAGCTGGCCAGCGCGCACCTTCCCGCTGTTTGTGCTGCTGTCCGCAAACAGCCTCCAAACAAAGCAGGGCGCTAAGGCATGAGAAGTAAGCGCCCCAGGAGGGAATCTGCCTGCGAGGGAAGCTGTGCAGCACATCCCTTGTTCCGCTCGCCACTTCCCTCACTCTTAGGCAAAGCCCATCTCAGCTGGCTTGTAGGCGTGCCTCCGTGCTCAGAAGCAGTCCCGTGGCAGGCAGGATACAGGGGGATGTGTTCTGGGCATGCAGCATGCTGCTTCCCATGCCCGGGACAAACCGCGAGCAAGTGCCTCGCTTATGCTTCTATCTGCCGAGACTTGGAGCTGGCCAGCGCGCACCTTCCCGCTGTGTGTGCTGCTGTCCGCAAACAGCCTCCAAACAAAGCAGGGCGCTAAGGCATGAGAAGTAAGCATCCCAGGAGGGAATCTGCCTGCGAGGGAAGCTGTGCAGCACATCCCTTGTTCTGCTCGCCACTTCCCTGACTCTTAGGCAAAGCCCAGCTCAGCTGGCTTGTAGGCGTGCCTCTGTGCTCAGAAGCAGCCCCGTGGCAGGCAGGATACAGCGGGATGTCTTCTGGGCACGCAGCATGCTGCTTCCCATGCCCGGGACAAACCGCGAGCAGGTGCCTTGCTTGCGCTTCTATCTGCCGAGACTTGGAGCTGGCCAGCGCGCACCTTCCCGCTGTGTGTGCTGCTGTCCGCAAACAGCCTCCAAACAAAGCAGGGCGCTAAGGCAGGAGAAGCAAGCGCCCCAGGAGGGAATCTGCCTGCGAGGGAAGCTGTGCAGCACATCCCTTGTTCCGCTCGCCACTTCCCTCACTCTTAGGCAAAGCCCATCTCAGCTGGCTTGTAGGCGTGCCTCTGTGCTCAGAAGCAGCCCCGTGGCAGGCAGGACAGAGCGGGATGTCTTCTGGGCATGCAGCATGCTGCTTCCCATGCCCGGGACAAACCGCGAGCAGGTGCCTCGCTTGCGCTTCTATCTGCCGAGACTTGGAGCTGGCCACCGCGCACCTTCCCGCTGTGTGTGCTGCTGTCCGCAAACAGCCTCCAAACAAAGCAGGGCGCTAAGGCAGGAGAAATAAGCAACCAGGAGGGAATCTGCCTGCGAGGGAAGCTGTGCAGCACATCCCTTGTTCCGCTCGCCAATTCCCTCACTCGTAGGCAAAGCCCAGCTCAGCTTGCTTGTAGGCGTGCCTCTGTGCTCAGAAGCAGCCCCGTGGCAGGCAGGACAGAGCGGGATGTCTTCTGGGCACGCAGCATGCTGCTTCCCATGCCCGGGACAAACCGCGAGCAGGTGCCTGGCTTGCGCTTCTATCTGCTGAGACTTGGAGCTGGCCAGCGCGCACCTTCCCGCTGTGTGTGCTGCTGTCCGCAAACAGCCTCCAAACAAAGCAGGGCACTAAGGCAGGAGAAATAAGCAACCAGGAGGGAATCTGCCTGCGAGGGAAGCTGTGCAGCACATCCCTTGTTCCGCTCGCCACTTCCCTCACTCTTAGGCAAAGGCCATCTCAGCTGCCTTCTAGGCGTGCCTCTGTGCTCAGAAGCAGCCCCGTGGCAGGCAGGACAGAGCGGGATGTGTTCTGGGCACGCAGCATGCTGCTTCCCATGCCCGGGACAAACCGCGAGCAGGTGCCTGGCTTGCGCTTCTATCTGCCGAGACTTGGAGCTGGCCAACGCGCACCTTCCCGCTGTGTGTGCTGCTGTCCGCAAACAGCCTCCAGACAAAGCAGGGCGCTAAGGCATGAGAAGTAAGCATCCCAGGAGGGAATCTGCCTGCGAGGGAAGCTGTGCAGCACATCCCTTGTTCTGCTCGCCACTTCCCTGACTCTTAGGCAAAGCCCAGCTCAGCTGGCTTGTAGGCGTGCCTCCGTGCTCAGAAGCAGCCCCGTGGCAGGCAGGATACAGCGGGATGTATTCTGGGCACGCAGCATGCTGCTTCCCATGCCCGGGACAAACTGCGAGCCGGTGCCTCGCTTGCGCTTCTATCTGCCGAGACTTGGAGCCGATCAGAGCGCACCTTCCCGCTGTGTGTGCTGCTGTCCGCAAACAGCCTCCAGACAAAGCAGGGCGCTACGGCAGGAGAAATAAGCAACCAGGAGGGAATCTGCCTGCGAGGGAAGCTGTGCAGCACATCCCTTGTTCCGCTCGCCACTTCCCTGACTCTTAGGCAAAGCCCATCTCAGCTGGCTTGTAGGCGTGCCTCCGTGCTCAGAAGCAGCCCCGTGGCAGGCAGGATACAGCGGGATGTCTTCTGGGCACGCAGCATGCTGCTTCCCATGCCCGGGACAAACCGCGAGCAGGTGCCTCGCTTGCGCTTCTATCTGCTGAGACTTGGAGCTGGCCACCGCGCACCTTCCCGCTGTGTGTGCTGCTGTCCGCAAAGAGCCTCCAAACAAAGCAGGGCGCTAAGGCAGGAGAAAGAAGCAACCAGGAGGGAATCTGCCTGCGAGGGAAGCTGTGCAGCACATCCCTTGTTCCGCTCGCCAATTCCCTCACTCTTAGGCAAAGCCCAGCTCAGCTTGCTTGTAGGCGTGCCTCTGTGCTCAGAAGCAGCCCCGTGGCAGGCAGGACAGAGCGGGATGTCTTCTGGGCACGCAGCATGCTGCTTCCCATGCCCGGGACAAACCGCGAGCAGGTGCCTGGCTTGCGCTTCTATCTGCTGAGACTTGGAGCTGGCCAGCGCGCACCTTCCCGCTGTGTGTGCTGCTGTCCGCAAACAGCCTCCAAACAAAGCAGGGCGCTAAGGCAGGAGAAATAAGCAACCAGGAGGGAATCTGCCTGCGAGGGAAGCTGTGCAGCACATCCCTTGTTCCGCTCGCCACTTCCCTCACTCTTAGGCAAAGGCCATCTCAGCTGCCTTCTAGGCGTGCCTCTGTGCTCAGAAGCAGCCCCGTGGCAGGCAGGACAGAGCGGGATGTGTTCTGGGCACGCAGCATGCTGCTTCCCATGCCCGGGACAAACCGCGAGCAGGTGCCTGGCTTGCGCTTCTATCTGCCGAGACTTGGAGCTGGCCAACGCGCACCTTCCCGCTGTGTGTGCTGCTGTCCGCAAACAGCCTCCAAACAAAGCAGGGCGCTAAGGCATGAGAAGTAAGCATCCCAGGAGGGAATCTGCCTGCGAGGGAAGCTGTGCAGCACATCCCTTGTTCTGCTCGCCACTTCCCTGACTCTTAGGCAAAGCCCAGCTCAGCTGGCTTGTAGGCGTGCCTCCGTGCTCAGAAGCAGCCCCGTGGCAGGCAGGATACAGGGGGATGTATTCTGGGCACGCAGCATGCTGCTTCCCATGCCCGGGACAAACTGCGAGCCGGTGCCTCGCTTGCGCTTCTATCTGCCGAGACTTGGAGCCGATCAGAGCGCACCTTCCCGCTGTGTGTGCTGCTGTCCGCAAACAGCCTCCAGACAAAGCAGGGCGCTACGGCAGGAGAAATAAGCAACCAGGAGGGAATCTGCCTGCGAGGGAAGCTGTGCAGCACATCCCTTGTTCCGCTCGCCACTTCCCTCACTCTTAGGCAAAGGCCATCTCAGCTTGCTTGTAGGTGTGCCTCTGTGCTCAGAAGCAGCCCCGTGGCAGGTAGGACAGAGCGGGATGTCTTCTGGGCACGCAGCATGCTGCTTCCCATGCCCGGGACAAATTGCGAGCAGGTGCCTGGCTTGCGCTTCTATCTGCTGAGACTTGGAGCTGGCCAACGCGCACCTTCCCGCTGTGTGTGCTGCTGTCCGCAAACAGCCTCCAAACAAAGCAGCGCACTAAGGCAGGAGAAATAAGCACACCAGGAGGGAATCTGCCTGCGAGGGAAGCTGTGCAGCACATCCCTTGTTCCGCTCGACACTTCCCTCACTCTTAGGCAAAGCCCATCTCAGCTGGCTTGTAGGCGTGCCTCTGTGCTCAGAAGCAGCCCCGTGGCAGGCAGGATACAGCGGGATGTCTTCTGGGCACGCAGCATGCTGCTTCCCATGCCCGGGACAAACCGCGAGCAGGTGCCTGGCTTGCGCTTCTATCTGCCGAGACTTGGAGCTGGCCAGCGCGCACCTTCCCGCTGTGTGTGCTGCTGTCCGCAAACAGCCTCCAAACAAAGCAGGGCGCTAAGGCAGGAGAAGCAAGCGCCCCAGGAGGGAATCTGCCTGCGAGGGAAGCTGTGCAGCACATCCCTTGTTCCGCTCGCCACTTCCCTCACTCTTAGGCAAAGCCCATCTCAGCTGGCTTGTAGGCGTGCCTCTGTGCTCAGAAGCAGCCCCGTGGCAGGCAGGACAGAGCGGGATGTCTTCTGGGCACGCAGCATGCTGCTTCCCATGCCCGGGACAAACCGCGAGCAGGTGCCTCGCTTGCGCTTCTATCTGCCGAGACTTGGAGCTGGCCACCGCGCACCTTCCCGCTGTGTGTGCTGCTGTCCGCAAACAGCCTCCAAACAAAGCAGGGCGCTAAGGCAGGAGAAATAAGCAACCAGGAGGGAATCTGCCTGCGAGGGAAGCTGTGCAGCACATCCCTTGTTCCGCTCGCCAATTCCCTCACTCGTAGGCAAAGCCCAGCTCAGCTTGCTTGTAGGCGTGCCTCTGTGCTCAGAAGCAGCCCCGTGGCAGGCAGGATACAGCGGGATGTCTTCTGGGCACGCAGCATGCTGCTTCCCATGCCCGGGACAAACCGCGAGCAGGTGCCTGGCTTGCGCTTCTATCTGCTGAGACTTGGAGCTGGCCAGCGCGCACCTTCCCGCTGTGTGTGCTGCTGTCCGCAAACAGCCTCCAAACAAAGCAGGGCGCTAAGGCAGGAGAAGTAAGTGCCCCAGGAGGGAATCTGCCTGCGAGGGAAGCTGTGCAGCACATCCCTTGTTCCGCTCGCCACTTCCCTCACTCTTAGGCAAAGGCCATCTCAGCTGCCTTCTAGGCGTGCCTCTGTGCTCAGAAGCAGCCCCGTGGCAGGCAGGACAGAGCGGGATGTGTTCTGGGCACGCAGCATGCTGCTTCCCATGCCCGGGACAAACCGCGAGCAGGTGCCTGGCTTGCGCTTCTATCTGCCGAGACTTGGAGCTGGCCAACGCGCACCTTCCCGCTGTGTGTGCTGCTGTCCGCAAACAGCCTCCAAACAAAGCAGGGCGCTAAGGCATGAGAAGTAAGCATCCCAGGAGGGAATCTGCCTGCGAGGGAAGCTGTGCAGCACATCCCTTGTTCTGCTCGCCACTTCCCTGACTCTTAGGCAAAGCCCAGCTCAGCTGGCTTGTAGGCGTGCCTCCGTGCTCAGAAGCAGCCCCGTGGCAGGCAGGATACAGCGGGATGTATTCTGGGCACGCAGCATGCTGCTTCCCATGCCCGGGACAAACTGCGAGCCGGTGCCTCGCTTGCGCTTCTATCTGCCGAGACTTGGAGCCGATCAGAGCGCACCTTCCCGCTGTGTGTGCTGCTGTCCGCAAACAGCCTCCAGACAAAGCAGGGCGCTACGGCAGGAGAAATAAGCAACCAGGAGGGAATCTGCCTGCGAGGGAAGCTGTGCAGCACATCCCTTGTTCCGCTCGACACTTCCCTCACTCTTAGGCAAAGCCCATCTCAGCTGGCTTGTAGGCGTGCCTCCGTGCTCAGAAGCAGCCCCGTGGCAGGCAGGATACAGCGGGATGTCTTCTGGGCACGCAGCATGCTGCTTCCCATGCCCGGGACAAACCGCGAGCAGGTGCCTCGCTTGCGCTTCTATCTGCTGAGACTTGGAGCTGGCCACCGCGCACCTTCCCGCTGTGTGTGCTGCTGTCCGCAAACAGCCTCCAAACAAAGCAGGGCGCTAAGGCAGGAGAAATAAGCAACCAGGAGGGAATCTGCCTGCGAGGGAAGCTGTGCAGCACATCCCTTGTTCCGCTCGCCAATTCCCTCACTCGTAGGCAAAGCCCAGCTCAGCTTGCTTGTAGGCGTGCCTCTGTGCTCAGAAGCAGCCCCGTGGCAGGCAGGACAGAGCGGGATGTCTTCTGGGCACGCAGCATGCTGCTTCCCATGCCCGGGACAAACCGCGAGCAGGTGCCTCGCTTGCGCTTCTATCTGCTGAGACTTGGAGCTGGCCACCGCGCACCTTCCCGCTGTGTGTGCTGCTGTCCGCAAACAGCCTCCAAACAAAGCAGCGCACTAAGGCAGGAGAAATAAGCAACCAGGAGGGAATCTGCCTGCGAGGGAAGCTGTGCAGCACATCCCTTGTTCCGCTCGCCACTTCCCTCACTCTTAGGCAAAGCCCATCTCAGCTGCCTTCTAGGCGTGCCTCTGTGCTCAGAAGCAGCCCCGTGGCAGGCAGGACAGAGCGGGATGTGTTCTGGGCACGCAGCATGCTGCTTCCCATGCCCGGGACAAACCGCGAGCAGGTGCCTGGCTTGCCCTTCTATCTGCCGAGACTTGGAGCTGGCCAACGCGCACCTTCCCGCTGTGTGTGCTGCTGTCCGCAAACAGCCTCCAAACAAAGCAGGGCGCTAAGGCATGAGAAGTAAGCATCCCAGGAGGGAATCTGCCTGCGAGGGAAGCTGTGCAGCACATCCCTTGTTCTGCTCGCCACTTCCCTGACTCTTAGGCAAAGCCCAGCTCAGCTGGCTTGTAGGCGTGCCTCCGTGCTCAGAAGCAGCCCCGTGGCAGGCAGGATACAGGGGGATGTATTCTGGGCACGCAGCATGCTGCTTCCCATGCCCGGGACAAACTGCGAGCCGGTGCCTCATTTGCGCTTCTATCTGCCGAGACTTGGAGCCGATCAGAGCGCACCTTCCCGCTGTGTGTGCTGCTGTCCGCAAACAGCCTCCAGACAAAGCAGGGCGCTACGGCAGGAGAAATAAGCAACCAGGAGGGAATCTGCCTGCGAGGGAAGCTGTGCAGCACATCCCTTGTTCCGCTCGCCACTTCCCTCACTCTTAGGCAAAGGCCATCTCAGCTTGCTTGTAGGTGTGCCTCTGTGCTCAGAAGCAGCCCCGTGGCAGGCAGGACAGAGCGGGATGTCTTCTGGGCACGCAGCATGCTGCTTCCCATGCCCGGGACAAATTGCGAGCAGGTGCCTGGCTTGCGCTTCTATCTGCTGAGACTTGGAGCTGGCCACCGCGCACCTTCCCGCTGTGTGTGCTGCTGTCCGCAAACAGCCTCCAAACAAAGCAGCGCACTAAGGCAGGAGAAATAAGCAAACCAGGAGGGAATCTGCCTGCGAGGGAAGCTGTGCAGCACATCCCTTGTTCCGCTCGACACTTCCCTCACTCTTAGGCAAAGCCCATCTCAGCTGGCTTGTAGGCGTGCCTCTGTGCTCAGAAGCAGCCCCGTGGCAGGCAGGATACAGCGGGATGTCTTCTGGGCACGCAGCATGCTGCTTCCCATGCCCGGGACAAACCGCGAGCAGGTGCCTTGCTTGCGCTTCTATCTGACGAGACTTGGAGCTGGCCAGCGCGCACCTTCCCGCTGTGTGTGCTGCTGTCCGCAAACAGCCTCCAAACAAAGCAGGGCGCTAAGGCAGGAGAAGCAAGCGCCCCAGGAGGGAATCTGCCTGCGAGGGAAGCTGTGCAGCACATCCCTTGTTCCGCTCGACACTTCCCTGACTCTTAGGCAAAGCCCATCTCAGCTGGCTTGTAGGCGTGCCTCTGTGCTCAGAAGCAGCCCCGTGGCAGGCAGGACAGAGCGGGATGTCTTCTGGGCACGCAGCATGCTGCTTCCCATGCCCGGGACAAACTGCGAGCAGGTGCCTCGCTTGCGCTTCTATCTGCCGAGACTTGGAGCTGGCCACCGCGCACCTTCCCGCTGTGTGTGCTGCTGTCCGCAAACAGCCTCCAGACAAAGCAGGGCGCTACGGCAGGAGAAATAAGCAACCAGGAGGGAATCTGCCTGCGAGGGAAGCCGTGCAGCACATCCCTTGTTCCGCTCGCCACTTCCCTCACTCGTAGGCAAAGGCCATCTCAGCTTGCTTGTAGGCGTGCCTCTGTGCTCAGAAGCAGCCCCGTGGCAGGCAGGACAGAGCGGGATGTCTTCTGGGCACGCAGCATGCTGCTTCCCATGCCCGGGACAAATTGCGAGCAGGTGCCTGGCTTGCGCTTCTATCTGCTGAGACTTGGAGCTGGCCACCGCGCACCTTCCCGCTGTGTGTGCTGCTGTCCGCAAACAGCCTCCAAACAAAGCAGCGCACTAAGGCTGGAGAAATAAGCAAACCAGGAGGGAATCTGCCTGCGAGGGAAGCTGTGCAGCACATCCCTTGTTCTGCTCGCCACTTCCCTGACTCTTAGGCAAAGCCCATCTCAGCTGGCTTGTAGGCGTGCCTCTGTGCTCAGAAGCAGCCCCGTGGCAGGCAGGATACAGCGGGATGTCTTCTGGGCACGCAGCATGCTGCTTCCCATGCCCGGGACAAACCGCGAGCAAGTGCCTGGCTTGCGCTTCTATGTGCCGAGACTTGGAGCTGGCCAGCGCGCACCTTCCCGCTGTTTGTGCTGCTGTCCGCAAACAGCCTCCAAACAAAGCAGGGCGCTAAGGCATGAGAAGTAAGCGCCCCAGGAGGGAATCTGCCTGCGAGGGAAGCTGTGCAGCACATCCCTTGTTCCGCTCGACACTTCCCTCACTCTTAGGCAAAGCCCATCTCAGCTGGCTTGTAGGCGTGCCTCCGTGCTCAGAAGCAGTCCCGTGGCAGGCAGGATACAGGGGGATGTGTTCTGGGCATGCAGCATGCTGCTTCCCATGCCCGGGACAAACCGCGAGCAAGTGCCTCGCTTATGCTTCTATCTGCCGAGACTTGGAGCTGGCCAGCGCGCACCTTCCCGCTGTGTGTGCTGCTGTCCGCAAACAGCCTCCAAACAAAGCAGGGCGCTAAGGCATGAGAAGTAAGCATCCCAGGAGGGAATCTGCCTGCGAGGGAAGCTGTGCAGCACATCCCTTGTTCTGCTCGCCACTTCCCTGACTCTTAGGCAAAGCCCAGCTCAGCTGGCTTGTAGGCGTGCCTCTGTGCTCAGAAGCAGCCCCGTGGCAGGCAGGACAGAGCGGGATGTCTTCTGGGCACGCAGCATGCTGCTTCCCATGCCCGGGACAAATTGCGAGCAGGTGCCTGGCTTGCGCTTCTATCTGCTGAGACTTGGAGCTGGCCACCGCGCACCTTCCCGCTGTGTGTGCTGCTGTCCGCAAACAGCCTCCAAACAAAGCAGCGCACTAAGGCAGGAGAAATAAGCAAACCAGGAGGGAATCTGCCTGCGAGGGAAGCTGTGCAGCACATCCCTTGTTCCGCTCGACACTTCCCTCACTCTTAGGCAAAGCCCATCTCAGCTGGCTTGTAGGCGTGCCTCTGTGCTCAGAAGCAGCCCCGTGGCAGGCAGGATACAGCGGGATGTCTTCTGGGCACGCAGCATGCTGCTTCCCATGCCCGGGACAAACCGCGAGCAGGTGCCTTGCTTGCGCTTCTATCTGCCGAGACTTGGAGCTGGCCAGCGCGCACCTTCCCGCTGTGTGTGCTGCTGTCCGCAAACAGCCTCCAAACAAAGCAGGGCGCTAAGGCAGGAGAAGCAAGCGCCCCAGGAGGGAATCTGCCTGCGAGGGAAGCTGTGCAGCACATCCCTTGTTCCGCTCGCCAATTCCCTCACTCTTAGGCAAAGCCCAGCTCGGCTTGCTTGTAGGCGTGCCTCTGTGCTCAGAAGCAGCCCCGTGGCAGGCAGGACAGAGCGGGATGTCTTCTGGGCACGCAGCATGCTGCTTCCCATGCCCGGGACAAACCGCGAGCAGGTGCCTCGCTTGCGCTTCTATCTGCCGAGACTTGGAGCTGGCCAACGCGCACCTTCCCGCTGTGTGTGCTGCTGTCCGCAAACAGCCTCCAAACAAAGCAGGGCGCTAAGGCAGGAGAAATAAGCAACCAGGAGGGAATCTGCCTGCGAGGGAAGCTGTGCAGCACATCCCTTGTTCCGCTCGCCACTTCCCTCACTCTTAGGCAAAGGCCATCTCAGCTGCCTTCTAGGCGTGCCTCTGTGCTCAGAAGCAGCCCCGTGGCAGGCAGGACAGAGCGGGATGTCTTCTGGGCACGCAGCATGCTGCTTCCCATGCCCGGGACAAACCGCGAGCAGGTGCCTCGCTTGCGCTTCTATGTGCCGAGACTTGGAGCTGGCCAGCGCGCACCTTCCCGCTGTGTGTGCTGCTGTCCGCAAACAGCCTCCAAACAAAGCAGGGCGCTAAGGCAGGAGAAGTAAGTGCCCCAGGAGGGAATCTGCCTGCGAGGGAAGCTGTGCAGCACATCCCTTGTTCCGCTCGCCACTTCCCTCACTCTTAGGCAAAGGCCATCTCAGCTGCCTTCTAGGCGTGCCTCTGTGCTCAGAAGCAGCCCCGTGGCAGGCAGGATACAGCGGGATGTCTTCTGGGCACGCAGCATGCTGCTTCCCATGCCCGGGACAAACCGCGAGCAGGTGCCTCGCTTGCGCTTCTATCTGCCGAGACTTGGAGCTGGCTACCGCGCACCTTCCCGCTGTGTGTGCTGCTGTCCGCAAACAGCCTCCAAACAAAGCAGCGCACTAAGGCAGGAGAAATAAGCAACCAGGAGGGAATCTGCCTGCGAGGGAAGCTGTGCAGCACATCCCTTGTTCCGCTCGCCACTTCCCTCACTCTTAGGCAAAGCCCAGCTCAGCTGGCTTGTAGGCGTGCCTCTGTGCTCAGAAGCAGCCCCGTGGCAGGCAGGACAGAGCGGGATGTCTTCTGGGCACGCAGCATGCTGCTTCCCATGCCCGGGACAAACTGCGAGCAGGTGCCTCGCTTGCGCTTCTATCTGCCGAGACTTGGAGCTGGCCACCGCGCACCTTCCCGCTGTGTGTGCTGCTGTCCGCAAACAGCCTCCAGACAAAGCAGGGCGCTACGGCAGGAGAAATAAGCAACCAGGAGGGAATCTGCCTGCGAGGGAAGCTGTGCAGCACATCCCTTGTTCCGCTCGCCACTTCCCTCACTCGTAGGCAAAGCCCAGCTCAGCTTGCTTGTAGGCGTGCCTCTGTGCTCAGAAGCAGCCCCGTGGCAGGCAGGACAGAGCGGGATGTCTTCTGGGCACGCAGCATGCTGCTTCCCATGCCCGGGACAAATTGCGAGCAGGTGCCTGGCTTGCGCTTCTATCTGCTGAGACTTGGAGCTGGCCACCGCGCACCTTCCCGCTGTGTGTGCTGCTGTCCGCAAACAGCCTCCAAACAAAGCAGCGCACTAAGGCAGGAGAAATAAGCAAACCAGGAGGGAATCTGCCTGCGAGGGAAGCTGTGCAGCACATCCCTTGTTCCGCTCGACACTTCCCTCACTCTTAGGCAAAGCCCATCTCAGCTGGCTTGTAGGCGTGCCTCTGTGCTCAGAAGCAGCCCCGTGGCAGGCAGGATACAGCGGGATGTCTTCTGGGCACGCAGCATGCTGCTTCCCATGCCCGGGACAAACCGCGAGCAGGTGCCTCGCTTGCGCTTCTATCTGCCGAGACTTGGAGCTGGCCACCGCGCACCTTCCCGCTGTGTGTGCTGCTGTCCGCAAACAGCCTCCAAACAAAGCAGGGCGCTAAGGCAGGAGAAGTAAGCGCCCCAGGAGGGAATCTGCCTGCGAGGGAAGCTGTGCAGCACATCCCTTGTTCCGCTCGCCACTTCCCTCACTCTTAGGCAAAGCCCATCTCAGCTGGCTTGTAGGCGTGCCTCCGTGCTCAGAAGCAGTCCCGTGGCAGGCAGGATACAGGGGGATGTGTTCTGGGCATGCAGCATGCTGCTTCCCATGCCCGGGACAAACCGCGAGCAAGTGCCTCGCTTATGCTTCTATCTGCCGAGACTTGGAGCTGGCCAGCGCGCACCTTCCCGCTGTGTGTGCTGCTGTCCGCAAACAGCCTCCAAACAAAGCAGGGCGCTAAGGCATGAGAAGTAAGCATCCCAGGAGGGAATCTGCCTGCGAGGGAAGCTGTGCAGCACATCCCTTGTTCCACTCGACTCTTCCCTGACTCTTAGGCAAAGCCCAGCTCAGCTGGCTTGTAGGCGTGCCTCCGTGCTCAGAAGCAGCCCCGTGGCAGGCAGGACAGAGCGGGATGTCTTCTGGGCACGCAGCATGCTGCTTCCCATGCCCGGGACAAACCGCGAGCAGGTGCCTGGCTTGCGCTTCTATCTGCCGAGACTTGGAGCTGGCCAGCGCGCACCTTCCCGCTGTGTGTGCTGCTGTCCGCAAAGAGCCTCCAAACAAAGCAGGGCGCTAAGGCAGGAGAAATAAGCACACCAGGAGGGAATCTGCCTGCGAGGGAAGCTGTGCAGCACATCCC
Organism: Rhea pennata; assembly: GCF_028389875.1. NCBI lineage: Eukaryota > Metazoa > Chordata > Aves > Rheiformes > Rheidae > Rhea > Rhea pennata. The sequence continues at coordinate 40,623,966 of NC_084669.1, read as the reverse complement.
TTGTTCCGCTCGCCACTTCCCTCACTCTTAGGCAAAGCCCATCTCAGCTGGCTTGTAGGCGTGCCTCCGTGCTCAGAAGCAGCCCTGTGGCAGGCAGGACAGAGCGGGATGTCTTCTGGGCACGCAGCATGCTGCTTCCCATGCCCGGGACAAACCGCGAGCAGGTGCCTCGCTTGCGCTTCTATCTGCCGAGACTTGGAGCTGGCCAGCGCGCATCTTCCCGCTGTGTGTGCTGCTGTCCGCAAACAGCCTCCAAACAAAGCAGGGCGCTAAGGCATGAGAAGTTAGCGCCACAGGAGGGAATCTGCCTGCGAGGGAAGCTGTGCAGCACATCCCTTGTTCCGCTCGACACTTCCCTCACTCTTAGGCAAAGCCCATCTCAGCTGGCTTGTAGGCGTGCCTCCGTGCTCAGAAGCAGCCCCGTGGCAGGCAGGATACAGCGGGATGTGTTCTGGGCACGCAGCATGCTGCTTCCCATGCCCGGGACAAACCGCGAGCAGGTGCCTCGCTTGCGCTTCTATGTGCCGAGACTTGGAGCTGGCCAGCGCGCACCTTCCCGCTGTGTGTGCTGCTGTCCGCAAACAGCCTCCAAACAAAGCAGGGCGCTAAGGCAGGAGAAATAAGCGCCCCAGGAGGGAATCTGCCTGCGAGGGAAGCTGTGCAGCACATCCCTTGTTCCGCTCGCCACTTCCCTCACTCTTAGGCAAAGCCCATCTCAGCTTGCTTGTAGGCGTGCCTCTGTGCTCAGAAGCAGCCCCGTGGCAGGCAGGATACAGCGGGATGTCTTCTGGGCACGCAGCATGCTGCTTCCCATGCCCGGGACAAACCGCGAGCAGGTGCCTGGCTTGCGCTTCTATCTGCCGAGACTTGGAGCTGGCTACCGCGCACCTTCCCGCTGTGTGTGCTGCTGTCCGCAAACAGCCTCCAAACAAAGCAGGGCGCTAAGGCAGGAGAAATAAGCAACCAGGAGGGAATCTGCCTGCGAGGGAAGCTGTGCAGCACATCCCTTGTTCCGCTCGCCACTTCCCTCACTCTTAGGCAAAGCCCATCTCAGCTGGCTTGTAGGCGTGCCTCTGTGCTCAGAAGCAGCCCCGTGGCAGGCAGGACAGAGCGGGATGTCTTCTGGGCACGCAGCATGCTGCTTCCCATGCCCGGGACAAACCGCGAGCAGGTGCCTGGCTTGCGCTTCTATCTGCCGAGACTTGGAGCTGGCCACCGCGCACCTTCCCGCTGTGTGTGCTGCTGTCCGCAAAGAGCCTCCAAACAAAGCAGGGCGCTAAGGCAGGAGAAAGAAGCAACCAGGAGGGAATCTGCCTGCGAGGGAAGCTGTGCAGCACATCCCTTGTTCCGCTCGCCAATTCCCTCACTCTTAGGCAAAGCCCATCTCAGCTTGCTTGTAGGCGTGCCTCTGTGCTCAGAAGCAGCCCCGTGGCAGGCAGGACAGAGCGGGATGTCTTCTGGGCACGCAGCATGCTGCTTCCCATGCCCGGGACAAACCGCGAGCAGGTGCCTGGCTTGCGCTTCTATCTGCTGAGACTTGGAGCTGGCCAGCGCGCACCTTCCCGCTGTGTGTGCTGCTGTCCGCAAACAGCCTCCAAACAAAGCAGGGCACTAAGGCAGGAGAAATAAGCAACCAGGAGGGAATCTGCCTGCGAGGGAAGCTGTGCAGCACATCCCTTGTTCCGCTCGCCACTTCCCTCACTCTTAGGCAAAGGCCATCTCAGCTGCCTTCTAGGCGTGCCTCTGTGCTCAGAAGCAGCCCCGTGGCAGGCAGGACAGAGCGGGATGTGTTCTGGGCACGCAGCATGCTGCTTCCCATGCCCGGGACAAACCGCGAGCAGGTGCCTGGCTTGCGCTTCTATCTGCCGAGACTTGGAGCTGGCCAACGCGCACCTTCCCGCTGTGTGTGCTGCTGTCCGCAAACAGCCTCCAAACAAAGCAGGGCGCTAAGGCATGAGAAGTAAGCATCCCAGGAGGGAATCTGCCTGCGAGGGAAGCTGTGCAGCACATCCCTTGTTCTGCTCGCCACTTCCCTGACTCTTAGGCAAAGCCCAGCTCAGCTGGCTTGTAGGCGTGCCTCCGTGCTCAGAAGCAGCCCCGTGGCAGGCAGGATACAGCGGGATGTATTCTGGGCACGCAGCATGCTGCTTCCCATGCCCGGGACAAACTGCGAGCCGGTGCCTCGCTTGCGCTTCTATCTGCCGAGACTTGGAGCCGATCAGAGCGCACCTTCCCGCTGTGTGTGCTGCTGTCCGCAAACAGCCTCCAAACAAAGCAGGGCGCTAAGGCAGGAGAAGCAAGAGCCCCAGGAGTGAATCTGCCTGCGAGGGAAGCTGTGCAGCACATCCCTTGTTCCGCTCGCCACTTCCCTCACTCTTAGGCAAAGCCCATCTCAGCTGGCTTGTAGGCGTGCCTCTGTGCTCAGAAGCAGCCCCGTGGCAGGCAGGACAGAGCGGGATGTCTTCTGGGCACGCAGCATGCTGCTTCCCATGCCCGGGACAAACCGCGAGCAGGTGCCTCGCTTGCGCTTCTATCTGCCGAGACTTGGAGCTGGCCACCGCGCACCTTCCCGCTGTGTGTGCTGCTGTCCGCAAACAGCCTCCAAACAAAGCAGGGCGCTAAGGCAGGAGAAATAAGCAACCAGGAGGGAATCTGCCTGCGAGGGAAGCTGTGCAGCACATCCCTTGTTCCGCTCGCCACTTCCCTCACTCTTAGGCAAAGCCCATCTCAGCTGGCTTGTAGGCGTGCCTCTGTGCTCAGAAGCAGCCCCGTGGCAGGCAGGATACAGCGGGATGTCTTCTGGGCACGCAGCATGCTGCTTCCCATGCCCGGGACAAACCGCGAGCAGGTGCCTGGCTTGCGCTTCTATCTGCCGAGACTTGGAGCTGGCCAGCGCGCACCTTCCCGCTGTGTGTGCTGCTGTCCGCAAACAGCCTCCAAACAAAGCAGGGCGCTAAGGCAGGAGAAGCAAGAGCCCCAGGAGTGAATCTGCCTACGAGGGAAGCTGTGCAGCACATCCCTTGTTCCGCTCGCCACTTCCCTCACTCTTAGGCAAAGCCCATCTCAGCTGGCTTGTAGGCGTGCCTCTGTGCTCAGAAGCAGCCCCGTGGCAGGCAGGACAGAGCGGGATGTCTTCTGGGCACGCAGCATGCTGCTTCCCATGCCCGGGACAAACCGCGAGCAGGTGCCTCGCTTGCGCTTCTATCTGCCGAGACTTGGAGCTGGCCACCGCGCACCTTCCCGCTGTGTGTGCTGCTGTCCGCAAACAGCCTCCAAACAAAGCAGGGCGCTAAGGCAGGAGAAATAAGCAACCAGGAGGGAATCTGCCTGCGAGGGAAGCTGTGCAGCACATCCCTTGTTCCGCTCGCCAATTCCCTCACTCGTAGGCAAAGCCCAGCTCAGCTTGCTTGTAGGCGTGCCTCTGTGCTCAGAAGCAGCCCCGTGGCAGGCAGGACAGAGCGGGATGTCTTCTGGGCACGCAGCATGCTGCTTCCCATGCCCGGGACAAACCGCGAGCAGGTGCCTGGCTTGCGCTTCTATCTGCTGAGACTTGGAGCTGGCCAGCGCGCACCTTCCCGCTGTGTGTGCTGCTGTCCGCAAACAGCCTCCAAACAAAGCAGGGCACTAAGGCAGGAGAAATAAGCAACCAGGAGGGAATCTGCCTGCGAGGGAAGCTGTGCAGCACATCCCTTGTTCCGCTCGCCACTTCCCTCACTCTTAGGCAAAGGCCATCTCAGCTGCCTTCTAGGCGTGCCTCTGTGCTCAGAAGCAGCCCCGTGGCAGGCAGGACAGAGCGGGATGTGTTCTGGGCACGCAGCATGCTGCTTCCCATGCCCGGGACAAACCGCGAGCAGGTGCCTGGCTTGCGCTTCTATCTGCCGAGACTTGGAGCTGGCCAACGCGCACCTTCCCGCTGTGTGTGCTGCTGTCCGCAAACAGCCTCCAAACAAAGCAGGGCGCTAAGGCATGAGAAGTAAGCATCCCAGGAGGGAATCTGCCTGCGAGGGAAGCTGTGCAGCACATCCCTTGTTCTGCTCGCCACTTCCCTGACTCTTAGGCAAAGCCCAGCTCAGCTGGCTTGTAGGCGTGCCTCCGTGCTCAGAAGCAGCCCCGTGGCAGGCAGGATACAGCGGGATGTATTCTGGGCACGCAGCATGCTGCTTCCCATGCCCGGGACAAACTGCGAGCCGGTGCCTCGCTTGCGCTTCTATCTGCCGAGACTTGGAGCCGATCAGAGCGCACCTTCCCGCTGTGTGTGCTGCTGTCCACAAACAGCCTCCAAACAAAGCAGCGCACTAAGGCAAGAGAAGTAAGTGCCCCAGGAGGGAATCTGCCTGCGAGGGAAGCTGTGCAGCACATCCCTTGTTCCGCTCGCCACTTCCCTCACTCTTAGGCAAAGCCCAGCTCAGCTGGCTTGTAGGCGTGCCTCCGTGCTCAGAAGCAGCCCCGTGGCAGGCAGGATACAGCGGGATGTGTTCTGGGCACGCAGCATGCTGCTTCCCATGCCCGGGACAAACCGCGAGCAGGTGCCTGGCTTGCGCTTCTATCTGCCGAGACTTGGAGCTGGCCACCGCGCACCTTCCCGCTGTGTGTGCTGCTGTCCGCAAACAGCCTCCAAACAAAGCAGGGCGCTAAGGCAGGAGAAATAAGCAACCAGGAGGGAATCTGCCTGCGAGGGAAGCTGTGCAGCACATCCCTTGTTCCGCTCGCCAATTCCCTCACTCGTAGGCAAAGCCCAGCTCAGCTTGCTTGTAGGCGTGCCTCTGTGCTCAGAAGCAGCCCCGTGGCAGGCAGGACAGAGCGGGATGTCTTCTGGGCACGCAGCATGCTGCTTCCCATGCCCGGGACAAACCGCGAGCAGGTGCCTCGCTTGCGCTTCTATCTGCTGAGACTTGGAGCTGGCCACCGCGCACCTTCCCGCTGTGTGTGCTGCTGTCCGCAAACAGCCTCCAAACAAAGCAGCGCACTAAGGCAGGAGAAATAAGCAACCAGGAGGGAATCTGCCTGCGAGGGAAGCTGTGCAGCACATCCCTTGTTCCGCTCGCCACTTCCCTCACTCTTAGGCAAAGCCCATCTCAGCTGCCTTCTAGGCGTGCCTCTGTGCTCAGAAGCAGCCCCGTGGCAGGCAGGACAGAGCGGGATGTGTTCTGGGCACGCAGCATGCTGCTTCCCATGCCCGGGACAAACCGCGAGCAGGTGCCTGGCTTGCCCTTCTATCTGCCGAGACTTGGAGCTGGCCAACGCGCACCTTCCCGCTGTGTGTGCTGCTGTCCGCAAACAGCCTCCAAACAAAGCAGGGCGCTAAGGCATGAGAAGTAAGCATCCCAGGAGGGAATCTGCCTGCGAGGGAAGCTGTGCAGCACATCCCTTGTTCTGCTCGCCACTTCCCTGACTCTTAGGCAAAGCCCAGCTCAGCTGGCTTGTAGGCGTGCCTCCGTGCTCAGAAGCAGCCCCGTGGCAGGCAGGATACAGGGGGATGTATTCTGGGCACGCAGCATGCTGCTTCCCATGCCCGGGACAAACTGCGAGCCGGTGCCTCATTTGCGCTTCTATCTGCCGAGACTTGGAGCCGATCAGAGCGCACCTTCCCGCTGTGTGTGCTGCTGTCCGCAAACAGCCTCCAGACAAAGCAGGGCGCTACGGCAGGAGAAATAAGCAACCAGGAGGGAATCTGCCTGCGAGGGAAGCTGTGCAGCACATCCCTTGTTCCGCTCGCCACTTCCCTCACTCTTAGGCAAAGGCCATCTCAGCTTGCTTGTAGGTGTGCCTCTGTGCTCAGAAGCAGCCCCGTGGCAGGCAGGACAGAGCGGGATGTCTTCTGGGCACGCAGCATGCTGCTTCCCATGCCCGGGACAAATTGCGAGCAGGTGCCTGGCTTGCGCTTCTATCTGCTGAGACTTGGAGCTGGCCACCGCGCACCTTCCCGCTGTGTGTGCTGCTGTCCGCAAACAGCCTCCAAACAAAGCAGCGCACTAAGGCAGGAGAAATAAGCAAACCAGGAGGGAATCTGCCTGCGAGGGAAGCTGTGCAGCACATCCCTTGTTCCGCTCGACACTTCCCTCACTCTTAGGCAAAGCCCATCTCAGCTGGCTTGTAGGCGTGCCTCTGTGCTCAGAAGCAGCCCCGTGGCAGGCAGGATACAGCGGGATGTCTTCTGGGCACGCAGCATGCTGCTTCCCATGCCCGGGACAAACCGCGAGCAGGTGCCTTGCTTGCGCTTCTATCTGACGAGACTTGGAGCTGGCCAGCGCGCACCTTCCCGCTGTGTGTGCTGCTGTCCGCAAACAGCCTCCAAACAAAGCAGGGCGCTAAGGCAGGAGAAGCAAGCGCCCCAGGAGGGAATCTGCCTGCGAGGGAAGCTGTGCAGCACATCCCTTGTTCCGCTCGACACTTCCCTGACTCTTAGGCAAAGCCCATCTCAGCTGGCTTGTAGGCGTGCCTCTGTGCTCAGAAGCAGCCCCGTGGCAGGCAGGACAGAGCGGGATGTATTCTGGGCACGCAGCATGCTGCTTCCCATGCCCGGGACAAACTGCGAGCAGGTGCCTCGCTTGCGCTTCTATCTGCCGAGACTTGGAGCTGGCCACCGCGCACCTTCCCGCTGTGTGTGCTGCTGTCCGCAAACAGCCTCCAGACAAAGCAGGGCGCTACGGCAGGAGAAATAAGCAACCAGGAGGGAATCTGCCTGCGAGGGAAGCCGTGCAGCACATCCCTTGTTCCGCTCGCCACTTCCCTCACTCGTAGGCAAAGGCCATCTCAGCTTGCTTGTAGGCGTGCCTCTGTGCTCAGAAGCAGCCCCGTGGCAGGCAGGACAGAGCGGGATGTCTTCTGGGCACGCAGCATGCTGCTTCCCATGCCCGGGACAAATTGCGAGCAGGTGCCTGGCTTGCGCTTCTATCTGCTGAGACTTGGAGCTGGCCACCGCGCACCTTCCCGCTGTGTGTGCTGCTGTCCGCAAACAGCCTCCAAACAAAGCAGCGCACTAAGGCTGGAGAAATAAGCAAACCAGGAGGGAATCTGCCTGCGAGGGAAGCTGTGCAGCACATCCCTTGTTCCGCTCGACACTTCCCTCACTCTTAGGCAAAGCCCATCTCAGCTGGCTTGTAGGCGTGCCTCTGTGCTCAGAAGCAGCCCCGTGGCAGGCAGGATACAGCGGGATGTCTTCTGGGCACGCAGCATGCTGCTTCCCATGCCCGGGACAAACCGCGAGCAAGTGCCTGGCTTGCGCTTCTATGTGCCGAGACTTGGAGCTGGCCAGCGCGCACCTTCCCGCTGTTTGTGCTGCTGTCCGCAAACAGCCTCCAAACAAAGCAGGGCGCTAAGGCATGAGAAGTAAGCGCCCCAGGAGGGAATCTGCCTGCGAGGGAAGCTGTGCAGCACATCCCTTGTTCCGCTCGCCACTTCCCTCACTCTTAGGCAAAGCCCATCTCAGCTGGCTTGTAGGCGTGCCTCCGTGCTCAGAAGCAGTCCCGTGGCAGGCAGGATACAGGGGGATGTGTTCTGGGCATGCAGCATGCTGCTTCCCATGCCCGGGACAAACCGCGAGCAAGTGCCTCGCTTATGCTTCTATCTGCCGAGACTTGGAGCTGGCCAGCGCGCACCTTCCCGCTGTGTGTGCTGCTGTCCGCAAACAGCCTCCAAACAAAGCAGGGCGCTAAGGCATGAGAAGTAAGCATCCCAGGAGGGAATCTGCCTGCGAGGGAAGCTGTGCAGCACATCCCTTGTTCTGCTCGCCACTTCCCTGACTCTTAGGCAAAGCCCAGCTCAGCTGGCTTGTAGGCGTGCCTCTGTGCTCAGAAGCAGCCCCGTGGCAGGCAGGACAGAGCGGGATGTCTTCTGGGCACGCAGCATGCTGCTTCCCATGCCCGGGACAAACCGCGAGCAGGTGCCTTGCTTGCGCTTCTATCTGCCGAGACTTGGAGCTGGCCACCGCGCACCTTCCCGCTGTGTGTGCTGCTGTCCGCAAACAGCCTCCAAACAAAGCAGCGCACTAAGGCAGGAGAAATAAGCAAACCAGGAGGGAATCTGCCTGCGAGGGAAGCTGTGCAGCACATCCCTTGTTCCGCTCGACACTTCCCTCACTCTTAGGCAAAGCCCATCTCAGCTGGCTTGTAGGCGTGCCTCTGTGCTCAGAAGCAGCCCCGTGGCAGGCAGGATACAGCGGGATGTCTTCTGGGCACGCAGCATGCTGCTTCCCATGCCCGGGACAAACCGCGAGCAGGTGCCTCGCTTGCGCTTCTATCTGCCGAGACTTGGAGCTGGCCACCGCGCACCTTCCCGCTGTGTGTGCTGCTGTCCGCAAACAGCCTCCAAACAAAGCAGGGCGCTAAGGCAGGAGAAGTAAGCGCCCCAGGAGGGAATCTGCCTGCGAGGGAAGCTGTGCAGCACATCCCTTGTTCCGCTCGCCACTTCCCTCACTCTTAGGCAAAGCCCATCTCAGCTGGCTTGTAGGCGTGCCTCCGTGCTCAGAAGCAGTCCCGTGGCAGGCAGGATACAGGGGGATGTGTTCTGGGCATGCAGCATGCTGCTTCCCATGCCCGGGACAAACCGCGAGCAAGTGCCTCGCTTATGCTTCTATCTGCCGAGACTTGGAGCTGGCCAGCGCGCACCTTCCCGCTGTGTGTGCTGCTGTCCGCAAACAGCCTCCAAACAAAGCAGGGCGCTAAGGCATGAGAAGTAAGCATCCCAGGAGGGAATCTGCCTGCGAGGGAAGCTGTGCAGCACATCCCTTGTTCCACTCGACTCTTCCCTGACTCTTAGGCAAAGCCCAGCTCAGCTGGCTTGTAGGCGTGCCTCCGTGCTCAGAAGCAGCCCCGTGGCAGGCAGGACAGAGCGGGATGTCTTCTGGGCACGCAGCATGCTGCTTCCCATGCCCGGGACAAACCGCGAGCAGGTGCCTGGCTTGCGCTTCTATGTGCCGAGACTTGGAGCTGGCCAGCGCGCACCTTCCCGCTGTGTGTGCTGCTGTCCGCAAAGAGCCTCCAAACAAAGCAGGGCGCTAAGGCAGGAGAAATAAGCACACCAGGAGGGAATCTGCCTGCGAGGGAAGCTGTGCAGCACATCCCTTGTTCCGCTCGCCACTTCCCTCACTCTTAGGCAAAGCCCATCTCAGCTGGCTTGTAGGCGTGCCTCCGTGCTCAGAAGCAGCCCTGTGGCAGGCAGGACAGAGCGGGATGTCTTCTGGGCACGCAGCATGCTGCTTCCCATGCCCGGGACAAACCGCGAGCAGGTGCCTCGCTTGCGCTTCTATCTGCCGAGACTTGGAGCTGGCCAGCGCGCATCTTCCCGCTGTGTGTGCTGCTGTCCGCAAACAGCCTCCAAACAAAGCAGGGCGCTAAGGCATGAGAAGTTAGCGCCACAGGAGGGAATCTGCCTGCGAGGGAAGCTGTGCAGCACATCCCTTGTTCCGCTCGACACTTCCCTCACTCTTAGGCAAAGCCCATCTCAGCTGGCTTGTAGGCGTGCCTCCGTGCTCAGAAGCAGCCCCGTGGCAGGCAGGATACAGCGGGATGTGTTCTGGGCACGCAGCATGCTGCTTCCCATGCCCGGGACAAACCGCGAGCAGGTGCCTCGCTTGCGCTTCTATGTGCCGAGACTTGGAGCTGGCCAGCGCGCACCTTCCCGCTGTGTGTGCTGCTGTCCGCAAACAGCCTCCAAACAAAGCAGGGCGCTAAGGCAGGAGAAATAAGCGCCCCAGGAGGGAATCTGCCTGCGAGGGAAGCTGTGCAGCACATCCCTTGTTCCGCTCGCCACTTCCCTCACTCTTAGGCAAAGCCCATCTCAGCTTGCTTGTAGGCGTGCCTCTGTGCTCAGAAGCAGCCCCGTGGCAGGCAGGATACAGCGGGATGTCTTCTGGGCACGCAGCATGCTGCTTCCCATGCCCGGGACAAACCGCGAGCAGGTGCCTGGCTTGCGCTTCTATCTGCCGAGACTTGGAGCTGGCTACCGCGCACCTTCCCGCTGTGTGTGCTGCTGTCCGCAAACAGCCTCCAAACAAAGCAGGGCGCTAAGGCAGGAGAAATAAGCAACCAGGAGGGAATCTGCCTGCGAGGGAAGCTGTGCAGCACATCCCTTGTTCCGCTCGCCACTTCCCTCACTCTTAGGCAAAGCCCATCTCAGCTGGCTTGTAGGCGTGCCTCTGTGCTCAGAAGCAGCCCCGTGGCAGGCAGGACAGAGCGGGATGTCTTCTGGGCACGCAGCATGCTGCTTCCCATGCCCGGGACAAACCGCGAGCAGGTGCCTGGCTTGCGCTTCTATCTGCCGAGACTTGGAGCTGGCCACCGCGCACCTTCCCGCTGTGTGTGCTGCTGTCCGCAAAGAGCCTCCAAACAAAGCAGGGCGCTAAGGCAGGAGAAATAAGCAACCAGGAGGGAATCTGCCTGCGAGGGAAGCTGTGCAGCACATCCCTTGTTCCGCTCGCCAATTCCCTCACTCTTAGGCAAAGCCCATCTCAGCTTGCTTGTAGGCGTGCCTCTGTGCTCAGAAGCAGCCCCGTGGCAGGCAGGACAGAGCGGGATGTCTTCTGGGCACGCAGCATGCTGCTTCCCATGCCCGGGACAAACCGCGAGCAGGTGCCTGGCTTGCGCTTCTATCTGCTGAGACTTGGAGCTGGCCAGCGCGCACCTTCCCGCTGTGTGTGCTGCTGTCCGCAAACAGCCTCCAAACAAAGCAGGGCACTAAGGCAGGAGAAATAAGCAACCAGGAGGGAATCTGCCTGCGAGGGAAGCTGTGCAGCACATCCCTTGTTCCGCTCGCCACTTCCCTCACTCTTAGGCAAAGGCCATCTCAGCTGCCTTCTAGGCGTGCCTCTGTGCTCAGAAGCAGCCCCGTGGCAGGCAGGACAGAGCGGGATGTGTTCTGGGCACGCAGTATGCTGCTTCCCATGCCCGGGACAAACCGCGAGCAGGTGCCTGGCTTGCGCTTCTATCTGCCGAGACTTGGAGCTGGCCAACGCGCACCTTCCCGCTGTGTGTGCTGCTGTCCGCAAACAGCCTCCAAACAAAGCAGGGCGCTAAGGCATGAGAAGTAAGCATCCCAGGAGGGAATCTGCCTGCGAGGGAAGCTGTGCAGCACATCCCTTGTTCTGCTCGCCACTTCCCTGACTCTTAGGCAAAGCCCAGCTCAGCTGGCTTGTAGGCGTGCCTCCGTGCTCAGAAGCAGCCCCGTGGCAGGCAGGATACAGGGGGATGTATTCTGGGCACGCAGCATGCTGCTTCCCATGCCCGGGACAAACTGCGAGCCGGTGCCTCGCTTGCGCTTCTATCTGCCGAGACTTGGAGCCGATCAGAGCGCACCTTCCCGCTGTGTGTGCTGCTGTCCGCAAACAGCCTCCAAACAAAGCAGGGCGCTAAGGCAGGAGAAGCAAGAGCCCCAGGAGTGAATCTGCCTGCGAGGGAAGCTGTGCAGCACATCCCTTGTTCCGCTCGCCACTTCCCTCACTCTTAGGCAAAGCCCATCTCAGCTGGCTTGTAGGCGTGCCTCTGTGCTCAGAAGCAGCCCCGTGGCAGGCAGGACAGAGCGGGATGTCTTCTGGGCACGCAGCATGCTGCTTCCCATGCCCGGGACAAACCGCGAGCAGGTGCCTCGCTTGCGCTTCTATCTGCCGAGACTTGGAGCTGGCCACCGCGCACCTTCCCGCTGTGTGTGCTGCTGTCCGCAAACAGCCTCCAAACAAAGCAGGGCGCTAAGGCAGGAGAAATAAGCAACCAGGAGGGAATCTGCCTGCGAGGGAAGCTGTGCAGCACATCCCTTGTTCCGCTCGCCACTTCCCTCACTCTTAGGCAAAGCCCATCTCAGCTGGCTTGTAGGCGTGCCTCTGTGCTCAGAAGCAGCCCCGTGGCAGGCAGGATACAGCGGGATGTCTTCTGGGCACGCAGCATGCTGCTTCCCATGCCCGGGACAAACCGCGAGCAGGTGCCTGGCTTGCGCTTCTATCTGCCGAGACTTGGAGCTGGCCAGCGCGCACCTTCCCGCTGTGTGTGCTGCTGTCCGCAAACAGCCTCCAAACAAAGCAGGGCGCTAAGGCAGGAGAAATAAGCAACCAGGAGGGAATCTGCCTGCGAGGGAAGCTGTGCAGCACATCCCTTGTTCCGCTCGCCAATTCCCTCACTCGTAGGCAAAGCCCAGCTCAGCTTGCTTGTAGGCGTGCCTCTGTGCTCAGAAGCAGCCCCGTGGCAGGCAGGACAGAGCGGGATGTCTTCTGGGCACGCAGCATGCTGCTTCCCATGCCCGGGACAAACCGCGAGCAGGTGCCTGGCTTGCGCTTCTATCTGCTGAGACTTGGAGCTGGCCAGCGCGCACCTTCCCGCTGTGTGTGCTGCTGTCCGCAAACAGCCTCCAAACAAAGCAGGGCACTAAGGCAGGAGAAATAAGCAACCAGGAGGGAATCTGCCTGCGAGGGAAGCTGTGCAGCACATCCCTTGTTCCGCTCGCCACTTCCCTCACTCTTAGGCAAAGGCCATCTCAGCTGCCTTCTAGGCGTGCCTCTGTGCTCAGAAGCAGCCCCGTGGCAGGCAGGACAGAGCGGGATGTGTTCTGGGCACGCAGCATGCTGCTTCCCATGCCCGGGACAAACCGCGAGCAGGTGCCTGGCTTGCGCTTCTATCTGCCGAGACTTGGAGCTGGCCAACGCGCACCTTCCCGCTGTGTGTGCTGCTGTCCGCAAACAGCCTCCAAACAAAGCAGGGCGCTAAGGCATGAGAAGTAAGCATCCCAGGAGGGAATCTGCCTGCGAGGGAAGCTGTGCAGCACATCCCTTGTTCTGCTCGCCACTTCCCTGACTCTTAGGCAAAGCCCAGCTCAGCTGGCTTGTAGGCGTGCCTCCGTGCTCAGAAGCAGCCCCGTGGCAGGCAGGATACAGCGGGATGTATTCTGGGCACGCAGCATGCTGCTTCCCATGCCCGGGACAAACTGCGAGCCGGTGCCTCGCTTGCGCTTCTATCTGCCGAGACTTGGAGCCGATCAGAGCGCACCTTCCCGCTGTGTGTGCTGCTGTCCACAAACAGCCTCCAAACAAAGCAGCGCACTAAGGCAAGAGAAGTAAGTGCCCCAGGAGGGAATCTGCCTGCGAGGGAAGCTGTGCAGCACATCCCTTGTTCCGCTCGCCACTTCCCTCACTCTTAGGCAAAGCCCAGCTCAGCTGGCTTGTAGATGTGCCTCCGTGCTCAGAAGCAGCCCCGTGGCAGGCAGGATACAGCGGGATGTGTTCTGGGCACGCAGCATGCTGCTTCCCATGCCCGGGACAAACCGCGAGCAGGTGCCTGGCTTGCGCTTCTATCTGCCGAGACTTGGAGCTGGCCAGCGCGCACCTTCCCGCTGTGTGTGCTGCTGTCCGCAAACAGCCTCCAAACAAAGCAGGGCGCTAAGGCAGGAGAAATAAGCAACCAAGAGGGAATCTGCCTGCGAGGGAAGCTGTGCAGCACATCCCTTGTTCCGCTCGCCACTTCCCTCACTCTTAGGCAAAGCCCATCTCAGCTTGCTTGTAGGCGTGCCTCTGTGCTCAGAAGCAGCCCCGTGGCAGGCAGGATACAGCGGGATGTCTTCTGGGCACGCAGCATGCTGCTTCCCATGCCCGGGACAAACCGCGAGCAGGTGCCTGGCTTGCGGTTCTATGTGCCGAGACTTGGAGCTGGCTACCGCGCACCTTCCCGCTGTGTGTGCTGCTGTCCGCAAACAGCCTCCAAACAAAGCAGCGCACTAAGGCAGGAGAAATAAGCAACCAGGAGGGAATCTGCCTGCGAGGGAAGCTGTGCAGCACATCCCTTGTTCCGCTCGCCACTTCCCTGACTCTTAGGCAAAGCCCATCTCAGCTGGCTTGTAGGCGTGCCTCTGTGCTCAGAAGCAGCCCCGTGGCAGGCAGGACAGAGCGGGATGTCTTCTGGGCACGCAGCATGCTGCTTCCCATGCCCGGGACAAACCGCGAGCAGGTGCCTCGCTTGCGCTTCTATCTGCCGAGACTTGGAGCTGGCCACCGCGCACCTTCCCGCTGTGTGTGCTGCTGTCCGCAAACAGCCTCCAAACAAAGCAGGGCGCTAAGGCATGAGAAGTAAGCATCCCAGGAGGGAATCTGCCTGCGAGGGAAGCTGTGCAGCACATCCCTTGTTCTGCTCGCCACTTCCCTGACTCTTAGGCAAAGCCCAGCTCAGCTGGCTTGTAGGCGTGCCTCCGTGCTCAGAAGCAGCCCCGTGGCAGGCAGGATACAGCGGGATGTATTCTGGGCACGCAGCATGCTGCTTCCCATGCCCGGGACAAACTGCGAGCCGGTGCCTCGCTTGCGCTTCTATCTGCCGAGACTTGGAGCCGATCAGAGCGCACCTTCCCGCTGTGTGTGCTGCTGTCCGCAAACAGCCTCCAGACAAAGCAGGGCGCTACGGCAGGAGAAATAAGCAACCAGGAGGGAATCTGCCTGCGAGGGAAGCTGTGCAGCACATCCCTTGTTCCGCTCGACACTTCCCTGACTCTTAGGCAAAGCCCATCTCAGCTGGCTTGTAGGCGTGCCTCTGTGCTCAGAAGCAGCCCCGTGGCAGGCAGGACAGAGCGGGATGTATTCTGGGCACGCAGCATGCTGCTTCCCATGCCCGGGACAAACTGCGAGCAGGTGCCTCGCTTGCGCTTCTATCTGCCGAGACTTGGAGCTGGCCACCGCGCACCTTCCCGCTGTGTGTGCTGCTGTCCGCAAACAGCCTCCAGACAAAGCAGGGCGCTACGGCAGGAGAAATAAGCAACCAGGAGGGAATCTGCCTGCGAGGGAAGCCGTGCAGCACATCCCTTGTTCCGCTCGCCACTTCCCTCACTCGTAGGCAAAGGCCATCTCAGCTTGCTTGTAGGCGTGCCTCTGTGCTCAGAAGCAGCCCCGTGGCAGGCAGGACAGAGCGGGATGTCTTCTGGGCACGCAGCATGCTGCTTCCCATGCCCGGGACAAATTGCGAGCAGGTGCCTGGCTTGCGCTTCTATCTGCTGAGACTTGGAGCTGGCCACCGCGCACCTTCCCGCTGTGTGTGCTGCTGTCCGCAAACAGCCTCCAAACAAAGCAGCGCACTAAGGCTGGAGAAATAAGCAAACCAGGAGGGAATCTGCCTGCGAGGGAAGCTGTGCAGCACATCCCTTGTTCCGCTCGACACTTCCCTCACTCTTAGGCAAAGCCCATCTCAGCTGGCTTGTAGGCGTGCCTCTGTGCTCAGAAGCAGCCCCGTGGCAGGCAGGATACAGCGGGATGTCTTCTGGGCACGCAGCATGCTGCTTCCCATGCCCGGGACAAACCGCGAGCAAGTGCCTGGCTTGCGCTTCTATGTGCCGAGACTTGGAGCTGGCCAGCGCGCACCTTCCCGCTGTTTGTGCTGCTGTCCGCAAACAGCCTCCAAACAAAGCAGGGCGCTAAGGCATGAGAAGTAAGCGCCCCAGGAGGGAATCTGCCTGCGAGGGAAGCTGTGCAGCACATCCCTTGTTCCGCTCGCCACTTCCCTCACTCTTAGGCAAAGCCCATCTCAGCTGGCTTGTAGGCGTGCCTCCGTGCTCAGAAGCAGTCCCGTGGCAGGCAGGATACAGGGGGATGTGTTCTGGGCATGCAGCATGCTGCTTCCCATGCCCGGGACAAACCGCGAGCAAGTGCCTCGCTTATGCTTCTATCTGCCGAGACTTGGAGCTGGCCAGCGCGCACCTTCCCGCTGTGTGTGCTGCTGTCCGCAAACAGCCTCCAAACAAAGCAGGGCGCTAAGGCATGAGAAGTAAGCATCCCAGGAGGGAATCTGCCTGCGAGGGAAGCTGTGCAGCACATCCCTTGTTCTGCTCGCCACTTCCCTGACTCTTAGGCAAAGCCCAGCTCAGCTGGCTTGTAGGCGTGCCTCTGTGCTCAGAAGCAGCCCCGTGGCAGGCAGGACAGAGCGGGATGTCTTCTGGGCACGCAGCATGCTGCTTCCCATGCCCGGGACAAACCGCGAGCAGGTGCCTTGCTTGCGCTTCTATCTGCCGAGACTTGGAGCTGGCCACCGCGCACCTTCCCGCTGTGTGTGCTGCTGTCCGCAAACAGCCTCCAAACAAAGCAGCGCACTAAGGCAGGAGAAATAAGCAAACCAGGAGGGAATCTGCCTGCGAGGGAAGCTGTGCAGCACATCCCTTGTTCCGCTCGACACTTCCCTCACTCTTAGGCAAAGCCCATCTCAGCTGGCTTGTAGGCGTGCCTCTGTGCTCAGAAGCAGCCCCGTGGCAGGCAGGATACAGCGGGATGTCTTCTGGGCACGCAGCATGCTGCTTCCCATGCCCGGGACAAACCGCGAGCAGGTGCCTCGCTTGCGCTTCTATCTGCCGAGACTTGGAGCTGGCCACCGCGCACCTTCCCGCTGTGTGTGCTGCTGTCCGCAAACAGCCTCCAAACAAAGCAGGGCGCTAAGGCAGGAGAAGTAAGCGCCCCAGGAGGGAATCTGCCTGCGAGGGAAGCTGTGCAGCACATCCCTTGTTCCGCTCGCCACTTCCCTCACTCTTAGGCAAAGCCCATCTCAGCTGGCTTGTAGGCGTGCCTCCGTGCTCAGAAGCAGTCCCGTGGCAGGCAGGATACAGGGGGATGTGTTCTGGGCATGCAGCATGCTGCTTCCCATGCCCGGGACAAACCGCGAGCAAGTGCCTCGCTTATGCTTCTATCTGCCGAGACTTGGAGCTGGCCAGCGCGCACCTTCCCGCTGTGTGTGCTGCTGTCCGCAAACAGCCTCCAAACAAAGCAGGGCGCTAAGGCATGAGAAGTAAGCATCCCAGGAGGGAATCTGCCTGCGAGGGAAGCTGTGCAGCACATCCCTTGTTCCACTCGACTCTTCCCTGACTCTTAGGCAAAGCCCAGCTCAGCTGGCTTGTAGGCGTGCCTCCGTGCTCAGAAGCAGCCCCGTGGCAGGCAGGACAGAGCGGGATGTCTTCTGGGCACGCAGCATGCTGCTTCCCATGCCCGGGACAAACCGCGAGCAGGTGCCTGGCTTGCGCTTCTATGTGCCGAGACTTGGAGCTGGCCAGCGCGCACCTTCCCGCTGTGTGTGCTGCTGTCCGCAAAGAGCCTCCAAACAAAGCAGGGCGCTAAGGCAGGAGAAATAAGCACACCAGGAGGGAATCTGCCTGCGAGGGAAGCTGTGCAGCACATCCCTTGTTCCGCTCGCCACTTCCCTCACTCTTAGGCAAAGCCCATCTCAGCTGGCTTGTAGGCGTGCCTCCGTGCTCAGAAGCAGCCCTGTGGCAGGCAGGACAGAGCGGGATGTCTTCTGGGCACGCAGCATGCTGCTTCCCATGCCCGGGACAAACCGCGAGCAGGTGCCTCGCTTGCGCTTCTATCTGCCGAGACTTGGAGCTGGCCAGCGCGCATCTTCCCGCTGTGTGTGCTGCTGTCCGCAAACAGCCTCCAAACAAAGCAGGGCGCTAAGGCATGAGAAGTTAGCGCCACAGGAGGGAATCTGCCTGCGAGGGAAGCTGTGCAGCACATCCCTTGTTCCGCTCGACACTTCCCTCACTCTTAGGCAAAGCCCATCTCAGCTGGCTTGTAGGCGTGCCTCCGTGCTCAGAAGCAGCCCCGTGGCAGGCAGGATACAGCGGGATGTGTTCTGGGCACGCAGCATGCTGCTTCCCATGCCCGGGACAAACCGCGAGCAGGTGCCTCGCTTGCGCTTCTATGTGCCGAGACTTGGAGCTGGCCAGCGCGCACCTTCCCGCTGTGTGTGCTGCTGTCCGCAAACAGCCTCCAAACAAAGCAGGGCGCTAAGGCAGGAGAAATAAGCGCCCCAGGAGGGAATCTGCCTGCGAGGGAAGCTGTGCAGCACATCCCTTGTTCCGCTCGCCACTTCCCTCACTCTTAGGCAAAGCCCATCTCAGCTTGCTTGTAGGCGTGCCTCTGTGCTCAGAAGCAGCCCCGTGGCAGGCAGGATACAGCGGGATGTCTTCTGGGCACGCAGCATGCTGCTTCCCATGCCCGGGACAAACCGCGAGCAGGTGCCTGGCTTGCGCTTCTATCTGCCGAGACTTGGAGCTGGCTACCGCGCACCTTCCCGCTGTGTGTGCTGCTGTCCGCAAACAGCCTCCAAACAAAGCAGGGCGCTAAGGCAGGAGAAATAAGCAACCAGGAGGGAATCTGCCTGCGAGGGAAGCTGTGCAGCACATCCCTTGTTCCGCTCGCCACTTCCCTCACTCTTAGGCAAAGCCCATCTCAGCTGGCTTGTAGGCGTGCCTCTGTGCTCAGAAGCAGCCCCGTGGCAGGCAGGACAGAGCGGGATGTCTTCTGGGCACGCAGCATGCTGCTTCCCATGCCCGGGACAAACCGCGAGCAGGTGCCTGGCTTGCGCTTCTATCTGCCGAGACTTGGAGCTGGCCACCGCGCACCTTCCCGCTGTGTGTGCTGCTGTCCGCAAAGAGCCTCCAAACAAAGCAGGGCGCTAAGGCAGGAGAAATAAGCAACCAGGAGGGAATCTGCCTGCGAGGGAAGCTGTGCAGCACATCCCTTGTTCCGCTCGCCAATTCCCTCACTCTTAGGCAAAGCCCATCTCAGCTTGCTTGTAGGCGTGCCTCTGTGCTCAGAAGCAGCCCCGTGGCAGGCAGGACAGAGCGGGATGTCTTCTGGGCACGCAGCATGCTGCTTCCCATGCCCGGGACAAACCGCGAGCAGGTGCCTGGCTTGCGCTTCTATCTGCTGAGACTTGGAGCTGGCCAGCGCGCACCTTCCCGCTGTGTGTGCTGCTGTCCGCAAACAGCCTCCAAACAAAGCAGGGCACTAAGGCAGGAGAAATAAGCAACCAGGAGGGAATCTGCCTGCGAGGGAAGCTGTGCAGCACATCCCTTGTTCCGCTCGCCACTTCCCTCACTCTTAGGCAAAGGCCATCTCAGCTGCCTTCTAGGCGTGCCTCTGTGCTCAGAAGCAGCCCCGTGGCAGGCAGGACAGAGCGGGATGTGTTCTGGGCACGCAGTATGCTGCTTCCCATGCCCGGGACAAACCGCGAGCAGGTGCCTGGCTTGCGCTTCTATCTGCCGAGACTTGGAGCTGGCCAACGCGCACCTTCCCGCTGTGTGTGCTGCTGTCCGCAAACAGCCTCCAAACAAAGCAGGGCGCTAAGGCATGAGAAGTAAGCATCCCAGGAGGGAATCTGCCTGCGAGGGAAGCTGTGCAGCACATCCCTTGTTCTGCTCGCCACTTCCCTGACTCTTAGGCAAAGCCCAGCTCAGCTGGCTTGTAGGCGTGCCTCCGTGCTCAGAAGCAGCCCCGTGGCAGGCAGGATACAGGGGGATGTATTCTGGGGCACCAGCATGCTGCTTCCCATGCCCGGGACAAACTGCGAGCCGGTGCCTCGCTTGCGCTTCTATCTGCCGAGACTTGGAGCCGATCAGAGCGCACCTTCCCGCTGTGTGTGCTGCTGTCCGCAAACAGCCTCCAAACAAAGCAGGGCGCTAAGGCAGGAGAAGCAAGAGCCCCAGGAGTGAATCTGCCTGCGAGGGAAGCTGTGCAGCACATCCCTTGTTCCGCTCGCCACTTCCCTCACTCTTAGGCAAAGCCCATCTCAGCTGGCTTGTAGGCGTGCCTCTGTGCTCAGAAGCAGCCCCGTGGCAGGCAGGACAGAGCGGGATGTCTTCTGGGCACGCAGCATGCTGCTTCCCATGCCCGGGACAAACCGCGAGCAGGTGCCTCGCTTGCGCTTCTATCTGCCGAGACTTGGAGCTGGCCACCGCGCACCTTCCCGCTGTGTGTGCTGCTGTCCGCAAACAGCCTCCAAACAAAGCAGGGCGCTAAGGCAGGAGAAATAAGCAACCAGGAGGGAATCTGCCTGCGAGGGAAGCTGTGCAGCACAT